>NC_057392.1:26263067-26563067 GCF_019320065.1 Cervus canadensis
GGGTCGCAAAGAGTCAGACACGACTGATGGACTGAACTGGACTGAACTGAACTGATGGGATTATATGAAATCATATGTGTGAAACTTTTTAAAATCTTAAAGCACTATAGAATTTGTTAAAAAGAAGCTAATAATAGTATGTTAAATGTGGCACCTACTATGGACAAAAATCAAGCAGGTAAAGAAAGAGGATAGACAATGCTAAGGGGTGTGTGCATGTGTCTGTGAGAAAGAAAGAGAGAGAGAGATGATTTAAACATGTGTCCAGAGAAAGCATCACCCTCAGGGGACACTTGAGTAAAATCTTGAAGAAGGTAAGAGGCAGGTTCACCCAGGAGGTGAGCATGTCTGGGATGTTCCTGGTCTATGAATAGTCCAGAGGCCAGGGGCTTTAGAGGGAGGGATGGAAGAGAGAGCAGTAGATGAGATCTGAGAGGTAAAGGGTGTGGGGGGAGGTCAATCAGGGTCTTGTGGCCATTGATCGGTCTGGATTTAATGCAGGGAGTACCTGGGGATGGTTCCAACGTCCAGACATCAGTTATCATGTGCTTGAGCCATGGATGTCCACAGTCATGGAGGGAAGCTTGGTTACGAAATGTTTTCCCCGTTTACACCTTGAACACAAATTTCATGTTAATTTTTGTTTTTCAAAAGCAAACTTAAAAAAAAAAAAGCAAACTCACGGAATTCCCTGGTGGTCCAGTGATAAGTCTCCGAGTTTCCCATGCAAGGGGCTCTGGTTTGAACCCTGGTAGGGGACTAAGGTCCCACATAAGGTTCAGCCACAAATTAAAAAATAATAATAAAAATAAATTAAAAAAAAAGCAAACTCAAGGCTTAAAATAAGAACTCAAAACCAAATATATTTCATCTAGCAATCTCACTTCTGAGTATACACCTGAAATAATTAAAAGCAGGGACTTATGAATGCTGTTCATAGCAGTATCATTCACAGTAGCCGAAAGACAGAAACAACCCAAGCATTCACTGACAGATGAATGGACAAAAGAATAATAGTAATGGAATATTGTATAGCCTTGAAAAGGAAGGATATTTCTGACACTTGCTACAACATAAATGAACCTAGAAGACTGTCAAAGAAACAAAATTTGAGTACATTTTAAAGATCTCCTTGATTTTATTCAAGGATTTATGAATCAGGCAGCATCCAATCTAGCAGAAAAAAAGAGCTCTGAGGAGCTGTACACAGTGAAAGACCTTTACAGGCAGAAGGGGGCGGGAACAAGGAAGTTAATGGGGCACCAAGCAGATTGGTTATGGTGGGTCCCTTTCCTTCAGGGGATGGCAGGATCTGTGAGGCAGGTGACCTCACTAGTGCTGAGCAGCTGACTCCTGATGGACTGGTTTAAAAGATTCCATTTCTGGAGGAGGCCAGAATCTAATTGTCTTAGTTTGGCAACATGGGGCTTAGCAGAAGTGACTCCATATGCAGTCTCTTGTGTTGCTCTTTTAAGATTTGTTTTTCTTTTTTTGTTGGCGCATTTTTGACATCTTTATTGACTTTGTTACAATATTGCTTCTGTTGTTTTTCTGTAAAGTTTATTTATTTATTTTGGCCACCCTGGGTCTTCATTGGGCTTCCCTCATAGCTGTTAGTAAAGAATCCGCCTGCGTTGCAGGAGACCCCGGTTCAATTCCTGGGTCGGGAAGCTCTGCTGGAGAAGGGATAGACTACCACTCTGGTATTCTTGGGCTTCCCTGGTGGCTCAGCTGGTAAAGAATCTGCTTGCAATGGGGGAGACGTGGGTTCGATCCCTGGGTTGGGAAGATCCCCTGGAGAAGGGAAAGGCTACCCACTCCAGGATTCTGGCCTGGAGAATTCCATGGATAGTCCATGGGGTCGCAGAGAGTCAGACGCAACTGAGCGACTTTTACTTTACTGGGTCTCTGCTGCTTTTTGAGGGCTTTCTCGAGCTGGGGCGAGTGGGAGCCACTCTTTCAGTGCACGGGCTTCTCATTGCAGCAGCTTGCCTCACTGCAGAGGTCAGGCTCCAGGTGCTCCCACTCCAATAGTCGGGGCACGTGGACTCGGTACTTGTGGAGCACCTGCTTAGTTATTCCGTGGCATGTGGAATCTTCCTGGACCGGGGATTGAACCTGTGTCCCCTGCATTGGCAGGCAGATTCTTCTTCACCGCACCACCAGGGAAGTCTTTGCCTCTGTTTTCTCTTTCGGTTTTTTGGCCCTGAGGCACTGTGGGATCCTAGCTCCCTCACTAGGGATGGAGCCCCCAACCTGGCACCCCACCCCCTAGTCCCTGGCACTGGAAGGCAAAGTCTCAACCACCGGACCATCAGGGAAGCCCTTGTTGTCTGGTGGATCAGATGGTAAAGAATCTGCCTGCAGTGGGGGAGACCAGGGTTCAATCCCTGGGTCCGGAAGAGCCCCTGGAGGAGGAAATGGCCACCCACTCCACTATCCCTGCCTGGAGAATCCCACGGACAGAGGAGCCTGGCGGGCTACAGTCCGTGGGGTCGCAGAGAGTCAGACACAACTGAATGACTGCTGTACCAGGGTATTATGCAGTGAAATAAGACAGTCACTAAGGGACAAATGCATGACCCACTTACATGAAGTACATAGAACAGTCAACTCATAGAACAGAAAGGGGGAAATGGACTTATTATTTAATGGGTGCAGAGTTTGGAATGATGAAGAGGTTCTGGAGTTGGATGATGGTGATGGCTGAATAAAAATGTGACTGTATTTAATACCACTGAAGTGTATACTTCAAAATGGTTAAAATGGTAATTTTTAGGAACTTCCCTGGCAGTCCAGTAGTTAAGACTGGAACTTCCCTGGCAGTCCCAGTGCAGAGGGTATGGGTTCGATCAATCCCTGGTTGAGGAACTAAGATCCCACAGGAGCGGCCAAAATTTTTTTCAAAAAGGTATCATTTAGTTATATGCCTTGCCATGATTTCAAAAAATAAAAATTAATTAATTAATTGTGAAATATATATATACATATATATTTGTTTCCCATGAAACAAATTGTTTCTGAAGATACAAATATATATATATTGTGTTTCCAAAAAATCTTTCAGAAAAAAATCATCAACAGCAGTAACAGCATCTTGTCATTCCTAAATCACATTTCAGAGGAACAGAGAGCTCTGTGGAGTGGGTAACAGGAAATAGATTCTGCCTAAACAGAAGGAAAGGAAATGGTCACTTCCCTGCTTGTCTTCAACACTGTTTATGTAAAAATATTCTGCCCTCTTAGATGTTTTGACTTTTGGTATCCTCCTCCTAGGCAAGCCGGAAACCCTGAGGGTTAACATCTTTACCCTTTTTTTTCAAGGAACAGCTGAAAATCAACATTTGAAAAAGAAATTTTAATTGAAGAGAGCAGAACAGGAAACAGAATCTCAATTTTATTTAGTTCCCACACTACCTCTCAGGCAGGAATTTACATACTTGAAATTATACAAATTTTCCCAGTTTATAAACCTCGGACCTAATTAAGTTTAAGATTTCTATATCCTTCATCAAATGCTTCCTCTATCATACAGATCTTTCTTGGATCCAAAAAAGTTTAAGAGATAGTATAACATACTTAGTAGCACAAAAGCCCTTTAAATTCCCAATTATCTCACCAGCACTGTATTTCTTTCCCAGTATTCTAATTCCTTTACCTGAAAAAAAATTTTTTTTAAAAACCTTTTTTTCTGTATTTCCAATGAAGTTATTTTTCATTACATTGTTTTCATCAAAAGCATGCATAATTTTCAAACTATGGTTTGTATAATTTGTATACACTCCACCTCATTGAGGGTTGAGTGTCTGCATAAACTTTTTTTTTTTTTTTTAATTTTTTAAATGAAGTATAGTTGATTTAGGGCTTCCCCAGTGGCTCAAGCAGTAAAGAACCCACCTGCAAAGCAGGAGACACAGGAGACTCAGTTTTGATCCCTGGGTTGGGCTGGGAAGATCCCCTGGAGAAGGGAATGGCAACCCACCCCAGTATCGTTGCCTGGAAAATCCAGTGGACACAGGAGTCTGACAGGCTATAGTCCATGGGGTCGCAAAAGAATCAGACATGACTTTGCAATTAAAGTGCTACATAGTTGATTTATAATATTGTGTTAGTTTCAAATGTACAGCAAAGTGATTCAGTTATACATAAATATATTATTTTTCATATATATACTTTTTATAGTTCCCTGTGCTATACAATAAGTCCTTGCTGGTTGTTTATTTTATATAGTAATGTGTTAATGTTAATCCTAACCCCCTAATTTATCCCTCCCCTCCCTTTCCCTTTGGTAACCATCAGTTTGTTTTCTATGTTTGTGGTTCTATTTCTGTTTTGAATATAACTTTGTATCATTTTTTTTAGATTCCAAATATGAGTGATAGCATATGATATTTATCTTTGACTTAGTTCATTTAGTATGATAATCACTAGGTCCATCCATGTGGCTCCAAATGGCATTATTTTGTTCTTTTTTATAGCTAAGTAATGGTCCATTGTGTATATGTACCACATCTTTTTTATCCATTTGTCTGTCAGTGGACATTCAGGTTGCTTCCATGTCTTGGCTATTATAAATACAACTGCAATGAACATTGGGGTGCGTGTATCTTTTCCAGTTATGGCTTTCTCTAGTCTACATAAACTTCTTGGAACTCTTGTGAAAAGAATACTTGCCTAGGGCTTCCCTGGTGGCTCAGTGGTAGGATTCCGCTTGCCAGTGCAGGGGACACAGGTTCGATCTCTGGCCCAAGAAGATCCCACATGCCACAGAGCAACCAAGCCTGTTACCACCACTATTGAGCCTGTGCTCTGGAGCCCAGGAACCCCAACTACTGAGCTCACACACTCCAACTACTGAAGCCTCTGCACCCATAGAGCCTGCCTCCACAATAAGAGAAGTTACTAAAATGAGAAGCCCTCACAATGAGAAGCCTACAGATCACAGCTAGAGAAAAGGCCTCACCGCAACGAACAGCCAGAACACCCAAAATAAATAAATATATAAAATAAAATTATATGAAAAAAGAATACTTGCCTGTAGTGCCCATGTAGTCATTCATTCAATATTTATTGATGTCAATACAAACTGATATTATTTATTGCATATTTTGGCTTATAACCTAATAATGCCTTTTTTTGTTGTTCAAATTGTTCCAGCCTTGGCCACAATGCTCTTGCAGGTGCTGGGCAGAAAGAAAGCAAAACAAAAAAGACAAAACTTAGTAGGGGTGAGGATAAATTGAGTTTGAGATGAACAGATACACACTACTATATATACAGTAGATAAGCAACAAAGGCCTACTGTATAGCACAGGGAACTATACTCAATATTTTGTAATAATGTGGAAGTGAAAAGAATCTGAAAAGTAATATATATGTATAACTAAATCACATTGCTGTACATTTGAAACTATAACACATTGTCAATCAACTATAATTCAATTAAAAACAAAATAAAACTGAGTACCTAGTGTGTGCAGGTGCTGTCTTGGGTCCTTTTGCGCTTTAAATTTATTTTTTTTTTTGGCATTTGGTTTCCAAAATCCATGTACCCAACAAGACCAAGAGTTCTAGTCTCTTACCAGACAGTGACTTTACACCAGTTATCTAACCTCTCTCAACTTCAGTTTCTTAATCTGTAAAATGGGAATAATGCCTGTTTGCAGGGTTGGGGTGAAGATTAAATGTGCAACTTATAAAATTAATACATGCTCCACAAAAGGACAAACGATTCCCATTATACAAGCTGGGAATAATCACATCCATAGAGACAGAATGGTGGTTACCAAGGCTGGGAGGAAGGAGGCACGGAAAGTTAGTGTTGTATGAGCACAGAGTTTCCATTCACGACAGTGAAAACATTCTGGGGACGGAGGCTGGTGATGGCTGCCCAGAAGTGTGTGTCTATCTAGTGCCACCGAATTATATTTGGAAATGCTTAAACTGGTAATTTTACGTTATGTATATTTTAGCGTAGCGTCAAAGCTATTGTTTTTTCAATAGTCACGTATGGATATGAGAGTTGGATCATAAAGAAGGCTGAGCGCCGAAGAATTGATGCTTTTGAACTATGGTATTGGAGCAGACTCTTGAGAGTCCCCTGGATGGCAAGGAGATCCAAACAGTCCATCTAAAGGAGATCAGTGCTGGGTGTTCATTGGAAGGGCTATGCTCAGGCTGAAGCTCCAATAATTTAACCATCTGATTCAAAAAGCTGACTCATTATAAAAGACCCTGATGCTGGGAAAGATTGAAGGCAGGTGGAGAAGGGGACAACAGAGGATGAGATGGTTGGATGGTATCACTGACTCAACGGTCATAAATTTGAGCAAACTCTGGGAGACAGTGAAGGACAGGGAAGCCTGGTGAGCTGCAGTCCATGGGTTCACAAAGAGTTGGACCTGACTTAACAACTAAACAACAACATATTTTACGACATACACAGAAGTAATATAGTCTCATTGTGGAAAATTTAGAAAACATTTAAAAAGTGTTTAAAATTCTTAGTAATGCCAGTACTCAGTGGCCACATCTATTCTGTCATTTGTATCTTCCCTTTATAAAATCTTACCCAGTTGGTAGGTTAAATATGGTGTTTTGCTGTAACGTTGTCTGCCCCCTCCTTTAATTAGGTTTCTTTATTGTCATAACCAGTTGCTCTTAAGAAAAAAACATATGGAAATGTTACCAAAAGGTTTGTGTGTGTGGCTGGGCGCGGGGTGGGGCGGGGGGGGGTGATGTTGTTGGAGGGGCAGGGGTCAGGCTGCTTGCCCCTCAAAAGCCAATAAACAGGCCAGGCTGGTGGAAAGGAAGATTTGCTTCATTTCAGATGCTGGCAACTGGGCGGGGGTGGGTGGGAGGGTTGAGACATCTATCCAAAGGCTGACTCTCCCCCCTTCACCAAGCAGGGGGTGAGAGCTTATAGAATGGGGAGGGGGCCACATGCAGAAATTGCACAGTTGTCCCTAATGGTCATCTTCAAATTGGTCATCAGTGGTCTGACCAGCATCAACTTGATTGTTTTAGGCTCAGTTACTCTTCAGTTCCAGGGTCCATTTGTTCCCATTTCTTTGCGGTCAGTTATCAGGATTGTGGCAACTCATGTCCTGGGTACCGGCTGGTCATCATGCAGTTAACTTCTCCACCTGATGTTTCAGTATTAAGACAGGATATGTTAAAAAAAAAAAAAAAACAAACAAAAGACAGGATATGGCTCCCAGGATATGGCTCAGAATATTATCTATAGCCCTAGAGAAAGAACTAAAGGCCCCTGACTGTGCTTAATGACTACATTATTATTCTTTAGTCTCCTTTGACTGTTTTCCTTTGTTTCAGCATGTCTCACTTCTCTGATTAAACTTATTCTCTGACTAAAGTCTTCCACAGGCAAAAGGCAGGCAGAGGACACGGTGAGGGGGCAAGGACCATACGATCCTGCTCCGTTTCAGAAACATTTTAATCTCTGAAGTTCTTTGATTTTTTTTTTTTTTTTAATGCATTACTGTAAGTCAGGGGGCTTCCCTGGTGGCTCAAATGGTCAAGAATCTGATTTCAACGCAGGAGACCTGGGTTTCACCCCTGGGTCAGGAAGCTCTCCTGGAGAAGGAAAAGGCAACCCACTCCAGTCTTCTTGCCTGGAGAATTCCATGGACAGAGGAGTCTGGTGGGCTAGAGTCCACGGAATCGCAAAGTCGGACAGGTTTAAGCGACTAACTTTCACTTTTTTCACTTTCACTACAAGCCACAGGATGGAAGCTGGCATTCTCAGAGGAGGAGGGGATGGGGCGTCTGTAAGCGAGGGCCCTGAGTCCAGGCTGGCCGCCTTCAGGTTCTGCCGCGGGGCCCTGCTGATGAAACAGCACTTCTGTCCCGGCGCTGGGGACCGCGACAGCCACGCCCCCGAGAGCCCTGCATTCCGGCCAGGCGTTCCCGGGGCTCGCGCACCTTCCCGGCTCGTCGAGGCGCTTTCTGGGCCGGGCCTGGGGCTATCCCGAGGAAAATCACACCCAGTTCCGTTCAGTTCAGTCGCTCAGTCGCGTCCGACTCTTTGCGACCCCATGGACTGAAGCACCCCAGGTCTCCCTGTCCATCACCATCTCCCAGAGTTTACCCAAACTCATGTCCATCGAGTTCATGATGCCATCCAACCATTTCATCCTCTGTCGTCCCGTTCTCCAGCCTTCAATCTTTCCCAGCATCAGGGTCTTTTCAAATGAGTCAGCTCTTCGCATCAGGTGGCCAAAGTATTGGAGTTTCAGCTTCAGCATCAGTCTCCTTCCAATGAATATTGAGGACGGATTTCCACTAGACTTCCCTTGTGGCTTAGCTGGTAAATCGCACCCACTCCCAGAAAAAGCCACATCCTGTCCCAAGGCCCCCATCGGCGAGAAGGGTGCGAGAGGTCTGTCGGCCCCTTTCCACCGCCTGGAAGCGAAGCTGCAGCCCCATCGCCAGTTTCCGTACGCCGATCGGTGGGTCCCCGGCGCCTGCAGTCCAGCCCGGAAGGCAGGGCGGGTCCACAGTCATCGGTAACAGCTCCCTCTGCCCCAGCCCCGAACCCCGCGGCCGCTTTAACCGCGGTGGACGTGAGATTTTTCTCTCCTCCAATCTGGAGACCTAGATGCTGGCGCAGGAACCAAAACCCGAGGGCCACGGAGACGCCAGAAGGGCGAGAGATCCCGCCTCTCCAGCACCGGGAGGGGGGAGACCCCTGGGCGAAGACCCCCCGGTGCCCCTCACATGGCCCCCTCTCCAGGCATCCCGGGTCACTTCCCGCCGTCCCCTCCCCAGCTTCCTCGCCCCTGCCCCTGGCGACTCTCCCGGGGTTTCCTTTGTCCCCCACACGCCCTTGCCCGCCGAGCGTCCAGAGTTCGCTCCTTGGCCTGGTCCCCCCGCCCCCCAGGACCTTCTCTCGTCCCCTGCCGGAGTTTCTCCGGTGCACACCCCACCCTCTCCCGGGTCTCCGTGTCCCCTCCCCGCCCCGCCCCCGTTTTTAAACCTGGCGCCGAGCGCGCGGGTCAGGGAGCGCCCTCGCCCGAGCGGTTAAAGGCGCGGCCCATCGCGGGCGCCGTGTCTTCCGAGGGCACCATGAGACCCGAGGCGGCTGCCGGAGCCCCGGAGGCGCGGGGACGCGTCTGTCACTGCGCCGGGGACGGCCCCCGGGGACCACCGGCGCCGCGCGGGCCCGAGAGGTGAGGGCGTCCCCGCGGCGCGTGGGTGCGGGCGGGGCACGCAGGATGCTCCGGCCGCGCTGATCGCGGGGACCAGGCGGAACCCTGGAGCCAGACGGCGACGCCCCGCAAGTTCCTGGGCGTGAGACGGGGACGCAGACTCCTCTCTGCTCCTGAGGTCCGTTCCCAAGTGGGGAGGCCCCGGAGGTGGCCGGCAGTGGACCAAAGCTTCCGTCTCTAGATCTGGAACCCACCGGGCTGGCCGCTCAGCGAGCCCTGCGGAGGGGGGGGGGCGGGGGGGTTCGCGACCTGTTGACCATCACATCCTTGGTGATGTTTCTTTGTCCCGTGCTTGGGGTTCAGCGTTCGCTGTCTTGGGGGCGGGGGAGGGGGGGAACCAGACCCTTTTAAGGCAGTCAAGTTAAAATTAAATTAGCAGGGGAGATGAGGAAGGCGCTGGGTGGCCAGGTGGTCAGAGAGAAGAAAGTCCCGCTTTTTTTGCCCGGTAAAACTCTGCAGACTGCTCTGTGGAGTCCTGATCTTTCAGTAGTCAGGGAGATGAGGTTGAAATGACCAAGTAGCCAGCTGTAGTGGGGAATCCAGCCAGGCTGGGAGAGAAATTTCTCAACTAATGTGTATCAGATTTGGGAGTTCTCAGAGCCCGGTGAAGGCAGAGAACTGGAAATGTGGCAGGAGAAACACGCGCGTGCGCGCGCGCACACACACACACACACACACACACAAATAGCACAGGCTTAACGCACAGACTGAGAACTTGAAAGAACATTCTGGTGTGTCCAGTGACATTTAGGCAGACGTTAGAAATGATTAGAGTGATAACTGATTAAACGTTAGAAATGATTGAGTGATTTCTGCTTTAAAAGCAGAAAATGCTGTGGCTCATTCACTCTTGGTCCCTGTCCTTCCAGCCAAATTCCATGGAGACCTTGGACCCTGACCCCTCAGGAAGCTGAGCCTACTAGAACTGGAAGTGAGGTAAGGTTAAGTGTGTGGGCCTTAGCGGCACCATCTCTACAATAAAGGGACCAGGAAAGGCCTCCTTGTCCAGTCCCTCTCTCGGTCATCTAATGCAGAATTGAGGGTCTGGGAGTGGGCACCTAGCCAGGCAGGTGTTGATGGGGTCTGACTCAGACACGGATTGACTCTGGTTTGCTTCTGTTCTTTGAAAAGCAAAGCCATGATGGCAGAACTGTTTCAAGGACATCATAAAAGATTTCTTCCATGTTGCATTTTCCCCCCCCTGGTAACACAGCAGGTAGAGGGGGAGTGAAGGCCTTGGCCCACCTCGAATTAGAGAAAAGATGAGCGTGGGCTCAGAAGATTAGCACTAGGCTGGTGCCACAGTGCAAATATGGGCAGAGCTCTGTCTGGAGGGCCCAGAAGGTGCGGTGAAAAGTCTCCACCTGCCATCTGACTCTTTCTGAAACTCTCTGGGCCCTGTCTGCAAGTACTCCTAAGTCATGCTTTCTGAGCAAACACACTCCAGCTGAGGGCTTTGGAGGGCAAGATTAATCGCCACTGCTATTCTTTTGTCTCCTGCATTGGTAACTAAAGTGCTTTATACGTAGTGGAGTAATGACTTGCTTTCACAGAATTCACCTGTCCTTTGTTATATTTTAAAGTATAAATTGATGACTTTTAAAGTGCCAGAGTTAATCAGGCTAGGAAGGATCATTAGGTAACACTTGTGGCAGAGTGTGCAGTTATTTCTAGTCTGATAAAAAACTCAGGTTCAGACTTCTCTGGCATTTTGATATTTAGACTCCTTTATTAAATTATTCTGAATAATGGGAGTTTTAATTCAGTTACTATTTAAAGAGTGAAGCAAATCAAATCTATATTGAATGAGGAATATAATTTTTTCTTAGCT
Organism: Cervus canadensis; assembly: GCF_019320065.1. NCBI lineage: Eukaryota > Metazoa > Chordata > Mammalia > Artiodactyla > Cervidae > Cervus > Cervus canadensis. The sequence goes on from NC_057392.1 coordinate 26,274,129, forward strand.
CAAATTATTCTTACCTGCAATAACTAGATAATGGGAAGTAATTCCTTCTCTTGCATTCAAACTTAAGTTCATAAGCATAAGATTTTAAAAAGTGCTTGGGAGAAAAAATTACCCAATTTTCTTTTAAATGAAAAGTATGTGTAGTCTATCAGTTGTTTGCAAGAATAAAAAGTACAGCACACTTTCCTAGTGTAAGGTAGTCCTGTTTTTCTACTATGATGAGAAGGCCATTGGTGAGAAAAAAATGAAGATTACTTGCAGAAAAATGTTAAGCTATAGCAGCTTTCTATGGATCATCCACAAGGCACAATGGATGAAGTTGTGTCCATGGATTTTTTTGCGGGGGAGTGGGGTGGGGTGGAGAGTGGTTGTTCGCGCGGGCTGTAGAGCTCAGCTGCCCGGCTCCCCACCGGCCAGCTCTTTGCAGGGTCCGATTGGCCGGACAGAGAGGTCAGTGGGGAACGACCCCGGTACCGCTCTGCGTTCCCGGGAGCCCCAGCCAGGCGAGCGCAACCTGGAGCGGCGAGGGCCGGCTTCTTGCTCAGCAGCGCCCCCTACCGACAAAGCGGGAGAATTGTTCGACTCCTGAGCTCTTGTATGTTTCTTTTTAAAAAACTGTGTATTTATTTATTTATTTCATTTATTTACAGCTCTGGGTCTTCGTTGCTTTGCGCAGCCTTTCTCTAGTTGAGGCCAGCGGGAACTACTCTTTGCTGTGGGGCACGGGCCTTCTCACTGCGGTGACTCCTCTCGTTGCAGAGCTGAGTTCTAGGCACGTGGGCTCGGTTAGTCACATGCAGAGCCGGGTAGTTTTGGCGTAAGGGCTTAGTTGTTCTGCAGCAAATGGGATCATCCCGGACCAGGGACTGAACGATGCCCCCTGTCTCGCAAGGCGTATTCTTAACCACTGGAAGCCTTGTTGTGTATTTCTTGAGAAATGTCATTGGCCTGGGACGATAGGGGTGGGGGTGGAGGGGACTACTGCCTAGTGACCTGAACTGCAGGTCAGCAGACCAAAATCGAATACAATCTAAAGTCAAGGGAAAGTCTCAAAACCCTGAGCAGCGGAGGTCACTCTCGCTCATTTGATTTCCCTTTCATGACTTGGACATGACTGAGCCACATTGAACAACAGCAATAATTAGTGCAGGTCTTCCTGTTAAGATTTTTGTTTTGTTTGTTTCCTGGTTTTTGTTTGTTTTGTTTTAGCTGTGTGGCTTGAAGGGATCTTTGTTCCTCGACCAGAGATTGAACCCAAGCCCACGGAAGCGAAAGCATGGAGTCCTAACCATTGGACTACCCAGGGAATAACCATGTTTAAGTTTTTAACCTAGTTTGAGTTATGTGTTCTGTATGGTGTAAGATAAGGGCCCATTTTGCACGTGGTTATTCAGTTTTATCAACACTCTCTATTGAAAAGACTGTCCTTTGCTCATTATGTATTTCTGGCCCCCTTGTTATGAATTAATTGATGATACATGCATGAATTTGTTTCTGGGCTCTCTAATCTGTCCCATTGATCTATGTGTCTGTACTTAAGCCAATAGCTGTTTGATACTATTTTGATTACTGTTTTGCCTACTATAGCTTTGTAATATACTAATAGTTTGAAATCAAGACGTGTGATGTCTTAAGCTTGTCATTCTCTCTTAAGATTGCTTTGGCTGTTCAGGGCCTGCACCAAGTGGTCTCCAACCTTTCCAATGCTATTCATGTCCTTGGGAATCTTTCTCTTCCCTTCTGGTTGGTGTTGCATGCTTGCTAAGTCGCTTCATTTGTGTCTTGACTCTGTATGATCCTGTGGACTGGAGTCCACCAGGGTCCTCTGTTCGAGGGATTCTCCAGGTGAGAATACTGGAGTGGGTTGTCATGCCTTCCTCCAGGGGATCTTGCTGACCCAGGGATCAAGCCTGTGTCTCTTATGTCTCATGCATTGGCAGGTGGGTTCTTTACCACTAATGCCACCTGGAAAGCCCCCTGGTTGGTGTTACTTGAGTTCAAATCTCTCCAAGCCCTTACCTCACCAATCTATGCTATTCGCTGCTTCCAGCAGCCACTGTGATCCTTAAAATATAGAGCTCATTGTTGAACTCCTAGCTCAGAAATCATTAATGGTCTTGAATTCTGTCTCCAGAATGAAACCTAGACTCAGTCATGTGTTTTCAAGGTGTTCAGTATCCGGATTCAACTTCCTGTTGAGCCCTTTTGCCAGTGCAGTTTCTCCTTCATTTCACACTGGGCTCTGCCTTTCCCCACCCATGCTGTCTATTCTCCTGACCCTCGGAATCGGATGCTCTGCTCCACCATGGATGGGCCCAGAACTGAATACCCAAGTGCTATTGATGTCTCTGCCAGGCTCCCCGTGGATCCTTTCCTGATCCTCTTCCTTGCTTGGAATAGTTAGCATCTTACTGCTTGATGCTTTATTGTGTGGTTATTTGCCTCCATGTGCGTCTTTCCCCATTAGATTTTAAAATGTATGAAATTGGGGCCTGTGTCCAACTCATCTTTCCGTCTTGGGATCCCTCACAGTGCTGGGACATTGTGACAACTGTCAAAGGAAGGGGGGCTCATCAATATTCTATTAAGTTGTTTAAATTGTCTCTAACATTGGAACCAATCCTAACAAGTGGAGGCTGTGCACACATGTGTGCTCAGTCGTGTCTGACTCTTTGCAACCCTATGGACTAGGCTCCCATGGGAGTTCCCACTAGGCTCCGTGGGATTTCCCAGGCAATCATACTGGAGTGGGTTGCCACTTCCTACATCCAGGATCTTCCTGAGCCCGGGATCAAACCCTCATCTCTTGCATCTCCTGAATTGGCAGGCAGATTCTTTACTACTGCACCACCTGGGAAGGCCCAAGGGCAAGCCACTTACATTTTATTTTTAAAAGCTTCAGGATGCTACTTTCAAAGGATTCTTGACTGTGTCTGTGTTTGTATGTGTCTGTCCTTGCAGCTTGAGCCTGGGGGTGATCAAGAAACCTTTGGATCGAAGGGGGCCTTTGGGTTTCAGCATCCTGTCAGGTAATATCTAACTTCACCATAGAAATATATCATTCCTTTTAATATAAGCATCAGTACACTTTAGTGTCTTCAAGTGTATACATTTTCAAAAATTGAAAATAATTCAGTGTATTTCCCAACATTATTTGGTTATGATTACCCCAAGGAACTTCAAGAATATTCTGTTGGATATCTGAAATTTATTCATTTATTTTTCACTGTTTCAGTTGCAAGTTGGAATTGGCCTCTTTTCTTTATATCTATACTTTAAAAAAAATTATTTATTTATCGTCTGTGCTGGATCTTAGTTGCAGCATGTGGAATCTTTAATTGCAGCTTGTGGGATTTAGTTACCTGCCCGGGGATCGAACCCAGGCCCCCTGCTTTGGGAGCTGGGGATCTTAGCTAGGAAAATCCCCTGTGTTGATACTTTTTGTTTATATCTCTCATTATACATTTTGCCATGCGTTTAATTGCATGTGACTTGTATATGTATATCTGCTGATTCACTTAGATATTTAGGTTCCTTTCTATTTTCTCCCAGGATATAAGTTAATATATTGCCTAGTGCAAAATAGACCTCCTAACTGTGGGTGTGGAGAAAATGAGGGGCTGGATGGATGCTGCATCATGGTTGGAACCTCTGCCATCTCAGTAGTTCTGTTGACAGTGATCAGGACCCTCACTGCTCTAATCCTCTTACGTTTCATTTTAGGCAAGTGGCTCGTTCTCAGCGTTTCTATTTCTCTGTGTACCTCTCTCTATTTCTCTCAGCCTCTCTCTCTCCAGCTGTCTTTTCCTTCATCAAAATAAACCTAGCCTGTGATGTCACCTCTCGGCAGAGTATTGTTACCCTGGTTAGCCTGGAAGACTAGAGGCTTTAATAAAACCCAAAGATACTAACTGCTGGAGATGAAATTTCGAGCCCCTCAGACTGATCAAAGAGTGATTTGGGGATAAAGGACATTCTCTTAGTGTTTCACACCATAGTCTTCCGTTCTTACAGAATCACCGCAAGTACAATGCAAGTCGCTCAGTCGTGTCTGACTCTTTGCGACCCCATGGACTATACAGTCCATGGAATTCTCCAGGCCAGAGTACTGGAGTGGGTAGGCTTCTCCCTTCTCCAGGGGATCTTCCCAACCCAGGGATGGAACCCAAGTCTCCCACACTGCAGGCAGATTCTTTACCAGCTGAGCCAGGCAGATTCTTTAACAATTGAGCTATCAGGGAAGCCCCAGAATCATTGAAGAAGCTTTAAAAATTCTAATGCAGGATGATTCTCCTGGGGATTCTGGAGAAAAGTTCAGTCGTGTCCGACTCTTTGCAACCCCCTGGACTGTAGCCCACCAGGCTCCTCTCTCCATGGGATTTCCCAGGGAGGAATACTGGAGTGGGTTGCCATGCCCTTCTCCAGGGGATCTTCTGGACCCAGGGATCGAACTCGGGCCTCTCACATCACAGGCAGATTCTTTACCGTCCGAGCTACCAGGAAAGCCCCAAAAGAGCAGGTTTCGGTAATTTTGTTTGGGGTCCTGCAGCATGTGGGATCTTCGTTCCTCAACCAGGGATCCAAGCAGCGCAGAGTCTTAACAACTGGCTCTCCCAGGGAGTCCTTGGTAGCTCATTTCTGACCTAGAGTGGGGTTCATCACCAGATGCCCCCCACTTGCTCAGCTTTGTGTCCTGTGTGCATAATAAAAAAAAAAAAAAAAACACCTCTGTGTACACTGAAAGGCAAAATGAGAGACGAAGATTGGGCATTCGCTGCTTCCAAAGAAAAGGCTCCTCTCGATGGGGTTAAGACTGTCTTCAGGCTGACTAACGGTGTATTCGTTTCTTTCATCAGACTCTACTTGCCCATCTCTAAGCGTCAAGAGTATCTGCAGCGCTCCGGGGAGAAGGTGCTGGCCAGTTTCCCTGTGCAAGCCACCATCCACTTCTACAACGATGAGTCCGACTCAGAGGAGGAGCTGGAGGAAGACACCCAGCTCTCCGCCCTGCAGCGGGAGGAGGTGGCCAACGGCTCAGAGGGAAAGGCCGGAGACGGGGCGGCAAGCCCAGCAAGGCAACCCGGGGGCCTCGATGGGAGGGGTCCACCCCCCGACCCTGTCTCCCCCGAGGCTGCTGCCTGCGCCTCTCGCGTGTAAGTCTGTCTCTCCTGCACCAGCCCGCCTCGCACGTGCCCTGGGGACAGCCCTGCGGGACAGCCGCCCCTGGACACTTCACGTTTCCACTGGGCCTACAAGGACTTGGCTGTCTTTGGCCAGCACTCCACCAGCCCCCAGGACCCAGCTTTTACTCATCCTCCTCTGAGTGATTCTTTGCGTCTCATTCATAGCTTCCAGAGAGGATTCTACATCCAAGATGTTTGCATTAATGCAGGTTGTTATCCGGTAGGGCCCACTTTCAAAGCACACCCAGCAGTGTCACTGTGCAGATCAAATGACAAATCATTCCCACATCGATTAGTACCCCGCCCTCACCTCTCACTTAAACTGAGACCCCTCATTTGGCTACATCCATGTTTGTAAACAAAGGTCCCAGCAGTCAAAGCTATGGTTTCTCCGGTAGTCATGTACAGATGTGAGAAATGGACCATGAAGAAAATTGAGTGCTGAAGAATTGATGCTTTTGAACTGTGGTGCTGGAGAAGACTCTTGAGAGTCCCTTGGACTGCAAGGAGATCAAACCAGTCCATCCTAAAGGAAATCAGTCCTGAATATTCACTGGAAGGACTGATGCTGAAGCTGAAACTCCAATACTTTGGCCACCTGATGCGAAGAACTGACTCATTAGGAAAGACCCTGATGCTGGGAAAAGATTGAGGGCAGGAGGAGAAGAGGGTGACAGAGGATGAGATGGTTGGAAGGCATCACCAACTCAATGGACGTGAGTTTGGGCAAACTCCAGGAGATAATGAAGGACAGGGAAGCCTAGGGTGCTGCCGTCCAGGGGGTTGCAGAGTCAGACACGACTGAGCAACTGAACAACACCAACAACTTTTATAAAAATGAATTATTGTTCAAGGTTGATGTGGTTGTTTAGGCATTCTGAAAAAAAGTTTAGGAAAAGCACATAAGCACACTGAACAATTTCCATAAGAGTAACAAAAATAAAAGATCAGAATTTGGGGATGGGAGACCATTCTGGATAAAAATGTCTATGATTCTTGTCTAAGGGCTGTGTATATGAACAGAAGAGCTTACTAGCTCTTCACTGAGGACTGCTTTGGGCTTTTTACTTGAATAACAAAACACTGTTTTCGATCAAAGTACTTAATGTAATATTATTTTCAGGTTTTTATTTTTTGATGACCAAATGAGTGTATTTGTCAAAGTTTTTTACGGAACTATTTTACATGTGATTGTCTTTAGTTTCTACCTGAAATAAATATTTTGAAAGACAAAATCATTTGATAATCACCTTCTGTTTGATGTTTTACATTAAATTGGTTCCTGCTTTAAAGTTTTTAAAAGTTTGTCAGGATTTTTTCTGTGTCTAACTCTTCAAATTATATTTGTGTTTTTTAGGAATGCAGAAAAAGTATTAAAATGAAAGCAAAATGGCCTATAAGCACAATGCCCAAATAAGTCATTAATATTATTCCGTAGGGGACACATGCAAATATTCTAACAATCCAAAGAACGTGTATGTTGTAAAGTAAAAGTCATCTCCTATCTTCCTCTTTCTCTGTCCAAAGGGAGTCAACATTTTTTTTTTTTAATTGCTCTTTCTCTTGGAATACTTGAAAATTTTCCTTCCTTTAAATTTTTTTCCTTAAAAATATTTTTGTTTTCCTTTAAAAAATGTTTTTATTTTAGTTATATTGTCCTACTTACTGTCTAAATAACCTTTTTCCAATCTTAAGAATTCCTATGGGGCTTATTTGGTGGGCTTCGCTGGTGGCTCAGACAGAGAAGACTGCCCACACTGTGAGAGACCTGGATTCGGTTCCTGGTTTGGGAAGATCCCCTGGAGGAGGAAGTGGCAACCGACTCCAGAATTCTTGCCCGGAAAATCCCTGGCGGGCTACAGTCCATTGGGTCAAGAAGTAGGACAAAGCTGAGCAACTCTCACACACACATGGAGCTTATTTTAGAGAGGATTGAAGATGACTTCCTATTTATAGGGTTAACTAGAAGTCTTACACTTATTCTCCCTCCCTGTGATGCTTGGGATGCAGCTCAAGTCATCACGTTTGGCTTTGTTTTGCTTTTCTAATAAATCCATTTTACTGAGAAAAAAATCTGGTTGAATCACCTGCTTACCTTGAAGAAACCAAACGTAGTCCTCATGGCACCAGAATTTTAATTATGCTGCATGGTCAACTTAGCATATGGCCAGCTGAGTGCAAATGTAAGAAAATAAAGACCCTGTGGCCATGGCGGTGACGGTGTCACAAGTTCTGTGGGTGCATGAAGGCATTTGTGATGCAGGAGATGGTGACCCTGGGGCTCTTGTATTCTTGCTGGTGACAGTGGTTTGGCTACATAAAGGCTCAAACCTGAGCAAGTTCCCCACTTTTGATCATGTATCCCTAGCATTAAAAAAGCAGCTGAGGGGAGGGGGAGATAAATCAGGAGTTTGGAATTAACCTATACACACTATGCTCAGTCGTGTCTGACTGGGACCCCATGGACTAGCCCGCCAGGCTCCTCTGTCCATGGGATTTCCAGGCCTATTGCCCACAGTCTCAATTTCCCTTCATTTACCAAAAAAAAAAAAAAAAAAAATCCGTTTAATAGTATTTTCTAAAATCTGCATTTCCCCTTCAGTTTATTTCCTACAATAGCTTGCCTAATAATGACGCAGTTTGTAAATGACCGTCTTTCTACCTTTCCTCTGGAATCCTACTAACCAAAGTACGCACCCCAGCAACGGTTACACTTAGCCAGGTTTCCATAAAGTGTATGATTTTGAATAAGTAATTTATGCTTGAGGCCAACTACCTGACACAATCTCTCTTTTGATGGCTCACAGAAAATAGCTCCGAATGAATCTTGCAAATACCACAAGCTGAAAAAAAAAAAAAAAACACAAGCTGAAACATGTTAGAAACATTTTTGAACTTTCACCCAGCTGTACTGCAAACCTCCCACACTGAATAGTTTGTTGTAATATGTGTTTCTCCAAATTTCTACCACATTTTCTTAGTCTTCCAACCCATCTGCTAACAAAAGAATGCATTTCATTTTGTCGCTGTATTGTTTTCTGTTTTACTGTGTTAATCAGTTTTAAATAGGAAGAAAAAGTATTATCCCAGTGGTGTGTTTCTTTTTGCACTTCTGTGTCAAACAATCTGTACTTAGTTGCTCTATCATGTCCGACTCTTTGCGACCCCATGGACTGTAGTCCGCCAGGCTCCTCTGTCCATGGGGATTCCCCAGGCAAGAGTACTGGAGTGGGTTGTCATGCCCTCCTCCAGGGAATCTTCCCAACCAAGGGCTCAAACCCAGGTCTCCCGCATTGCAGGAGATCTTAAACAAGAGATCACAAAACAACCTGCTAAACATTTATCATTAAGTTTGATGAAATTTTGTAAAATACTAGATTGTGAATCCCATAATCTTAAACTTATGGTCATTATATCTAAGATATAAAATATGTTTTGTTTGAGGTTCAATGATAATATTAATTCAATTATTTTTCAATTGAGTATAATTGATTGTATGTTAGTTTGGGTGTATACCATAATCAATTATTTTTTTTGAAAGTTTCAATTGTTTTGCTATCTTTTCATCTGATCTTTCTACCTTAGTAATGTAGAAGATGAGGTTATGATGAAGGTGTTTTTCAGCCTTGCTATTATCTTGTGATTTGCTTGTACTTGCATTTCCTGTACTATTTTCAATCCAATTTCTGGGGCAGAAATTGTGTGTGTGTGTGTGTGTGTGTGTGTGAGATAACTCACATATTCCAAAATTTACCCTTTTAAAATGTACATCTCGCTTTTAGTATATTTACAAAGTTCCACAACCATCTCCTCTAATCCCAGAATATTTTCATTATCCCCAACAGAAAACCATTTCCATTGTCAGTCAGTCTCATTCCCCCGAACCCTTCCAGTCCCTGACACCTACTAAGCTACTTTCTGTCTCTCTGGATTTCTTTTTGTTGTTAATGGGTTTGGTTTTTTTTTTTATTGGAGTGTAATTGATTTACAATGTTGTGTTAGTTTCTCCTGTAGAGCAAAGTGAGTCAGCCGCACATGTACATAAATCCACTCTTTTTTAGATTCTTTTCCCATATAGGTCATTATAGCGTACTCAGTGGTACTCGCTGTGCGGTATGGTAGGTCCTTATTAGTCATCAATTTTACACGTAGTAGTGTATATATATATATGGGGCTTCCCAGGTGTTGCTAGAGGTAAAGAACCCATCTGCCACTGCAGGAGACATAAGAGCCACAGGTTTGAGCCCTGGGTCAGGAAGATTCCCTGGAGGAGGGCATGACTACCCACTCTAGTATTCTTGCTTGGAGAATCCCATGGACAGAGGAGCCTGGTGGGCTGCAGTCCATAGGGTTGCAAAGAGCAGCTGAGTGACTTAGCAGCGGCAGCAGTGTATATATGTCAGTCCCAATATCTCAACCCATCCTTTTTCTCCTCTCCCTCTGGCAACCACAAATTTGCTTTCTACACCTGTGACTCTATCTCTGTCCTGTAAATAAGTTCATTTGTACCATTTTTAAAGAGTCTACATATAAGGGACATCACATGTTTGTCTTTTTCCTGCCTGACCTACTTAACTCAGCACGACAATCTCCAGGTCCATCCTTGCTACTGCAAATAGCATCATCTTATTCTTTTTCATGGCCGAGTAATATTCCATTGCACATATGCACCACATCCTCTTTAGAATGTGGAATGCTTCACAGGTCTGCATGTCCTCCTTGCCCAGGGACCGTGCTAATCTTCTCTGTATCATTCTGGTTTTACTATATGTGCTTCTGAGGCAAGCGCTCTCTGGATTTTTTTTTCTAAATATTTGATGAAAATGGAACCACACACATATGACCTTTTGTGGCTGGCTTCTTTCCCTTAGCATAACGTTTACAAGAGTCATCCTGTTGTAGCGTGTGTCAGTAGTTGGCCGAATAATATTTCATTGTATGGATAGACCACATTTTATTGACCTGGTCATCAGTTGACGGACATTTTGTTGTTGCATTATTTCCCACAGATCCCTTGGCATCCTCCCCTGGGCTGTATGTGTCCATGTACAAACCCCTCACCTTGGTTATACTCTACTGGACTTTAATCCAGCTACCTTGGCTCAGGGAAAAAGCATTCTGAATAAGGAAATAAGCAAAACCTTTTTTGCAAATTTCTGCAGTTGGCCAGCTCCCCTCATGTCAACTGCCCCTTCCCCTTTTCAGTACCTGACTCACATCACGTGACTCATTGTGCATTTTCAGTGGAACTATATTCATGCAGGGAGAAGCAAATATCTGTTATCATGGAAAGCTATGAAGAACTAAAATGTGTACTATCAAAGCCCATAGGCCCAGGGGATTTACTTTTCAGGACTTGGTAGTAAATTCTGGTGGGCTTCATGCAAAAAAATAGGAGACTTTATTTTAGGAAGATTTTAAATAGAGGCATAAAACTGCTTTCTGAAATTATATAAAAGATTATAATTTCTTTTTATATTCCAGAGGTCTATTTGATGAGCACAATTTTTTAGAGGAAATTTCATAGCAATTTTATTATAAGTATTATATTAATAAAAGCATCCCTTCTTCCTTACCCTCTCTTTTTTTTGGGGGGGGGGCTATGCTGCATGGCTCATGGGATCTTAGTTCCCCAACAAGATCCCCAGCCACCTCGGTGAAAGCATGGCATCCTAACCACTGGGATGCCAAGATATTCCTTTCCCTTCCCTTGATTAAAAAAAAAAATCACGCTAACTTTTTAATGTAATTATTATTTTTTTTTTGCCAAGTGGGCATGCAGGATCTTAGTTCCTAGACCAGGGATCAAACCTGAACCCCCTGCGGTACAAACATGAAGTTGAAATCACCAGGGAAGTCCCAATGTAAACTTTCTTTTTTTTTTTCCCAAGGTAAACTTTCTATCGAAAATAATACACCTAGGAAGGAAAGTTATGACCAACCTAGACAGCATATTAAAAAGCAGAGACATTACTTTGTCAACAAAGGTCCATCTGGTCAAGGCTATGGTTTTTCCAGTAGTCATGTATGGATGTGAGAGTTGGACTATAAAGAAAGCTGAGTGCTGAAGAGTTGATGCTTTTGAACTGTGGTGTTGGACAAGACTCTTGAGAATCCCTCGGACTGCAAGGAGATCCAACCAGTCCATCCTAAAGGAGATCAGTCCTGAATATTCATTGGAAGGACTGATGTTGAAGCTGAAACTCCAATATTTTGGCCACTTGATGGGAAGAGCTGACTGATTTGAAAAGACCCTGATGTTGGGAAAGATTGAGGGCAGGAGGAGAAGGGGATGACAGAGGATGAGATGGTTGGATGGCATCACCGACTCCGGGAGTTGGTGATGGACAGGGAGGCCTGGGGTGCTGCGGTTCATGGGGTGGCAAAGAGTCGGACACGACTGAGTGACTGAACTGAATTGAAGAACTCCTAATAACACAAACTTGATACATTTTTGCAAAGTTAATATGCTCATGAAAACAGCATCCCAGTAAAAGGTAACAGAGCCCCAGGACAGCCCTTGTAATTGCTCCTGGTCCCCACCGCCTCCAGCACTGATGGGGTCCACTTGCCCGGTTCTGAACATGCAATCAGTGGACTCGCACATGGGTTCTGTTTCATCTGGCTTCTCACCTTAGCCTTGCATTGTGACCTCTTCCAGAGTGTTGCAGTTGTAGCTGGCTACTTCTCCGTGCTGAATAAGACCCCCACTGTGTGAGTAAACCACTATGTCTTCATCCCTTCTCCTGCTGACGAGGACTGGCTCAGTTTCCAGTTTGGAGCTATTAGGACTAACGCTGTTTTGGCCATGCGTGTATATGGCAACTGGTAGAGGGATGGGCCCATTTCCACTGTGTGTCTAGAAATGAAAGCAAGAGCACACTTATTTATTTATGAGTCCACCCTGTGTGTGTCTGGTCTCCTCCAGCCAGAAAATAGTTTAAGAACTGGGGAAAAGGAAGCAGGGACCAAGGAGTTCTAAAGAAAAAGAATGAGATGACAACAAGGCTTTCTTTTTTTTTTCTTTGAGATCTTTATTTTTATTTTATATTTTTTCTTTGAGATCTTTAAAGATTGGCTGGAACTCAGAGGCGCTGTTGGGGCCAGCAAGTGACCATAGTCAGTGGGATCTTCGTTTTTCCTGAGTTGGAATTCCGTAGTGTGATTTAGGAGTTTATTTCGTTAGAGAATGGGACATGCAATGGAAATGTGAGGGGAGACCTGGGACTCCAGGGAGACCTGGGAATTGAAGATCAATTCCTTCAACAAATTGAAAGAGAAGGAAATTTAAGAGCTGTTTTCTGCAGATTCCAAGATGTTTTCAGAAACTTATTAAGCTTTCAACAAAGCTCTTGAACTCATTTCATCCCTTTACATACAGAGAAAATCCAACTACAGAAAGAGTCAAATCCGAGAACAGAACCCACAACCCAAAGAATGCTCCTTTTCCAGCAGTGAGTCGGGCCCCTTCCCCCACTCCCTGCCTTGGTCTCTGGGCAGCTTCCCTGATTTGGAATTAATTACACGAACCGCAGGCCACAGGTCCCTACTCTTACCTGTTTCTGTAGCACACACCTTGCTGTGTGAATTATACAGACTCTACTAAGATGTTTCCATCATTTTATCTTGGACCCTTGAACGAGCAACTGAACTCAGAGGTATTTGTTCAAGCAGTTTACTTTAATCACCTTTTTTTTTTTTGCTGGCAGGAAGATGATATCTCTGAATATAAGAAAAAGTGCACTATACAGAAATATCAGAGGGAGGAGGTAGAAGAAGATGGCAGAGGAGGAAGACGGGGTGATCGCCAGCCTCCCCACAAATACATCAAAAACTCATCAAGATACTGCAATAGCTCCTACAGCAGAAGACCCCAGGCCTCTAGGGGGGCCAGCTGAGCTCCTGGGAATGAGAAATCAAACCAGTATTATAAAGCAATCATCAATCAATTAAAAATAAATACTAAAAAGAAAGAAATATCAGAGGGAGAATTTTCTACTTTCCTGCAGGGCATGAGTCACTGACTCACTTTTGTAGAATTATTGGTGAAAAACAAATGCATGAGTAGGTGATTTTTTATGATGATCATGAAAATGATGGATGCTTATAAAAATTGCCTTTGAGGTTGCTGGGCAAGTCTAAAATACAGTATTATCTTAATATTTCATTATGTCCCTAAATGGTAACCCTTAGAAGCCGATTTTATTTTATAGTTTTAGATATTTCAAAAAGGGGCTCCATGTCATTATTCCTTACAGAAATGCAAATTAAAAACACAATGAGATACTGTCATTAGAATTTTTAGTTCTAATAAATTAAATTGTGATAAAATTCTAATAAAATTGTGCTAAAAACCTATCACAATTTTTTTTTAGAAATTGAACCATATTTGATTTACAATATTGTGCTAGTTTCAGGGGTACAGCAAGGTGATTCAGTTTTATATTTATATATATATTCTTTTCAGATTGTTTTCCATTATACATTATTACAAGATAAGGAATATAATTCCTTGTGCTGTACAGTAAGTCCTTACTGGTTATCTATTTTATATATAGGTGTTATGTTAATATATGTTAATCCCACACTCCTAATTTATCCCTTCTTCCCTTCCTCTTTGATAAACAAGTTTGTTTTCTATGTCTGTGGCTCTGTTTCTGTTTTTTAAATAAATTCATTTCTGTTGTTTTTCAGATTCCATGTATATGTGATGTCATATAAAACGTGTCTCTCGCTGTCTCATTCACGTCACTCAGTATGCTCATCTCTAGGTCCATCCATGTTGCTGCGAATGGTAGAATGTCATCCGTTTTAATGACTAATATTTCACTGCATATATGCACCACATCTTCATTTATCTGTAGAGGGACACTTAAGTTGCTTCCACATTAGGTTGGCTATTGTAAATAGCAACTGTGAACACTGGGATGAATGCATTGTTTTAAATTAGAGTTTTCTCTGGATATATGCCCAGGAGTGGGATTGCTGTATCACACGGTAACTCTACTTTTTGTTTTTTAAGGAATTTCCATACTGTTCTCCATAGTTGCTACACCAATTTACATTCCTACCAACAGTGTAGGAGGGTTTCCTTTTCTCCCCCCTCCTCAGCATGTATTATTTGTAGACTTTTTGATGATGTCCACAGAATGGTTTCTATTTCCAAAAGACAGATAATAACAAGTGTTGTCAGAGATGTGATGAAACCGGAAACCTTATACATCACTGGTGGGAATGTAAACTAGCTAACAGTTTGAGAAACAGTTTGGCAATTTCATTAAAAAGTGAAAGTGAAAGTCGCTCAGTCCTGTCCGACTGTTTGTGACCCCGTGGACTATACAGTCCATGGAATTCTCCAGCCCAGAATACTGGAGTGGGTAGCCTTTCCCTTCTCCAGGGGATCTTCCCAACCCAGGGATCGAACCCAGGTCTCCTGCATTGCAAGCAAATTCTTTACCAGCTGAGCCACAAGGGAAGCCCTTCATTAAAAATTTAACATAACTTTACCATACAGTCTTACAGTTCCATTCCTTGGAATCTGTCCAGGAGAAATGAAACAATTTGTCCACTCAAAGACTTGTTACATGAATGTTCATAGCAGCTTTATTCATAATAACTCCAAACTGGAAACAATCCAAATTGATAGATATATCGACTGGTGAATGGATAAATAAATATGAGACACCCAGGTCATGGGACATTATCAAGCCATAAAAGGAGTGCAATGAAGTTTTAAGACAGGCTAAAACATGAATGGATCTTGAAAACGTCATGCCAAGTGAAAGCAACAAGATACAACAGATTACACTGTGTGATTCCATTTATATAAGAAAATGCACATTTATAGTAACAAAAAGCAGAACTGGTTGCTTAGTGCTGGCAGTGGGAACAGGGATTAACTGTAAATGGGCACAAGGAAACTTTTAGCCGTGATAGAAATGTTCTGAAGTTGGATGATGGTGATTGTTGAACATTTCTATCAATTTACTAAAATCATTGAATTGTTTAGTGCCAATGAGTGACTCTATGGTATTTAAATTACACCCCAATAAAGTTGTTTTAAAAAGCTTAAGCACTTCTATTATAGCCATATTTTTGTCTTCTTTAGCCACTGAACCACTACAGGAATGATACAATCTCTTTTTGGCATAACAAAATTCACACTTTGAAAAGTGACGTAAAGAATAAAAGCTGTAGAGAAACCCTTTGGTTTCTTCTTTGGCACTCTTAGTTTTTGACTCTCCTGGGTTTATCAAGGTTCCTGTCTTTTGCACACTTGCAGTGACCTCTGAACCATCCATCACATAAAGGTAAAGAGGTCCCAGGTGTGCTTTCAGGATGAGGACTTCAATTTCAAAGTAAGACATGACAGGATGACCAGTTGCTGAGATCCAGGTCATCATTAGGCTAGATACTTCTGAGTCTCTTAAATTATTTAAACTCAAGATGATGTTATTGAACAGCATACTCTGCCCAATACCCAGATTTAAGTGAAGTGTAAGACTTCAGTTCAGTTATCAACAATACAAAAGAATAATGGCCCCCAATTGTCATAATTTGGGGTCTCTCCAGGTACCTTGAACAGTACAGCTGCAAATTCAGAAGTTTTACTTAGTTTTCTACAAGATGCTGCTGATTCCTAGCAATAGTTACAGCTACCAAGTGGATCATTAAAAGATATTTTAAAATGTTTCCTTGGAAGTACATTTCTTATCAACATACAACAGATACAGAGAAGTGAGCAAATTATAAGCGTGTGAGGAATTTTCAAAAACACACCTTTTGAAACTCCAGCCAATTTAAGAAATAGAAGATTTTCACCACCCCAGAAGCCCCCTGTTATGATCCTTCCCAGCTACCACATTCACTCTCTTCCTCAAAAATAATCACTATTTGAATTTCAAATACCATAGACTCATTTTGCGGCCCCCCTAGCAACTTTTTTATGGCCGTGTGGCATGTGGGATCTTAGTTCCCCAACCAGGCATCAAACTTGTGCCCTCTGCATTGGGAGCATGGAGACTTAACCTCTGGGTCACCTGGGAAGTCCCCCTTTTTGCCCAATTTTGAAATTTATATAAATGGAATCACACTATATGCTCATTTGCCTCTAGTTTCTTTTACTCCACATGAATCACCAACTCTTCTCTTCTATTGCAGGAACATATCACGACTTATTTATCCCTTCTATTGTTGATGGACTTCTGGATTGTTTCCAGTTTGGGAGCTAATATGAACAAAGCAGCTATGAGCATTTTTGCATATGCCTTTTGCTTACAAGTGTGTACCTCTCTGATGAGTAGATATTTGGGAATGGTCTCTGGGTCATAGGGTATGTGTATGGTTAGCCTGAGTATAAATCACTGGATTTGTTAAAATCTAGAAAGCCACTTGAAGTGATTTCAGAGTAAACATTCCTAAATGCAGAAATTTCCTAAATATAAACACACATTCATTCTTCTTCAGACTTGACCTGAGCAAACAGTCTCATAGGCGGGACAATTGAATATCAGTCACAAAGTTACTGAACTGTGATCTCACACAAACATAACTTCTGAGCATGCGTCTCCTGTGGGTTTCAACCCTCGGGAAATGAGGCCACCCTGAACTTCCTGGCATTCCTGCAAGCTTCCAGGTGGGATCTAGAGGAGCAAAGTTTCCATCTTGCTATAGCTTTGATCTGCAAGAAAGCAGTGTTTGTTCAGTTTCCTCCTGAAGCCTGAAAACCAATTTATTTTGAGAGGTTTTAAAAAGTTCAAGGCAATTACTATTATTTTCATTTTTTTCCCCATCCATTTGCCATGAAGTGATGGGACCGGATGCCATGATCTTAGTTTTTTGAATGTTGAGTTTTAAGCCAACTTTTTCCACTCTCCTCTTTCACCACCTGAAGCGAAGAGCTGACTCATTGGAAAAGACCCTGATGCTGGGAAAGATCGAAGGCAGGAGGAGAAGGGGATGACAGAGGATGAGATGGTTGGATGGATGCATCACCGACTCAATGGACATGAGTTCGAGCAAGCTCCGAGAGTTGGTGATGGACAGGGAGGCTTGGCGTGCTGCAGTCCATGGGGTCACAAAGAGTCGGACACGACTGAGTGACTGAACATCATCAACAACAATTATTATTATTTTGGCTGCACTGTGAGGCATGTGGGATCTTAGTTCCCTGACCTGGGATTGAACGCACACCCCCTACATTGGAAGTGGTGGTTTAGTTGCTAAGTCGTGTCCTACTCTTGTGATCCCATGGACTGTAGCTGGCCTGGCTCCTCTGTCCATGGGATTCTCTAGGAGAGAATACTGGAGTGATTTGCTATTTCCTTCTTCACTTACATTGAAAGCACAGAATCTTAACCACTGGGCCGCCAAGGAAGTCCCCTCTAAGTAATTATTACCACAAGAAGGCGGGCTGAGTCTTCCATTTCTTAGGGGGCACTTTGCTATTTTTCTGGAGCTCCGTGGCTGTCTTCCAGGAGGGTTCTAGGCTCTTGCCCATGACCACTTCTGGGGTAGCTGTGGGCTCATAAACTGGCCCATGTGATAGCTCGCCCCTGACCCCCCACCTTGACAGTTGAAGTCAAGCCCGGGAACCCTGGTTCACCACACAATGCTGTCTCCACAGCCCACGTGAGTCTTAGAAATCCAGAGGTTCTGCCCGCAGGGAACGGAACTTCCCAGGGAGCATCCACATCAGTTTCACCTCCTGGTCTTTGGACTGGGTGTCCACCTGGGCTGGGAGAAAACTTTCTATGAACACAAGGGATCCTCTGGCTTGCCACCTGCCCTGGGGAAGTTGAGGGATTCACCAGAATTCCTGCACCTTGAGGTTTTTTTTTTTCACACTGGGTGGTAGAGATGTCTCAGTTTTGTTTTCTTTCAGCCTCTCTTTTTATTTGGATTCCTTCTGTTGTTGTTTCAGCTTTCTGAGTCTGAGAGGTACTTTGTTAGAACACAGAGGAGCGGCTTCCTGAAGAGTGTCCGTTATGTCTTTGCATTCAGATGGTAAGTGGTGACTACATTTTTTCTTTTCCACCAGACCCTTTTCTTGTCCCCAAGAGAACAGCTGTAGCTCTAGCATTCATTGTTAAGAGAAGTTATCACATGTGCTTAACTTTCTGCTTGCCTTTGCTTTTTTTGCTTTAAAAATTGCCACAGGACTTCCCTGGTAGTGCAGTGGATAAGGACCCACCTGCCAGTTGAGGAGTCAGAGGTTCAATCCCTGGTCCAGGAAGATCCCACATGCTGTGTAGCAACAAAGCCCACACACCATAACTACTGAAGCCTGAGCTCCTAGAGCCTCTGCTCTGCAACAAGAGACGCCACCGAACTTAGAAGTGAGAAGCCGTGCACCCCAGTGAAGAGTTGCTCCCACTCGTAGCAACTAGAGAAAGTCCTTGCAAAGCAACAAAGACCCCATGCAGCCAAAAATAATAAACAAATAAATTTATTAAAAAATTGCCACAATTTTTTACTTTCTCATTTGCCAGAGGTTGTGTTCCCCAAGCTCAGATGGGCTTTCTGAATTCAGTCACATTTCTCGTGTTTTCCTTTTTTTTTCCTCCTTTTTTTGGTTGCCCGGAGGCATGCAGGATCCCTGACCGGGGATGGAACCCACAGCTACTGCAGTGGAAGTGCAGCCTTAACCACTGGGCTGCCAGGGAAGTCCCTTCTTGTTTTGATCAACTGTGGCCATGTTCTAAAATTCTACCATGTTCTAAACTTCTGCCTTTCCTGGGGCCGTTTGCTGTAGTGAGTTTTGAGGATGTCTCCCAAGGCCCAAGGTTTCCACATGCTCTGAGGGGATGTTGGACCTGACAGCTCTGCTCAAATGGTTCAGTTCAATTCAGTCGCTCAGTGGTGTCCGCCTCTTTGTGACCCCATGGATCGCAGCTCGCCAAGCCTCCCTGTCCATCACCAACTCCTGAAGCTTACTCAAACTCATGTCCATTGAGTCGGTGATGCCATCTAACCATCTCATCCTCTGTCGTCCCCTTCTCCTCCTGCCTTCAATCTTTCCCAGCATCAGAGTCTTTTCCAATGAGTCAGTTCTTCATATCATGTGGCCAAAGGATTGGAGTTTCAGCTTCAGCATCAGTACTTCCAATGACTATTCAGGACTGATTTCCTTCAGGGTGACCTGGTTGGATCTCCTTGCAGTCCAAGGGACTCTCAAGAGTCTTCTCCAAAAAAAAAAGAGTCTTCTCCAACACCACAGTTCAAAAGCATCAATTCTTCGGTGCTCAGTGACATTGAAACGGTAGCCAGGGCCAGATCCATCCTCAGAGAGCATCCGGTGCCTTCCCCGTCTGCACCCTCCTGCCTCCGCTTGCCCCCTTCTCCCTCCGCCCCCTGCACTTGCATCCTGCAGCTGCCTGGTGGTCTTGCTCTGGCTCCTCCCACTACCCCGGGAGAAAGCATGCTTCCTGCCTGACCTTGCCATCACCTCTTCCTCCTGTCCTGAGGCCCCTGGGTCCAGCCCCCTCCTCTCAGTCCATTTCTCTCTGTCCTGTATGTTTTGCCCACAACAGTCCTCCCAGTCCTTAAAGAGTTCTGTTGCCTTATCGGCACTGTGGGTTTATATCTGAGCCCGCTCTCTCTTGAAATCACCTGCCCCTGAGCAGCAGGGGCCAACCTCTGGAAGCCGAACCAGACTGGACTCCACTGCCCCAGTCTTCCCGCTGCCCCCCAGCCTTTCAGGTTCTGTCTCTGCTTCTGGCCTGCATTCCTGCTGGGCTCCCCCGAGGCCCCTGTGTCTAGGGTACATGTCACTTAGGTACCACTCACTTGCAGAGGGCCAATGGCTGCCAGCTTTAGCCCGCCTAAACCAGGCCCCCAGGCTGTCTGAGTCCCCGCGGGTAACTCCCCTCCCTCACCCAGGTCTATGCCCTCCCCTTTATAAAAACGTGGGGCCTCTCCCGACAGCATGTAGGACCTTAGTTCTCTGACCAGAGATTGAAGCCGCATCCCTTGTGTTGGAAGGCATCGTCTTAGCCTCCGGCCTGCTGCAGAAGTCTCGGGTCAACGGTCCTTGTGTGGAGTTTCCACCCGGGGTCCTCAAAAGGAGTCTGGTCAGCAATCAGAGGGGCCAGCAGGCCAAGCAGGGGAAGCAGGATGGGCCAAGAGAAGCTTGGCTGCCGCCTGGGCAAAGCCTGCTGCCTGCTCTCCCCCCGCAGTAAGAGTACTGCTGAGTCACCCCCAGACCCTGCTGGGCCCCATGATGCTTGCAGACTTCACCACCTGCACCCAGCCCCTCGGCCAACAGTGACCAACCCCTCCCAACACCACCCAGGGGATACCTCTTTGCTACAGACCCTGCTTCCCAAGTGGTGCTAGCAGTAAAGAACTAGCTTGCCAGTGCAGGAGATGTAAGAGACACAGGTTTGATCCCTGGGTCAGGAAGATCCCCTGGAAAAGGAAATGGCAACCCACTCCAGTATTCTTGCCTGGAGAATCCCATGGACAGAGGAGCCTGGCGGACTACAGTCCATGGGGTTGACCAGAGTCAGACACGACTGATGCAACTTAGCATGCACTCCTTAATTATTAGTGACTGCTTATTCAACCACTCAAATCATTTAATAAAAATGGACTGAACACCTACTGTGTGCCAGGTATCATTCTACACCTTAGGGACACATGGTGAATAGACAGATGAGGTCCTTGTCTGCCTTGGAACTCACAGTCAACAGGGGACAAACCAGTGATTCTTAGTGGGGTCTATGGACATAGGGCCAGGCAAAAACCTTCGTGTTACTGGTCTCAGACAAGGTAGCACTGAACTCAACAGACATTTTTAGGAACTTCTCTAGCTCTTTGAGTAATTTTATATTTGTTAAGTTTAGTTAAAAAAAAAAAAACAGCCTCTTGTTTATGTTTTCTCCATTTTGTTTTTCTAGTAAGCATTCTTATACTTTACAAGTTCAGTTCAGTTCAGTTGCTCAGTTGTGTCTGAGTGACTCTTTGCAACCCCATGGACTGCAGCATGCCAGGCCTCCCTGTCCATCACCAACTCCTGGAGTCTACCCAAACTCATGTCCACTGAGTCGGTGATGCCATCCAACCATCTCATCCTCTGTTGTCCCCTTTCCCTCCTGCCTTCAATCTTTCCCAGCATCAGGGTCTTTTCCAATGAATCAGCTCTTAGCATCAGGTGGTCAAAGTGCTAGAGTTTCAGCTTCAATGTCAGTCCTTCCAATGTAGAGGTGTGCAATTGGCTAGAAATTTAGAAAAAGTCATCCCCCATTCCAGAAAATTTGAGAAGCATTGCTCTAAACCATAAACTGCAATTCCTGCCATGAAGAACACGGAGAATAACAAGGAAACCTGGTCTACGGAGGGTGAGAGCTGATGGGACCTGAAGGGTGAGGAGGAAACAACCAGGCAAAGAGCAGAGGAAGCTGTCCAGGCAAGGGGACAGCCTGTGCAAAGGCCCTGGGGTGAGTGAGAATCAGGAGGCCTGACATAGGAAGGAAGTCAGCAGAGCTGGAGCAGAAGGAGCAAGGGGAGATGCCGAGAGGTGGGGTCTGATCACTTGGGTGCCCTCAAGAGGCTCCAAGAAGACACCACAGTGTCTTAGGGAAAAGAGTGATGTGTCTGGCTTATGAAGAAAGGCTCCCTCTGCTGCTGCGGAGCAGTGGGTTGAACACAGCAGGAGAGGCCAAGGAAGCCCGCTGGGACGCAAGTAGTTCAGTCCGCAACTGCACCTGGGGGTCAGTGTCCACAGGATTCCAGGAGGGCTTGTTCCTGTGCAGACGTGGGGTGAACACACGTGGCATCAGCACTTCCTACCTGCCCCTCACAGGTAACACACATCAGATCCAGAAAGTCGTCGTGGCAGCAGTATCTCAACTGAAATCTAATCTGAGACAAGGGTTTTCAGATCAGCTTCTTGGAGCATGCAAACCCTTTTATTTAAAAAAAAAATTTTTTTTTTGGTTGCACTGTGAGGTTTGCAGGATCAGTTCCCTGACCAGAAATTGAAGCCGAGCCCTCAGCAGTGAAAGTGCTGAGTCTTAACCACTGGAACACCTGGAATTCCCCAAACCCCACTTTTTTTGGCCTTGCCATGACATGCAGGATCTTAGTTCCCTGACCAGGGATCTAATCCTTGCTCACTGCAGTGGAGTCTTAACCACTGGACTGCCAGAGAACTACCCCAAACCCTTTTAAAAGAAACTTCTTGTGCCTTGGGCATTAATTGATTGAGACAAGATGCTGCCAAGGTGAAATCTGATTTAAAGAAGGATTTCCTCAAAGATACTCTGTTTTTCAACTAAGAAAAAAAGCTGAAGAATGGAGAAGGGACTTAAGTCAAATTCATAATTTTTATGAAACGTCAGAGGAGAGACTGGGTAATAGAAAAGTTGTCTGAGTGCCCTTCTATCTCTTGATGTTTGTGTTTCCACAACTGGGTGATAATGGCTGCCTTGAAGAATAATGCAAAGACACTATAAACTTCTAAAGTTATCTTGTAAATCACTAAAAGGAAAATTTAATGATTTCAGCATAACTTTATGAATTGTGAATTTTTTTTTTTTTTTGCCCTGCGTCTTGTGGGATCTTAATTCCCCAACCAGGGATGGAACCCAGGCCCCTTGCAGCACAAGCATTGAGTCCTAACCACTGGACCACAAGGGAATTCCCAGAATTGTGATGTCTGCATTCATTTTTTAAAAAATGTAAGCTGTAATTGAGACTCTTTTAACAGGATGGTCTTTAAGTCTTCAGTAATTTGCATGTATCTATAATTGGATGGCTGTATTTCTTTTCTCTGCACTCTACTGCATCAGCAGAGAAGAGTTTGCCAGGCCACTGTCACCGAGGCTGCGGCCCCCTAATTCCCAGGCGTGGACCAGGGTTCCTTAGACCCTGCATGGCCTTAGTTCCTTAGGCCAGGCATGGAACCCGGGTCCAAGCAGTGGAAGTCTTAACCACTGGGCTGCAGGGAATTTCCCGAAGGGAATTTTCAAAATAACTTTGAAAATTCAAGTCATGCCTTACAAATAAATGACTTCTTTGTCTTGGGCCTGCCAGGGAATTTCCTGAAGGGAATTTTCGAAATAAGTTTGAAAATTTGAGTCATGCCTTACAAATAAGTGATTTCTTTGCCCTGGGCCTGCCACAAAGCTCTTCATAGACGGTTTCTTCCTTTTTTCCCCCCACTACGTTTGCTTTATGTATTCCTTTTTTCTTGATCTTTTCCTCTTTTTTAAAAAAACTTATTTTATTGTTTAGTATAGTTGATTTACAATGTTGTGTTAAATTCTGCTGTGCAGAAAAGTGATTCAGTTATACATGTATATATTCTTTCTCATATTCTTTTCTGTTATGGTTTATCACAGGTTATTGAATACAGTGCCCTATGCTATACAGTTGGACTTTGTTGTTTATCCATTACATACAAAACAGTTTGTTGCTGTTGAGTCACTAAGTCCTGTCTGACTCTGCAACCTGGTGTCTGTAGCCTGCCATGCTCCTCTGTCCATGGGATTTCCCAGGCCAGGCATGAATACTGAAGCGGGTTGCCATTTCCTTCTCCAAGGGATCTTTCCGAATCAGGGACCGAATCCGTGTCTTCTGCATTGGCAGGTGGATTCTTTACCACTGAGCCACTGGGGAAGCCGAGATAATAGTTTATATCTGCTATTACCAGACACCCAATCCATCCCTTCCTAACCCCCTACCAACCCTCCTTGGCTACCACAAATCTGTTCTTGTCATAGAAGTTTGCTCATTAAGTAAATCTAAGCAAATTCCTGTCAACTATCCAAGCCACACTTTATAATTTCTTTGAATTTATTTCATTATTCTAAAAATGATCATGGAAGACCCATGATCACTTTTTAAAATAATTAGAGCTTAAAATCCATATTAAATGAATACATAGGCTGTCAGTACATTATGTTGACAAGTAGAGTTGTGATTTGCTGTTGTTACTGTTTAGTCTTTAAGCTGTGTCCGAGTCTTTGTGACATCATGGACTGCAGCCTGCCAAGCTCCTCTGTCCATGGGCTTTCCAGTAAAGAGTGGGTTGCCATGTCCTTCTCCAGGGTATCTCCCCGGACCTGGGATTGAGCCCATGTCTCCTGCATTGGCAAGAGAGTTCTTTACCAGAGCCACCAGGGAAGCCCCACGCTTGCTGGCGGGAGTGTAAAATTTCAGCTTCCTCCCCAGCAATTTGGCAATACATGGGGAATATGAGCTCTTAAGAAAATTTATATCCCTTATCCTTTTATAAGTGTTTCCTTAAGACAGAATCAGAGATAAAGACAAATATGTTTATACACAGATAAAAGAAGAGGGCAACAGAGGATGCGATGGTTGGATGGCATCACTGATTCAGTGGACATGAACTTGGGCAAGCTCCAGGAGATGGTGAGGGACAGGAAAGCCTGGCATGCTGCAGTCCATGGGGTCGTGAAGAGTCGGACACAACTCAGCAACTGAACAATAACATTTTCTGTAATAATAATATTTACAAAAAAATGAAAAGAGAATCATCCTAAAAATCAGTAATAGAGAATTTACAATATAAACTACGGTGCATCCATATGACACAATATTGTGCAGTTGTTAAATGCTC
This sequence comes from Cervus canadensis, assembly GCF_019320065.1. Taxonomy (NCBI): domain Eukaryota; kingdom Metazoa; phylum Chordata; class Mammalia; order Artiodactyla; family Cervidae; genus Cervus; species Cervus canadensis. Next base: position 26,298,897 of record NC_057392.1, read on the forward strand.
ATGTGCTATTTGAAAAAGGAAGCAAAATTATATTTATACCATGAACCTTATTTGTTAAACTCACAGTACACATATCCTTAGAAGAGCTTATAGAAACTGTTTAAAGTACTTATTCTGGAGTGATAGATTATGGGTAACTTAATTTTTTGTTGTTTTCTACAGTTTATCTATTTTTTTTTTGTAGTTTGTATTTTTTTGGTCGTATTTAAGAAATCCAAGGTCATTACTATTTTCTCATAAGACATATTAGAAGTTTTGTGGTTTGGAGTTTTTCTTTTTCTTTTTTTTTTGTCCATCTAGCACAGCTAGTGAGATCATGGTTCCTCAATCATGGATTGAACATGCGCCTTTGTCAGTGAAAGCATGGAGTTCTAACCACTGGACCGCCAGGGACTTCCCTGTTTTATACAGTTTTAAAATTCTCTAAAATGAATATGTATTTTTTAAAATAATTGATACTTATTAAAAATAACAATGAAAATATTTAAGCCATCAGTCCTTAGATATCAATTTATATCCATTACTTATATGGATTAAAATTTCTATAATCATGAAATAACCTTAGTCAAAATATTATAGACTTTTAATCAAGGGTATTTCTAATGTTGTTTATTGATCCATAGAAAGTGTGGTTAATGGGATCTTCAGTACCTTTCAATTATGTAAGTTATTTGCTCATAGCATTTTCATGATTAACCTAACATGAAAAATCTGATTTAGCCCAATGCACTAGCTACTAATCTTACTGGTGACAAGAAAGTCCTGATAAGGATGGGTTGGAGAGGTGAAGATGAGGGCAAGTTTGGGATTTAACTTCACTGAAACCATTTTCTTTGAGGGATTGGATATCTGATCTGATTTCGTTTACTTCAGATCTTTGAACAAATCATTACCCAGGGATGTTAGGGAGGGAAGGAGTTAAGCACTGCTTGATTTAGGATTTGTTTTGGAATCACTTATCTACCGGACTGTTGAGAACAATAAACATTTTCTAAATACCTAGAGGAATGAAAGTAGACTGCTTTCTAGTAAGAAAGTGCAGGTGAAACTTGGTTACTTCTCTATATTCATTCAGATGAATGTTTGAGCAAAAAAAACCCCTCAAACCAAAACAAAGCATAAAAGTTTCCTTTGAAATTGGTCATCATCTGTACCTGGTGTGTGGCCCTCTCAGACGTCTAAGATGACCTATGAAAAATATTTATTTTGTAAAATAAAGTTCAAAAAGGCAAAGATATCATCAACTTAGACCAAACACTCAATAACTTCTGCAAATGGATTGTCAATAGGCATTGACATATTACACATTCCTTATTTTGGCCAGGGAGGGGTAGAGTTATTCTCAAGGTTAAGTAAAGGTCATTTCTCTCTGCCAACTGCCACTCAGCGGTGATGGAGAAGTAAAGGCTGGAGTTGGGTGCCTGGAAGTTTCACTTAAGAAGCAAATGGCCCCAGTCTGTCTGTTCACTCAGGTCATTTTGTTAGTTTTCCCATAATTGTACTAGATCAGTAGTCAAGTGAACCGACAGATTCATCACTGATAGAATCTCTGAGCTGGGTTGACAGTTCTTTAATCTGTGCCTTCATGGCCAGAAGCCATTATTTCTAATTGCCTTTCACCCTTTCATCTATTTTTCACACACATTAAATTTAATCTTCACATTCAATGATGACTGGGAATTTAATCTGAAGTAGCTACTGGACTATGTTCATAAACTTCAGTAGCTTCAAAAAAATTTTTTTGAAGGGCTCATCAAAATTTGAAAATAGAAAACAAATAGCAATGGCTTTCTAGTGATTTAAGGTTGCTACAAGGTCTTTGGGTTGATAATTCTAATTTTAAAAAAAATTGCGGGGCCATGCTGAGAAGCGTGTGGGATCTTAGTTCCCTGACTAGGAATCGAACCCGCATCTCCTTCATTAGAAGTATGGAATCTTAACCACTGGCTCACGAGGAAGTCCCTGTGTTGATAATCCTAAATATTCAGGTTCTCAAATAATTTGGCTCCTTGAAAGAAGAAAAGGAGTGTGCCTCTCTTTCATTGCACTTTCAAAACAATTTTATGGATAACACTTTTTGATGATTCCAGATAGGAACCTCTGAACTTTTTCTTTTATATTTATAAACTCTATACTTTGCTCTTCTATGCTAGGAACTGAGGACCCAAGGTGAATCAGACAAGTCCCTGCAAAATAAGATGGAGACAACAAAGTATGTGTGTGGACCAGCGTGTCTAGCACAGAGGACATCCCGAGAGCAAGGGAAGCAGGTCTCGGGTGTGGCTGGGGAGCAGCAGTGAGCACGGTGGAGCAGGGTCTGTGAATCCTGGGGGTTTCCCTTCCCCCGCCTGATTCAACCCTCAGGATTATCCAGAAGCGGATGTGTCCATCCCACAGGTGAGAAGACTGAGGTTCAAGGAGTGAACTCTCCAGACTCGCCCCACACCAAGTAGAAGGTGAAGCCAGGACCTGAGAACTGGTGTCCAGATGGGCTCTGATCCAAAGCTAAAACTCTTTTTTTAAAAAAATATTTTTATTTTAATTTTTTTGGACTACACTGGTCTTCATTTCTGTGCGTGGGCTAGCCTCTCGCTGTGATTTTGGGCTTCCCGTTGCAGGGGCTTCTCTTGTTGCCGGGCACAAGCTCTAGGATGCATGGGCTTCAGCAGCTGTGGCACAGGCGTTTATTTGCCCCGAGGCACGTGAGATCTTTGCAGCCCAGGGATTGAACCTGTGTCCGCTGCCTTGGAAGGCAGATTTTTTTTTTTTGGTAAAAAAAATTAATTTTTAATTGGAGGATAATTGCTTTACAATGTTATGCTGATTTCTGCCATAGATCAACATGAATCAGCCACAGGTACACACACCGTGTCCCCTCCCTCCTCCCTCCTCCCTCCCCACCCCACCCTTCTCGGTTGTCACAGAGCCCCTGTTTGAGTTCTGAGTTCATACAGCAAATTCCCGGTGGCTGTCTATCTTACATATGATATTGTAAGTTTCCATGTCACTCTCCCCATACATCTCACCCTCTGCTCCCCTCTCCCCGTGCCCATAAGTCTGTTCTCTGTGTCTGTTGGCAGGCAGATTCTTAACCACTGAATCTCCGGGGAAGCCCCTGAGATGACTTCTTACGGCAGCCACTAATACAGTGATGACAAGAACTGGTGGACATGAAGCATAAGAAAGGTGGTGAGCCCAATGAGGAAAAACAAGACATAGAATCATGCTCATCATCACAGGAGGGCCTACTGTGTGCCAGGCATGGTTTATTTTTTTAAATTTATTTTAAAAATATTTATTCATTTATTTGGTTGCTCGGGGTCTTAATTGCAGCACATGGGATCTTTCAGTTGTGGCATGAGAACTCTTAGTTGCGTCATGTGGGGTCTAGCTCCCTCTTTTTGTTGAGTCGCTGAGTCCTGTCTGACTCTTTACGACCCCATGGGCTGCAGCACGCCAGGCTTCCCTGTCTTTCCCTATCTCCCAGAGTTTGCTCAAACTCATGTCCATCGAGTGGGTGATGCCATCCAACCATCTCATCCTCTGTCGTCCCCTTCTCCTCCTGCCTTCAATCTTTCCCAGCATCAGGGGCTTTTCTAATGAGTTAGTTCTTCGCATCAGGTGGCCAAAGTATTGAAGCTTCAGCTTCAGCATCAGTCCTTTCAATGAATATTCAGGTTGATTTTCTTTAGGATTTACTGATTTGATCTCCCTGCAGCCCAAGGGACTCTCAAGAGTCTTTTCTAGTTCCATGATCAGGAATCAAACCCGGGCTCCCTGCACTGGGAACATGAAAACTTATCCTCTGAACCACCAGGAAAGTCTGAAGCATTGTTTTAGGTACGTTATATACTTCATCTTTCCCTAGAGCTTATACAGTTGGTGTTGTTTTACTCTTGGAGAAACTAGGGCTCAGAGAGGTCAATAACACACCCCAGGTAACTGGCTGGAAACGGCAGAGCTGGGCTTTGAACTCAGGGCTGATTGATGCCAAAAGCTATGTTTTTTTTACGTTGCTTCTTGGAAGTTGGTCATTCAAATGTGTATTCAGTTCCTGTTTAGATATAACATTGAACTTTATTAGTATTCAAATTTGAAAATTAAAGCTATCTATTATTCATATATTTTCTATATAAATATTTAAAAATATTTATTTATGTGCTGTGCTGTGTCTTAGCTGTGGCCTGTGAACTCATAGACATGGCCTGCAGGGTCTTAGCTTTCTGACCAAGGATCAAACCCAGGCCCCCTGCATTGGGAGCATGGAGTCTTAGCTATTGGGCCACCAGGTAAGTTCCTCTTTTATTTTCTATATTTAAAAAAAGTGGGACAAGCAGTGATTACCATGCCACATTCAGGCATCTTACTCATTTTTGTTGCTACAGATTTACCAAATTTACAGATTTACCAAAAAAAGAGAGAAAGAGAGAGAAAAAATATAGTGTCTTTCCCAGGGAGAAGAGACAAGCAGAGGTGAAGGCCTCCTTTGGTGGAAGATGTGCCCACGTGGGTGTTTGGGGGGACGTAGTGTGAAGGGAAGACAAGAGGTTTCCAAGTAGAAGCAACTTTGTAGCCTGGAGACCATCCCTACCCCGGCATTTTGTTTCAAAGGCCCACCGTCTCTCCACATGTGGCTCACAGTCCATTCCCATTGGACTCTCCAAGGATAATGTTAAACATGCAGATTCCACGGACTTTCAGACTCACTAGAGCTGGGAACCTGCCTTTTAGCAGCTCCTTAGGTATTCTTGGCCCCTTCAGAGGGTGAGGATAGACATCCACTCCCATCTGGCAATTGGCAGACTCTCCCAGCAGGAAAAGACAGTGTCTCTGTGTCTAGACCTTGAAGGGAAGTGTAAGGACAGATTCAGGTGTGGCTGTGGTTGGGCAACACAACATATTAACAAGGGTGACTGAAACAAGATGGAAGGGGATCTCGCCACGTCTACATGCAGGCCTGGGCCATTCAGAGCTGGTATGGTGCCACGACTCGGATCCTTTCTACCTTTTCGTTCCGCTGCTGGGTGGCTTCTCTTCCTTGGGTCACTTCACGGTCCAAGGAGGCGCCTTGGTTTCCAGTTGTTAAAATCCACATGCTGGGCAACAGTATTGAGGAGGAATGAAGAAGGGATGCTTCTTCTTTGAAAGGCAGTTTGTGGAAGTTACACACACTCCCTCCACTTCCATCCAGGAGAAAACCCCCAGCTGCCCTGCCTTGCTGAGAGCTTTGTTCTGGGTTACCATGTGGAACCATTTCGAAGGGAGCTGGGTGGGGGCAGATATAGAAACTCCTGTGGCCGGGTGGTTGTCCCACCCCAGCGGGGATGCCTGCATGTGTTGACATGCGGAGTCGTGCAGCCCCCAGGGCGGGGGCCTTGAACGGAGTGGTTAGTTGGGGCAGGTGGACACTCAGCGCGAGACACATGAGACCTGGGTCATCTTTTGGTGGGGCTGGGAGAGGGTGGGACAATGGCAAATACCATGGACTAAAAGTCAGTGTTTTCTCCCATTTTCTTTTTTTAAATTTTTTTGTTTATTTATTTTTGGCTCTGCTGGGTCCTCACTGATGCCAGCAGACTTTCTCTAGTTGTGGCAGGCGGGGGCTACTCCCTGGTTGTGATGCGCAGGCTTCTCTTTCATTGCGGTGGCTTCTCCTGTGGAGTGCATGCTCCAGGCCATGTGGACTTCAGTCTTGTAGCAGGCAGGCTCAGTAGTTGTGCTACATGGGCTTAGTTGCTCAGCATCGTAGGATCTTCCAGCCCCAGGGATCGAACCCATGTCTCCTGCACTGGCAAATGGACTCTTTCACCATCTGCCACCAGGAAGGTTCTCTTTTCTTGGATAGAATAAGAGGTTAATAGTCGAGGGAGGGTGAGGAAGGCCCCCCAACCAATAATTCTGAAATTCTTGTCAGTGATGAACAGTGGGAAACCGGAACACATTTAGCCAGATTCGGGAAAATGGAACACTGTGACATTTCGTATGCTCCAAACATGAGAAACATCTCACACCCGGCTGTATTCATCAGGGTTCTCTGGATAAACAGAACCGAGAGGAGGCACACAGAAACATCAGAAGAGATTTATTGTGGATGGGAATAGGCTCATGTGATGATAAGGGCTGAGATGTGCTGCAGTCTGCCGTCTGTAAACTGCGGAACCAGAAAGCAGGTGCTGTGGATGAGGCTTGTCCCTGCTGGGGGCGGGCAGAACATCATCTGAGCAAATGCTAAGCGTTTCCAGGAACAGCCTTACGGACAGACCCAGAAATAGTGTTTTACTAGTTATCTGGGCATGCCTTAGCCCGTCAAGTGGACACATAAAATTATCCATCCCACCAGCCTAAGGGTAGTAGCTGATGTTAATGAGTTTAAAAAGGGAGTGTGTAATGCCAAGCATATAAAGACAAGAGGGTGGAAATATCTGAACGAGGCTCTAAAGGAAGTCACTTAGAAACTTAAGTTTAATGTGAAATGCTTTGCAAAGACACTTAAAATGAACTTTATGTTAAAAAAAAACCACTGTGAAGCTAAATTGTACTGTTATTGTTGGCTTACCTGTGTGTTCAGCAATCTCAGCCCAAAATTACATTGTAATTTAAAGAAAATGGAAAATTCCGCTCTAATGAATGTAAAAATGGCTTGCTGTGAAGTTTACATTGTTGTACAGAAGCATGTGTGTCTCGTGTAGGTAAACTGGTGATGGTATTAGAAATACAAATGCTATTTAATTAAAAAAAAAAAAGGGAGTGTGTAAATCAATGAGTCTTTTTTGGAAATTAGTCTGGAGTCATATATCAAGTATCTTTAAAATGTTCAAGACAGAGAATTCTCTGGTGATCTAGGGGTTAGGACTGAGCACTTTCACTGCTGAGGGCACAGGTTCAATCCTTGGTCAGGGAACTAAGATCCCACAAACTATGTGGTGTGGCCAAAAAAAAAAAATAGTGTTCAAGCCTTTTGACCCTGTAATAATCCCAATATAAAGAACCTAGCCCACAGGGGCACACTTCCACAAAGATTATTTGCTGTTTTGATTATTTAAAATGGGGAGAAACAAGGGGGTAGATGGGAGGGAGGCTCAAGAGGGAGGAGACATTTTTATACTTATGGTTGATTCATGATGTGCAGCAGAAGCCAACACAAAAATGTAATTATTCCCCAATTAAAAATTACAACAATATTTTTAAAAATTGGTAGTTCAGGATCAAGAAAAATAAGAATTAAGTACTTGGGACTGAATAAACTGATGAGGATGATGACAAAAAATAAAATAAAATAGGGAGAAACGGGATACCACCTAAGTGGCTAGTGCGGAGGGACTATAGTCTTTCTTTCTTCCCATTTCTACCTCGGTGACTGAGACACTTTTTTTGCCTTCCTGGAGAAGAACTGGGGAAAAGGCTTCTCTCTGATCGCCACTCCTTACCCGCACAGTGTGTCTGTTAGTCGCTCAGTCCTGTCCAACTCTTTGCGACCCCATGGACTGTGGCCCGCCAGGCTCCTCTGTCCGAGGGATTCTCCAGATAAGAGTACTGGAGTGGGTTGCCTTTGCCTTCTCCCTGGATCTTCCTGATCCAGGGATCGAACCTGGGTCTCCTGCATTGCAGGTGGATTCTTTACCGCCTGAGCCACCAGGGACAGGTGCAATTTAGCCGACGGTGGAAACAGGCCAAGGCCACTGACCGCCCACCAGCTGTCTGCTCTCTGCCTGGATTGCTCAGGCTGCCGCAGAGCACACATGCCCTCGCACACACAGCTGGTCTCACCAAGCCTCCAGGTCTGCACACCCAGCCCCGCTCACATCAGCTGTAGGAACGAGGGCCTGGTTTGGGCTTCAGGCTTATAATGTGGATGTATGCTGTAGTTTTAGTCCTGTTGGGTGCTTCTCCTTCTCAGAAAGGTGGTGAGGGGTGACTGTGCTTCCTGGGAGGTGTGTGCCATCCCAGGAGCATCTCCAAGAACAGAGAGAAGAGGCGGGGCTGGGAGCTCAAGCATCCGAGGGCAGGAGGGGCTGCGGAGGTTGGCAGCAGCTGCAGCAGGCTGACTCACAGCTTCCCCTCTGCTGTGTGTTGGGGTGGGGGGGGGTGGCGGGAACAGGCTGAATAACACAATCGGCGCAATTGGAGTGTGAGTCACTGTGAGGCTGGCGTCATTAGCCCTGGCCACGTGCCCTTCTGCGACCGTGACCCCCCACCCCAAGCAGAGCTTGGATGCTCTGGATTTGCAGAAATAGTCGAAGACAGACATTGAAGTACTGGAAAGAGTTTTTCCTCTGGGTCATGGGAAACAGAAGAAATCTTGGCCCACGAATGAACTTGTTCAGGAATGACAACTGTATTTTCTCTACAGTCATCATTTCTGACACCATGGCTCCCTAGGTCCATGAGGTTTCCATTTCATCTCTGGCACACCTGGGACTTCTGTGGTGATGGGGTACAGTGCGGGGAGCGAATATTTAGACCTGGTCATCAGTCCATACTGGTGACCCCCGAGACACCGGCCATCCCTGGGTATGCGGCCCCATTTCGTAGCTATCTCAAAGTGCTGTCCTTTGGATAATGCACTTTTTTGTCTTTTGACTTAGACTAGGCTTCCCTGATGGCTCAGATGGTAAAGAATCAGCCTACAATGAGGGACACCTGAGTTTGATCTCTGGGTTGGGACGATGCCTTGGAGGAGGGCATGGCAACCCACTCCAGTATTCTTGCCTTAAGAATCCCCATGGACAGAGGAATGTGGCGGGCTTGCAAAGTCCATGGGGTTGCAAGGAGTTGGACATAACTGAGTGACTAAGCGGCAGCCACAACATATTACAACAACATCCCAATTAGAAAGGGTGGGATAAGTAAATTTCTGCCCACCTCCAGGTAGTAAATAGGGCCACATGCTAAGTCGATTCAGTTGTGTCTGACTCTTTTGCAACCCCACGCAGCCTGCCAGGCTCCTCCGTCCATGGGGTTCTCTAGGCAAGAACACTGGCATCAGTTGCCATTTCCTTCTCCAGATCTTCCCAACCCAGGGATCGAACCTGCATCTCTTAATGTTTCCTGCATTGGCAAGCAGGTTCTTTACTGCTAGTGCCACCTGGGAAGCCCAAATAGGGCCAACAGTTAACCCAATTAGGGTTTTTTTTTTTTTTTAATGTATTTATGGCTTCGCTGGGGCTTCACTGGTGCGAGTGGGCTTTCTCGAGTTGCAGTGATCAGGGGCTACTCTCTAGTCATGGTGCGGGGGCTTCTCCTTGCAGCGGCTTCTCTTATTGCGGAGCACGGGCTCCAGGTGCTTGGACTTCAGCAGCTGCAGCATGTGGGCTCAGTCGTTGTGACACAGGGGTCCAGTTGTCCCGCAATCTGTGTCTCCTGTGTTGGCAGGTGGATTCTTTACCACTGAGCCACCAGGAAAGGCCCTCCCAGTTAGGTTTTACACTGAGTGATCTGAGTGTCTGACAACTGCCCAGCCTGCCCCGAAAGCTGGGAAGACAAACCAGGAACTGCTCCTTTTCTGCCATGCTCCTCCATGTTCCCCACAGCCGCACGGCAGTTACTGACAAGTAGGGGACTGTACCATCCAGTATGCCGGGTTCTGGGGTAACTCCTGCAGCAGTTGACTTAGCTGGGTTTTCTAAGGCAAGGGGCTAGTAATTTAATATGCAGTGTCCTTCTGACTTTTTGAAAAAGTGCAATATACAAGACATGTGTGCTAGGTCATTTCAGTCACGTCTGACTCTTTGCGATACCATGGACTGCAGCCTGCCATGTTCCTCTGTCCTTGGAATGTCCCAGGCAAGAAGACTGGGGTAGGTTGCCACTTCCTTCCCCAGGGGATCTTCCTGACCCAGGGATCGAACCTGGGTCTCCTGCATTGGCAGATGGTGGATTCTGTATCACTGAGCCACCGGGGAAGCCCTTATATACAAGACATTTTTGGCCAACTCTGTATGCTTAAGGAGTCAGACTTATTCTAATGAAAGCCTTGGCAGCAGAAAATCCAAACTCCTGATGGAGATCCGACTAAAGGAGGGCAGGTCAAGAAATGAGAGGGTGGTATTTTGGATTTAAACACGGTTGGCTTTTCATAGCCAGTTTCATATTTGAACTTTTAACTCTCACTGCGGATCTAATTACTAAAATCGCAACATTTCTTCTGTCACTGATATTTTCCATTTGGAGTATTTCATGCTATGTTTGGCTGACTGCAAAACACAGGGTTTTTCCAACGTTTTCCTTTTGACATGCAGCAGGCCAGTGCATCAGACACACGGCCCTATGACTGAAGCAACACTGTTACAAAATACACATCTGTCAGCCCCAGGCTCCCCTGAAAGCAGAGCCTGCGACAGAGGCCTGTGTAGGCGGCCTGTCTGCAAAGTGACACTAGGAAGGAGGCGGAAGAAAGAGAGCAAGCCAAAGGGACCCACTCACACCGAGTTCACCGTTGCCATGGGAACTGCAGCTCAGGCTCACCGGGCCTGCCTGAAGCTCAGCAAAGGCAGCTTAGAACCAGCTCTAGGGGAGCCTAACGCCTGCCCAAGGTGTCCTGTGGGCATCAACTCCTCCTGCTTCCAGGGGGCGCGGTCAGGCGGCACCTGCGTGGACCTGGTCAGAGCAGCATCAGCAGTTGCAGTAAGAAGTGGGACAGAGAGGATCCCCAGTGACCACAAAAGGTGTTCAATCAAGGTGTTAACCAAGCGCAATGCACTCTGCTATAATGTATTCTACTCGAGTACACACACACACACACACATTCGAGTTAAGGTCCACTAACCAGTGTTTCTCAAAGTGCAGTCTTTTCAGGGGGTGAAAAGTGAAACTGTGGGTGGCTCAGTTGTGTCTGACTCTTTGTGGCCCCATGGACTATAGCCTGCCAGGCTCCTCTGTCCATGGGAGTTCTCTAGGCAAGAATACTGGAAGTGACATTATCAGGGAAATGCAAATCAAAACCACAGTGAGCTACCATCTCACGCTGGTCAGAATGGCTGCTGTCAAAAAGTCTACAAACAATAAATGCTGGAGAGGGTGTGGAGAAAAGGGAACCCTCCCACACTGTTGGTGGGAATGTAAACAAGTACAGCCACTCTGGAGAACAGTGTGGGGATTCCTTAAAAAACTGGAAATAGAACTGCCATATGACCCAGCAATCCCACTCCTGGGCATACACACGGAGGAAACCAGAATTGAAAGAGACATGCCCCAATGTTCATCGCAGCACTGTTTATAATAGCCAGGACATGGAAGCAACCTAGATGTCCATCAGCAGACAAATGGATAAGAAAGTTGTGGATAAGAAATATTCCATATACACCATGGAATATTACTCAGCTATTAAAAAGAACACATTTGAGTCAGTTCTAATGAGTTGCCTATTATACACAGTGAAGTAAGTCAGAAAGAAAAACACCAATACAGTTTGTTAACGCGTATATGGAGTTAAGAAAGATGCTAACAACAACCCTATATGTGGGACAGCAAAAAGAGACACAGAGATAAAGAACAGAGTGTTGGAGTCTGTGGGAGAAGGCGAGGGTGGGATGATTTGAGAGAATAGCACTGAAACATGTGTATTACCATATATGAAACAGATCACCAGCCCAAGTTCGATGCATGAAAAAGGGCACTCAAAGCCAGGGCTCTGGGACAACCCTGAGGGATGGGACGGGGCGGGGCGGGAGGTAGGAGGGGGTTCAGGACAGTGGGATGCATGTACACCCATCGTTGACTCATGTCAATGTTTGGCAAAAACCACCACAATATTGTAAAGTAATTAGCCTTCAATTAAAATAATTTTTTAAAAAAAGGATACTGGAAGTGAAAGTGAAGTGAAAGTCACTCAGTTGTGTCCAATTCTTGCGACCCCTGGACTGTAGCCCACCAGGCTCCTCTGTCTACGGGATTCTCCAGGCAAGAATGCTGCAGTGGGTTGCCATTCCCTTCTCCAGGGGATCTTCCTGACCCAGGAATCGAACCCGAGTCTCCTGCATTGCAGGCAGATTCTTTACTGAAGAATACTGGAATGGGTTGACATTTCCTTCCTCAGCGGATCTTCCTGACCCAGAGATTGAACCTGCCTCTGAGTCTCCTGAATTGCAGGTAGATTCCTTACCCCTGAGCCATTGGGAAAGCCCTTTTAGGGGGTCTGTGAGGTCAAAACCATTTTCATAATAACATTAAGATGCTATTTGTCTTCTTCACACCCTTTCTCTCCGAGTGTTCGGTGGAATCTTCCAGAGGTTTGGGGTGTGTGGTATCAGAACAGATGGCAGATGCAGGTCTGAGAACCCAGCTGTCTCCCTTTAAGCCAGATGCTAAATAGCTTCACAAAAATGTAAAACAATTCTACTCATCTCACTAAATTTGTTCTGGAAAATATAGTTATTTTTCTAAATAAAGTATTACTTAGATACAACAAAATTTAATAGGCTTATTATTTATAAACAAATACTTTTAACATTTCTATTTTCATTTCTAAATGTAATCCACGTACAGAAAATGTCTTTGGGTCCTTGCTCTACAAAAGTATAAAGGAGTCTTGAGATTTAAAAAGATGTGGGAGAGAAAAAAAAAAAAGCCGAGAAGTCACTGCACTAAATTGATCCGTGACCTTCAAAAGAATCACAGCCCACAGTTTGGTGCGCAGAGGACAGCTCCTGTTAACTGCCACTCTCTCTTCCAAAGTGATTCGCCATTCCCCTGGCTGACCCCAGGCTCGGTCAAGTCCAGTTGATGAAGGCAGAAATTCCAATCCTGGCTGCACGTTATAAGCATCTGGGAGACGTTAAAAATGACCACAGCCTGCGCCCCAGCTCAGACCAATGAACCAAAATTGGGGATGGGGCAGAGGCCTGTTCTTTTGTTGTTGCTGTTTAGTCGCTCAGTTGTGTCTGACTCTCTGCGACCCCACCGTTGATAGCCCTCCAGGCTCCTCTGTCCATGGGATTTCTCAGGCAAGCATACTGGAGTGGGTGGCCATTTCCTTCTCCAGGGGGTCTTCCCAACCCAGGGATTGAACCCACACCTCATGCATCTCCTGTATTGCAGTTAGATTCTTTACCACTGAGCCCCAGGGAAGCCTCTCCTAGTTCACCCCACTATTCTAACGTTTATCGCCAGAGGTTAGTTTTTCCTGATTCTGACCTCCATATAAATGGTACCACACAGTATACATGTACTCTTGTTATGTCTGGCTTTTTATGCCCAACACTGTATCTGTGACATTCATTCATGTTGCTAGGTAGAGCAGTAATTTTTCGTGTTTGCAGGGCTGTGTGGTTTTCCACTGTATAAACAGGACACAGTTTATTGATCATTCTACCCCTGACAGAGTTGGCTGGTCCCTTCAAACTGCTCTTAAGTGTGGTGACATGCCCTTACCATAAACCGACGTGGGAACTGGGACTCACTAGAGGACAGAAACAGCACCTTCACACCATCCAGGTCACGGATATGGCTACTGACATGCAAGTCCTAGTTTTCCCAACTACTGAAAATTAGTAGTTTCTCTTTTCTTTCTTTCCTGTTTTTAATAAAGCATAGTTAAATTTGCATAAATGAAAAAGTGTCTCCAAACCTGTGTAGAGATTTAAGTTATCAAAAGTTACGTGGCCTTGAATGCTGGATGAATTTAGATTTGGTCCCACTGGCCAACTGTGAGTACACTCTTGCTAAATTGTGTATGATTTGTTTTTTCAAACTTATTTCCATCTAAAATTTTTCATCTTATGTGAGACATATCCAGATATTAGTATGCTTCAGTCGTGTCTGACTCTTGCAACACTATGGACTTGCAGCCTGTCAGGCTTGTCTGCCGTTGGGATTCTCCAGGCAAGAATGCTGGAGTGGGTTGCCATTCCCTTCTCCAGGGGATCTTTCTGACCCAGGGATGGAACCTCAGTCTCTTTATGTCTCCTGCATTGGCAGGCAAGTTTTTTATACCATTAGCACCACTTCGGAAGCCCCAGCAGAATTACTCAAACTAATCCGTATACCAAATCCTCCAACCCCTTCAATAGTACTTCTCCAAATCTGCTTGATTCAGTGGAAGGCACGGTCATCTACTCAGTTCCTTGATTCAAAAAAATCCTAGGAGTGACCCGTGATTCACAACTCCTCTCGTGACCTGCCTACCCTGAACAACCAGATCCAGCTGTGTCACCAACAGACGTTACAAAGCTACCCGTTCCCCGCCAGCCCCACCGCTACCCCTCTACAAGCACTTTCTGCCTGGGCTAATGCAATAGTCCCCTGACCAGTCTCCTTATGTCCACAGTCTTGCCCCACACCAAGTCCCCCTCTGAATCCACCCTCCATTCACTGCCCTGTGGCTTATATTTTTTTTGGTTGGGCCTTGTGGCTCATGGGATCTTAGTTCCCCAGGGACTGAATGTGCTCCCTTGGCAGTGAAAGTGCAAGAGTCCTAACCACAGGACTGCTAGGGACTTCCCCCCAGTGGCTTTTAAAGACACAGATCGGGCCGTGTCACACTCTTCCCTAAAACCTCCTGATGGCTCAGTATCTAAAGTGCCTCACACCCATCATAGTGACAGGTCAACCTGACATCTTACGCTGGCCCACACAACCCTCACACCCTTCCGCAGCAGGCAAGCACTAGGCCCCCTGCTGGCCTGCTGGCCTAGGACACACAAAGGTCCCCCCACCGGCAGGTCTCTGCCCTGGCTGCTCAGTACAGAACGCTCCCTCCTGCCCCTCATCTTCATAAACAGCGCCTGACTCTGCTGATCACGTCTCAACCCCAGCTGTCTCCTCTCAGCAGCCTTCCCTGACCACCCATGCAGTTGTCCCTTAGACACATATCTGATGGCAAGGACACATTAAATGTCTCCTTCTCCAAAGTTTGAGAGTTTGAATTCTGGGCTTCAAAGGACAAAGAGCAGGGAGGATACAACTGCCCTTTGAAAATTACATAAATGCCTTTTTTGCCACATGGTAATGCAGTATTTATTCTGTCCATTAATAACTACTATTTGATAACATTTATAATATTAATAGAACTTAATATAAGAGAAGTTCAACCTACTTTCTTTTTTTTTTAAACATTTCAATACTGGATATTAATCAGAAAGATAGTCTAAATTAGTATGGTTAAAACCTTTATGTCAAAAATTTATAATAAATGTTTGGTATTAGTCTGCATACAGTTGTTTTTGGTATAAAGTTATTTGGCTTCAAGAAAGAACATTTGGTTTACTTCACTAATAGGAATATCTCTTAGTGCTGGGATGGCCTCTTCTTGGTCTTTCTTGAGCTGTTGATTTTTGGCATAGTTATCTGTAAGAAGAAGACAGAAGGCTCTGTTTATCCAGGTAATTTCTTCAACAGTCTCTGTGCTTTGTGGAGACCCACCATGCAGTGTACTGGACTAATGTTTGGATAATGACAAATACCATGTGTAACGTAATTAAAAGGCCCTTTAAGTCCTCTTTTTAGAAGAAATGTCCCAATTAGAATAAAAACCAGCAAAGTACTTTTTGCAACCTCTAACTTAGATAAGAAATTAATATTTCATTCAACTGTACAATGATGATTCAAGTCCCATTTGCACATTGCTCATAGGAACAGAATTACACCAACACCCCAAAACTATGAAACTATTTGGTACAATCCTCATGTAAACGTTACAATTTCCCCTGTGTACAAACTGTATATTTGCTGTAATTCCAACCAAATATGTAGGTTATCAGAAAAGAAATATCAGAAAGTTAAAAAAAAACCTTACCAGAATTAAAAAAAAAAACTTCTAGAATCCAAACAAGTTCAGGAATCTAATTTTTTTTTTTTTTAAATTTTGGCCGAGTCTCACAGTTTGCAGGACCTTGGTTTCCTGACTGGGGATTGAACCCCCACCACAGCAGTGAAAGTTGGGAATCCTAACCATTAGGCCACTGGGGAATTCCCAGGAATCTAATCTATTTTAATTTTTAGACTTGAAATGAAAGAAGTTAAAAAAAAAAAGAAACCCTACAAAACCATTCTGTGACTCTTCTGACCATGTAACTGGTGTCTGGGGTACACAGTGACCCCGAGGACACCCTCCCCCTGCCACCCAAGTTCTTCCTCCCAGACAGAATCTGCAGGGACCTCTCTGTCATTCCCGGATCCACACAGCCTGTTTAGGATAACAGAAATTTCTCTCAGGCAGAGTTGCCAGGGAACACATTACGTATCTGTGGTTTTTATAGGAAAATGCACTTGTTGATTAGTGCTATTAAACAGTGTATTCACAAGAGCTTATTTGTGCCCTGTGACCACTTTCTTGGTCTAACAGTTTATTTCTCCCAGGTTCTTTTTACTGCAAGAATGTGTGTCACTTTTAGCCTGGTTTTGGTCGCTTCTCTTGATGAAAGTGTTTGTACCCCTCCTGCCTCCCCTAGCACTTTCCTCGGTTATAAATTTACCTGTGATATTATGAATGGAGTCGAGTGGAGAGGTACTCATCATGTTTATTCCAAATAAGAGGACGTAACCGATGACTACGGTAATGAGGAGATACACAGGCAGAGCAACGGCCCAATACCTGCAGAAGAGAATATTAAAACAGGTAACAGACTTCACAAAAAGCTGCGGTTCTCAAGAGCTCATCACCAAGTTAAGACACTTTTAAAGTGTATCCTTTGGCCGTGGTGGGTCTTCATTGCTACACTTGGGCTTTCTCTAGCTGTGGAGAGCGGGCTTCTCTTGTTTTGGGGCATGGGGGCTGCTTCCTCTGGTGTTTACCTCCACTTTTCTATACAACATACTCATATCATTGCTTCTTGATTTTTTTTCAACTTCAGATATTTTCTCTGAACTTCCTAATATGGACATGAAGATGTTTACATAAATAATGTTTGCAACTGAGCACTGTAATGTATTATTATTTTATGTCTTGTACAATTTTTTGTTTTTCTTGGAATTAAGTCATTACCACTTTTAGTCTGTTTGCTTGGTTTTCCGTGTAACTATCCATAATCAATCCTCAAATTCTGATAGATTCTAATATGCCTCTTGATACATTTAAGCATGCCAAATGCTCTCTCTCACATGGTTTATTGGTGTGTAATTTCTTTCTTTCTTGCCATTTTCTCTTTCTGGAACTTCTAAGAGTTAGATTTTTTTGCTGTTTTACTTCTCTCATCTTGTCTCTGTTTCCTGTTTTGCTATACTCTATTCTACTTTCTGGAGATTACTTTCAGTGTTTCTTCTAAACGTTCAATTAAAATGTTAATTTTGGTTATCACAGTTATAATTTCTAAATGCAGTAATTCTCTGAACATTCCCTATTTATAGCATCCTGTTGCTTCATAGTTATGATCTCTTATCATCTCTGAGGATTTTGTTAATGTTTTCTTTTGTTCTTTGCATTATCTCCGTTTCTTTCCAGTTCCTTTTGCTTTTTCTCTCTTATTTCATTTTAGAGGCTTTCTTTTCATGTCTGTTAAATTGTGGTTGTCCACTCACATTTACATATGAAGTATGGGGAGAGAACATGTGGGGGGGGAAACATTAAAAAAAATATAGATGAGGTGCTAACAAGTTAACTGGAACCACTGTGTATATGCGGACGGGAATGGCCAACTGATGACCCTCACTATGGGAGACCTGGCCATTCCACTGGAGGACCTCTCGTTTTCAGAAATGAGATAGCCTTTGAGCTGGTCAACTTTCTCAGGGAGGACCCTCTGATCTTGCTGGGAGAAAGTGGGTGGTATAGTGCCTTGAGAGGACAGGTGCTTGGGAGGACTCGCACTTCAGCAAAGCAGATCCTCACTTATTCCTGTTTTCAGTAAGGTGCCTACATAGACCTAGAGTATCCCAAATTACAGGCTCAATTCAGTCCTTCAATAGTGTAAAACTCCTTCTGCAGGGAAGGGTTTGTCTCTCAGCTTTACAGGCTGAGGAGGACAACTGAAGGGCCATATGCCCTCTAAACACGGTTTTCAGCCTGAACCAGAAATACCATGTAAAGAGGTACCCACACTTCCAATGTCTGGGCCTCTCTGTGTTGTAGGCACAGAGACTCTGGCTGCCTCTTGCATGACCGATGTGGCAAAGTGGGAATTAAGTCAGGTACCTCTCCACCTGTCTGCAATCCACTTCCCCAGATTTTATTGATACCTCTTTCCTGTCCCATTATTTGCTCCTGTGGGCTTATATTTTAACCGTTATTTTTTATTATGGGCTTATTTCATCACGAATTTGGGAGGAAGTAGAGATAAAGATGTGCATTCAGACCACCATCTTTAAGCAGAAGCATATCAATGATTTTTTTTTTTTCATATCAATGATTTTTAAAAAGCTTTACATTTCTATATGGTTATGTACAGATCTTAAAGGAATAGACATAAGATTTGAAAAAGTCTTGAGGAAAAAAGCTGATCCTTCAAAACAGCATTGATATACTCTTACTTTAATTAAGAAATATATTAAACTTACTTTTGAGGCCAATAAGTTAAGCCTAAGGAGTTTAGCCAAGATTCAGGAATAAAAGCCCACACAAGATACAGTACTGCAAAAGAGGGGGAAAACAAAAAAGGAAAAAAGATCAGTAAGGCACACATCTGATTTATCAAGATTCAGATAAAAAAAGCTCCTTTGAAGGTTCCCTGATTAACCCAGAAATGATTTTTTCCTCCTTATTTGTACCATTCCTGTAACACTTTGCACAATTACTTTCGACTAGTCATTTTTTTTTTCCCTTTAGCCACAGGCTTTATTGTTTCAATATCTACAACTATTATTCTATACTCAAAGTTTAATTTCTTACAAAATTCTATACTCCATATTGCCAGGTCACTTCACTCTCCATTTTATGCCACATTTCCATCAAGAACTATTTTCCCAAATCACAATCTGCCTGATTGTGTGTTGTTGTTGTTCATTTGCTAAGTTGTGTCCGACTCTTTGTGATGCCATGGACTGTAGCCCACTAGGCTCCTCTGTCCATGAGATTTCCCAGGCAACATCTACTAGTCATTTTTAAAAACTGTGGTTAAAAAACCATAAAAGTTACCATCTTAATCAAGTGTTTTGTTCAGTAGTGTTAAATATATTTGCACTGCTGTTAAACATATTTCTAGAACTTTTTCATCTTGTGAACCTGAAACTCTGTGCCTATTAAACAACTCCTCTATTTAAAACAATATGTCTTAATTCATGTGAAGGAGGAACATGAAAAAGCTGGCTTAAAACTCAACATTCAAAAAAACTTATGATCATGGCATCCAGTCCCATCACTTCATGGCAAACAGATGGGGAGACAATGGGAAAAAGTGACAGATTTTATTTTCTCGGGCTCCAAAATCATTGCAGATGGTGACTGCAGCCATGAAATTAGAAGACGCTTGCTCCTTGGAAGAAAAGCTACGATAAACCTAGACAGCACATTAAAAAGCAGAGACATTACTGACAAAGGTCTAGTCAAAGCTATGGTTTTTCCAGTAGTCATGTATGGATGTGAGAGTTGGATCATAAAGAAAGCTGAGTGCCAAAGATGCCAAATGCTTTTGAATTGTGGTGTTGGAGAAGACTCTTGAGAGTCCCTTGGACTGCAAGGGGATCCAACCAGCCCATCCTAAAGTAAATCAATCCTGAATATTCACTGGAAGGACTGATGTTGAAGCTGAAACTCCAATACTTTGGCCACCTGATGTGAAGAACTGACTCACTGGAAAAGACCCTGATGATGGGAAAGACTGAAGTCAGGAGGAAAAGGGGACAGCAGGGGATGAGATGGTTGGATGGCATCACTGACTTGATGGACACGAGTTTGAGCAAGCTCTGGGGGAAGCTGGTGATGGACAGGGAAGTCTGGTGTGCTGCAGTCCATGGGGTCGCAAAGAGTCAGACATGATTGAGCGGCTGAACTGATGTCTTAATTCATACTATTCACACTTAACTCATACTATTCACAAAAATATGTCTTAGCTCATACTATTTTAAGCAATTTAAGGGCAGAAATCATGCCTTAAGAACTGTTGTAACTCTTACAGCATCTAGCAATTTTCTTTATATGGAATAGGTATTCAACACTTCCTTCCTACAGGGTTGAAACAGCTACAGACGATTAGTGGCATAAAGGTGATCTTACCTACCCTGTTCTGATTCATGACATGCTTTATCTCCTAGAGCACAGTCTTATTGTCAAGTTTCTATGGCACCTTTGCTGCTGGACAGTAACAACAGCCAACCTCTGAGCACTCACTGTAGGCTAAGCACACTTCTCAGCTCTCTGTCATTGTTGTTGAGTTGCTAAGTCATGTCTGATTCTTTTGAGAACCCATGGACTATAGCCCACCAGGCTCCTCTCTTCATGGAATTTCCCAGGCAAGAATACTGGAGTGGGTTGCCATTTCCTTCTCCAGGGGATCTTCCCAACCCAGGGATCAAACTTGGGTCTCCTGCATTGGCAGATGGCGGATTCTTTACCACTGAGCCACCAGGAAAGCCCTCTGAGCGCTTTATGCATATTATTTCATTTCCTCACAACAATCCTAGGAAGTGTTATGTTAGTCTTACAGATGAGGAACTGGAATCTTGGACATGTTACATCATCTGCCCAAGGTAAGTCAAAGTGTTAGTCACTAAGTCACATCCAACTCTTTGCAAGCCCACCAGGCTCTTCTGTCCATGGGATTCTACAGACAAGAATACTGGAGTGGGTAGCCATTCCCTTTTCCAGGGGATCTTCCTGACCCAGGGATAGAACCCAGGTCTTCTGCTTTGCAAGCATATCTTTTACTGTCTGGGCCACCAGGGAAGCCCTGCCCAAGTGACAGAGACAAATTTCAAACCACCCGTCCCAACCATGATGAAGGAATAACATTTTTCTCAACAAATACGTATTACAGAAATCTGCATGTCAGAAGTGTGAGAGACAATGGTGAGCCCAAAAGAGACGCCTCTGCCCTCCCCAAGCAGAGGACTGCTGCTAAGTTGCTTCAGTCGTGTCCGACTCTGTGCGACCCCACAGACGGCAGCCCACCAGGCTCCTCCGTCCCTGGGATTCTCCAGGCAAGATCACTGGAGTGGGTTGCCATTTCCTTCTCCAATGCATGAAAGTGAAAAGGGAAAGTGAAGTTGCTCAGTCGTGTCCGACTTTTGGCGACCTCATGGACTGCAGCCTACCAGGCTCCTCTGTCCATGGGATTTTCCAGGCAAGAATACTGGAGTGGGGTGCCGTTGCTTTCTCTGAAGCAGAGGACTAGAGACGAGTAAATTGATATTTTCAATACACTGTTGTAAGTACTAATAAGCAAGTAACAACAGATGATATGGGAACACATATGCGGCCCTCAGCCCATGGTGGTGGTGATGGAAGTGATGTTAATGGTCAGGAAAGATTTCCTGGAGGAAGTCATTAAGTTGGGGCCTAAAGGATGAATGGGGGTTAGGCAGATGAAAATGCTAATGGCTGGGCTTGCAGTTGTGAGGAAGGAAAGAAATATTAATAACGAGAAAAGGGTGTTCCTGGCCATGAGATGCAGCGAGAGTGTCAGGAATCAAAGAGAGGGTGGTGGTGGATGGCAGAAGGAAAAGCTGGAAAGCATCGGGCTTGCAATTTGAGTTTTGAAGGTCAATGAAATACAAATAGTGGCACAAACATGAGGCAAATTCATAAATGGAAATAACCTGCTTAGTTTAACTAATTAAATGAATGAATATTTATTGTACATCTGCTATATGCTAGGTGCTATGAACAGGTCAAGGCTCCAAAGAAAAACGAGACATGGTGTCTATCCCCACAAGTCCTGTGGGTGACAGAAATGAGCCAGAAGCAGTGGCAGGAACCTCCCGGGCACTGTCTTATGTGACCCCTCTCAGACCCCTCTGAGGTCTGTGCCAAGATTATTCCTCACTCACAGATTAAAAAAAGTAAGGTACGGGGAATTTAAGTCACTTGCCCAAGGTCTCAGGGCTAAAAGTTACTGAGATAGAACAAGAACTCAGGGCATGTGTTCACACTGGGCTCCCAGGCAGGAGTCAGAGCGTTGGTTAACAGCATGAAGGAGAAGCAACGTACCTGTGGAACCCCAGGCAGCTTGGAGAGGCTGGGGCATATGGCGGGAGGCTCTGAGTGGTGAGAAACCAGCTGGAAAAGTGAATGGGTCCCAGATCATGGAAGACCATGGGCAAGGAACTTGAACTTTATGTTTTGGGCAAGGGGGATAATTGAGTATTTCTGGAAGATGCCCTGGAGGTGGAAATGGCAACCCACTTCAGTACTCTTTCTGAGAAAATCCCAAGGATAGAGGAGCCTGGCAGGCTACAGTCTTTGGGGTCGCAAAGAGTTGGAGGTAACTGAGCACGCACCCACCCACCCACACACCAAAACAAATAACCATCCAGGCTCCAAGCCAGGCTCCAGAGGTTTTCATCTGGGGAGTTCAGGCCTGGATCTCACGTGCATTGCTGGGAGAGCTGCATCTAAGATGTTTTTGTGGAAGAGGAGAAGTCCCAGCAGGCGCAAAAGAAGGAGCAGATGAACAAGTTGGGGGAGGAGGAGAAGTGCAAGCAAAGAGGACTCCCAGGGTTTCAGAATGGGGTCTAGTAATTCCAACCCTGAAGAGATTCTCCACACGGCACTCAGAGAGTTCCCCCAAATACTGATCAAATGGCATCATTTGCCAGGTTTTGAACTTTGATGCCTTTAGAATAAAATCCAAAGTCCTTCCTAGGCTTTGCAAGAACTTAAAATGACAGGGCTTCTGCCTGCCCCTCCAAGGTCCAGTCCTCACACACTACGCTTCAGCTCTAGACAGCGTCTCATGTCTGCACTTCATACAACCTTCAAACGCAGGGTAACTGCTCTTGTGGTGAGCGCTGTCTGCCTGGAATGTTCTTCCTCTGGCTCTTTGAATGCATTTGGGTTCCTTAGCTTGCTCTTCCAGCTGTGTCCCATCCACACACCACACCCTCTTACTCCCGGCCATTTCTCTTTATTTCCTTCAAAGCCATTACCACAGTCTACAACTACGGGTATGCACGGAGTATTTGTGCCCCTCCCGCTAAATGATTACGCTGAAACCCTAATCCCCAATGTGGTGGGTTTGGAGGCGGGGCCTTTGAGAGGCAGTTAGGTATAGATGAACTCACGAGGGAGGGGGCTGCATCATGGGATTAGTGTCCTCATGAGACCCAGAAGAGATCGGGCCGTGCCCTCTCCTCCTCTGATATGTGAGGACATGGCAAGAAAGTGATGGTCTGCAACCCAGATCAGGGCCTTCACCAAGAATCCAACCATGCTGGCATTCAGATCTTGGACTTCCCTGCCTCCAGAGCTGAGAAATAAATATCTGTTGTTTAAGCTACTCGGGCACAGCCTAAACAGATTAAGACAATTAGCTTTTTTTAAGTTAATTATTTATTTGGCTGTGTCTGGCCTGGGTCTTAGTTGAGGTGCACTGGCTTCTTGGCTCCAGGGCACGTGGGATCTTAGTTCCCTAACCAGGGATCGTCCCTTGCATTGGAAGGCGGATTCTTAACCACTGGACCACCAGAGAAGTCCCTACAATTAGCTTTTAAATTCAGTAAGTATTTCAACATACAGAGAGACTCATGTAAACCCTGTGCACCTACCACTATGTTGGTTTTTTTTGATGTGTTCATTTACTTTAATAACACTAAATTTACCATGTTATCACCATGGAATGTAAATTCAGGTTAGACAAGAGAATTTCACAAGTACAGCAAAGCATTCTGTGATATGCCAAAGTTTGTATAATGTCTGACCAAACCAGCTTGCTCATCAATGACTTCCATTATAAGCATTTTATTTAGTTGATGATTCTCTTGGGGAAAATAAACATACTGCACACATTTAAAAAGTGTTTTTCATTTACCTTTGCATTAGCACTTAAAATACATGTTTGAAAATAATTTAAAATTATTCTAATATAACAGCAGCAAAATATAATTCTGCAATTACAAAAGAGCTAAAAGGGATCTACAATTTAAGTTACTCTCATGTTTATGATTCTAAAATAAATACTACTTCAAAGTGGCTCTGTTACCAGCTTTTTAGGTTTGGTTTAAAAACACACATAGACTTGCAGGGAGTTTTATAATGTATTTCATGCACTGTTCCGAAAGGGTTCCTCAAGAGCCAACCAGCCCTTAGAACAGTACTCAGTCCACAAGGCAGTCAGAAAGTTAAATTAACTGGGGTAAACAGGACTCCTATATTACATCAAAAGCCTATGATATTCTGCAGCAACTGGGAGCATTTTCAGGACTGGCATGTTGTCTTCTTTAGAACTAATTTCAACAGAAGGGTTTAAGAAGGCAGACAGGTACCACTATCAAGTGTATTTAAAAGTGACATGTTTCTTTTGTGCTGATCTGACTCCCCTGAATGACCTAGCTAGTGAACTAGTCACCAGTAACTTGGTCACAGGTAAATCAGGCCTGCAAGAAAGGAAGCCAATATTCAAATTACCATGTTCTGGTCTGACCCAAACAATTTATTTTCCGCCTAAACATATAACCTCAATATGAGCTGTCTAACTAAAGCAAGCACCACCACCAAGACCAAGACAGCATCTCCTATTCTAAGGTTTAGGTTTTCCCCAGAATTCTTGATACACGGAATCGCCCACACCAAGAGTCATTGCTCCCACAAGAAAGCCTTGCCACACGCATGTGGATCAGGTGAACAGACATTTTAGTATTTCCCTTGCTCTTCAATCTATATAATCCATATGCAACAATTGCTGCAAAACCTGCCATTCCAATGGGGACAAATGGTGCCTCTCTAGCTTCTTGGATAAGTTTAGATCCCTGATCTTCATCAAATGAAGAAAGAGAAATATCTGTGTCGCTTGACATAGTGACTGAAGAATCTTCAGACAACTTCAAGACGTTTCAGGCTCCTACTGGATTCTGACCCCACTCCCGCACCCGCCGTCCAGCCGGCTTCTCCCCGCTACCACTATGTTTTATTTAAACTGCTGGGTACTCAGTGAAAAAAACAAAAGAACTGCTGGGTACTGGCCTCACTGGGTACTGGCTTCTCACCTCCCTTATTACTTTCTGCCTCACTGTCTCAGGTTTAACGACTTCCTTCAATTCCCTCAAACCACTGGCATCATTAGGCTTTTGCACTGGCTGTTCTCTGTCTGAGAGGCTCTTTCTCAACATTGCCATGGCAACTCTCATTGTTTGTGTCTGTGCCTGAAACTCATCTGTCAGTGAGGCACCTCCTGACAGCTGTACTTACAACAGTAAGCTCCTTCCTTATGCACTTTCTTGCTTAATTTCTCCCCAAGGCACACATTATCATCTGACATTCTATATGTTTTACTCATGTAAATTGTCCATTGACCATCTCCCTCCCAGCAGAATGCAGACTCTGAGAGCAGGAAATCTGGGGCTGTTCTGCTCATCTCTGGACAGTAACAGTGCCCAGCACATGGTAAGCACGCAAGAAAAATTTGTGGAATTAATTTCTGGTTGTGCAATAAATGCTGGAGAGGGTGTGGATAAAAAGGAACCCTCTTACACTGTTGGTGGGAATGCAAACTGGTACAGCCACTATGGAGAACAGTGTGGGGATTCTTAAAAAACCTGAAATAGAACTGCCATACGACCCAGCAATCCCACTGCTGGGCATATACACCGAGGAAACCAGAATTAAGAGAGACACGTGTACCCCAATGTTCATCACAGCACTGTTTACAATAGCCAGGACATGGAAGCAACCTAGATGTCCATCGGCAGACCAATGGATAAGAAAGTTGTGGTACATTTATACAATGGAATATTACTAAGCTATTAAAAAATGCATTTCAATCAGTTCTAATGAGGTGGATGAAACTGGAGCCTATTACACAGAGTGAAGTAAGTCAGAAAAAAACACACCAACACAGTATATTAACGCACATATATGGAATTTAGAAAGATGGTAACGATGAACCTATATGTGAAGACAGCAAAAGAAACACAGATGTAAAAAACAGACTGTTGGACTCTGTGGGAAAAGGTGAGGGTGGGATGATTCAGGAGAATAGCATTGAAACATATATATTATCATATGTGAAACAGATCGCCAGTCCAGGTTTGATGCATGAGGCAGGGTGCTCAGGGCTGGTGCACTGGGATGATGCTGAGGGATGGGATGGGGAGGGAGGTGGGAGGGAGGCTCAGGATGGGGAACACATGTACACCATGGCCAATTCATGTGAATGTATGGCAAAAACCACCACAATACTGTAAAGTAATTAGCCTCCAATTAAAAAAAAAATTCTGGTTGTGGGTCCCGTTGGATTTAAGTCTTATTAAAGTCATTGCTTTTATTTATCTGTATAGTCTCTAATCCTTCAAATACTCTATAAAACACAGATTTGCAAAAATGATGATGTTGATGATAACAGAGTCGCAGCTAATGTTTAATTGGGCTTCCCTGGTGGCTCAGATAGTAAAGAATCTGCCTGCAATGCAGGAGACTCCCAGGTTCAATACCTGGGTCAGGAAATTCCCCTGGAGAAGGGAATGACAACCCACTCAAGTACAGGTAGCCCCCACTTTATGAAAGTCTGCTTTAAGCCATTTTGCTCTTAGAAAAGACCTACAATAGTATGTTTTATTTAACCAAAGGAAATCTGAAGGGGATTTTTGCTTTTACTAAAAAACTTTTCTGTATCTGTTTTGCAGGGAGCTGCAGTAGAGGCAGCACGCACCCAGAGCAGGGAAAGAGGCTCGTCCGAGCTCCTTTCCCAGGGCTCCCCTCAGCATCTCAGCATCAAGCCGCCACAGCTTTCAATTGTGTCCGTGAGCATCTTTACCTGAACTGAGTATCTTTATCAAATTGAGTGCTTAAGCTCAACTTTTGTGCATTAGCAAATGTGCCCTTCATTTTATACCATTTCGGCTCTCAAAGGTTTCGTGAGAATGCGTGTGTCTGAAAGTTGCTCAGTTGTGTCTGACTCTTTGCCCACCAGGCTCCTCTGTCCATGGAATTCTCCAGGCAAGAATACTGCAGTGGGTAAGCCATTCCCTTCTCCAAGGGATCTTCTTGACCCAAGGATTGAACCCAGGTCTCCTGCATTGCAGGCAGATTCTTTACCGTCCAAGCCACCTCCAGTTTTGCAGGGGAAACCTCTACTTACTGTTCCTACGCCTCACATTCTTTTAAGTGCCCTGCATAAATGATGGCAATTTATCTTTACAACAGACATAAAGAGGCAGCACAGTGACATCAACCCAGTGTGCCGGGGTGGATATTTTAACTTTATCATTTACCAGCAGTGTGACCTTGGGCACATTATTTAAGCCCCGTGTGCTCAATATTCTCATCTGCAAATGAGGACAGTAATGACAATTTCTATCTCACAGGACTGTCTTATGCTTCCTTATCTTTTGATAGACATGACCACCCTTCCACAGATGAAGCCTCTGAAGAATCGAAGACGCAAACAGTCCTCCACAAAGCAAATCTGTGGAGGAGTCAGGATTTGGACTCAAGCTATAACTACTTCAGAGACTGTCCTAGCCATAGCTTGGTTGGCTATACAGATGCAGTTAGGGTTCATAAGCACTGCCACTCCATCTCCCTGGTTTCCACAAAATTCTAAAAAGTTTTGAGACTTTTTAGTCACTTTTCTCCCTAATTCTCAAATCCTTCCAGGGAGAGACATGAGGCCTGCTATACTACTCTGGGAATATGGTGTGTTAGTGAACAAGCTTTCTTATCTGTAAAATGGGACCATATGGGGACTGACTGAGATCCAGGATGTAAAGTGCAGCTGACTTCTGGAGCAATTCCTGTTCCTTCCAAGCTTCCACAGCTGCACTGGGGCCATATCAGATTACTCCTTTCCAAACCTCACCATGCGTCCCTTCAAGGCCTTCCCACTTCTTCCTTCTTACTGCTGAAGATAAAGTCCCTGGGAGAAAAATTAACTCTTTCTTTTTTTGGCTGCACTGCCTCAGAGCCTTGTGGGATCTTAGTTCGATGACTAGAAATCGAACCTGAGCCTTGGCAGTGACAGCTCGAGTCCTAACCACTGGATCGCCAGGGACTTCCCTGAATTTCCATTTTGATTTATCTCTTCACTAGGTTCCCATGGCACGTATCACAGTGTATTAATTGAGATTTAATCCTCTGTCTTGTCCATAAAACCAAGACCTTCTTAAGGGCAGGGATCAGGTTTCATTTCCTCTGCAATCCCGCCTGGTGAGGCATTTTTAAAGATTTGTTGAGATTAAATCTTTCAGGCTCCTGTCTGGAATACAGAACACTCTGAAAAGACAAGAGTTCTCTTCAGGTTTTCTCAAAAAGAGACAAAGGTAGAAACAATCATAGTTCATGTGTGCACATTCTACTAACAAACATAATAATTTCCTTGTCCTTGAACATCAGAGAAAGGCCCTGGCCATTCATCAGGAGAGTACTTACTGAAACCAAATTGGGAGCTTAAGAAAAGAACAAAGCCATAAATCGCTCTTTCTGGCAATGGCGACGGTGAATTTTCCACCATTTTCCCCGTGGCTTTAGATATTCTGTGGGGGAAAACAAAAGCAAGTCATCTGTCAGTGATCCACTCATTTTCACTATGGGTCTATTATAATCTCACCGCTTTGCTACGGGCACAGCCTCTGCGTTTCTCTAGTAAACCCAACAGGCGACACCGGCGCACTGATCTCCGACACACACCTGCTTGCACACGTGCACAGAAGCACCCAACCGTTGCCTGCATGAGCAACCAGCCCCCCCAACCTCAAGTGCGCGCGCACACAAGCACACGCGCTAGCGCGTGCACGTCCTGCAGTGAAAGGTGTGGGGAGGCAAGGAGGGGGGGGGGTAACTGAACGCCAGCCCAACTGTGCAGGCTTCGCCTCCGTGAGAACAGGGAAGAAAGGGCAAGGAGGGATGGGGGGCCCGCGCGCAAGCGCCTCGACACCCAGAACTGGGCCCTGCCCTCTCGTAGGTCAATTTTCTCACTCGAGTTCCCCCCCGGGTTGCGGGGTGGCCCTCGACCTTGGGTCCTCCAAGCGCTGACTCCCCCCGCGGCACGTTCGGCCACGTCAGGGCCGAGTCCTCGGCGTAGGCGCGGACCAGGGGATCCCCAGGAGGGCGAGAGAGGACAAACTGCGAACCGCCCGGTCGCCACGGCAACCCCGCCCGCGCGCAGGCGCACCGCGACTCGGGTCAGTCAGCCGCTCGAGAGTGCGGGGGCGAGCGGGAAATCGCCGGGCTCGCGGCGGGGGGCGTGGCGTGGCGTGCGCGACGGCGCATGTGCAGTGCGGCTCACGTGACGCACGTCCTCCCGCCCCCTCAGCCGCCGCCGGGCCGCTCGCGCCCACCCGCCCGCCGGCTGACGTGGAGGGCCTGAAGAGGCGGAGGCGGCGGCGGCGGCTGCCCGCGTCCGAGGCTCGCGGGCTGCGAGCCCCGGTGAGTGCACACCTGGCGCGCGGCGGGGCTGCCGGATGTGTCAGCTTGTCGCGCAGCAGCCGAGATGCCCGGGGCGAGGGGCCCTCCACACCCCCTCCGTGGGTGTGTGGTGAGTGTGGGTGTGTGCGCGTCGTTGGCTGTGGTGCCTGCAGTGTGTGTATGGGGCAGGGGGGATGGTGTCGGTTCGAGGTGTGTGTGTGTGTGGTGTGTGTGGCCGGTGTCGTCTTTCCCAGTAGGTGTGTCTCTTTTGTCTGGTTTCCCTGTTCTGCTAGTGTGGGTCCCTCGGGGCTCCTGTGCGAAGGTGGGAGAAGCCCCTGTGTGTGTGCGCGTCCCCCGGCCGCCCGCGCGCCCTCGTCGCCGTCGGTGCGCGGGTGACACCCCCGCTAGCCTTGGGGGGGTCCGCCGGCCCGAGCGCGCGTGGACATGCGAGGTGTCTCCCCTCCCGGCCCCTTTGTGTCAGCGCAGATTCTTCCCGGCCCGGGCGTGGGCGCCCCGGCTGTGTGGGTGCCCCCTCCGCCTTGGTGTCACAGCCTCTCTCTTGGGGGTGCTCGCCCCCCGCCCCACCTTGGTGTCAGCTCCTCTCTTGGGGTGCCCGCCCGCCCGCTCGCGCGTGGCTGCGCGTCTGCAGTCGTGACCCACCCCCTTGCAGCAGCGCCCTCGTGGGGGTGCGTCCTCGCGTGTCCCCGCGCGCCTGGGTCCTAGCGAGTGCGTGTTCTCCGGGGTGCGGGCTTTCGTTCGAGAGTGTTGGTGAACGTTCTTGCACGTCCCGCTCCTCCTGTGTTGCGTTCTTTACAAATGCGCCACCTGTTTTCGAGAGAATGGCTGCCGAGTGTGGGGAGGGGGTCGGGGGAGGGAGACCTGAACGCAGTGCTCGCTGCGCCTCTTCGGAGCATCCTCTCCTCCACCCCTCAACGCTAATGGGAAGAGGCGGGGACAGCCGCGGCTCCGGCTAGCTGCTCGGTAGTGTTTAGGATGTCCAGTGTGGCCGGTCGAGTCAGCCTGTTCTGGGGACGGAATAAGGGGGCCGGGGGCCAAAAATGGAGCTAAGGCGTAGCTGAATGTTATTTGGTACCCGTGTGGCGTACCATGTTTAGAGGCCTCCTAAGATGCCCAAAGATCTCCGATGGCAGACTCCGTCCAAAATGTATATATACGCGACAGCTGGGCAAATACATTCTAGCCAATCCTAGGCGTTCTTGATGATACTTAATGGTTCACGTAAGTGTTTCGTGGCATTCACATAAATTACCTTTTTTAGTTTCTGCCCAGCGTCCTGGCGATGGAAACAAGGTAGACAGCTTACAGGTTTCAGTCCTCCTTTGGGAGCAATTTTCTCATAATTACAGCTCTGGTTAGGTACATTTTGTATTGCAGGAAATTTGCGTTTTATCCTAAGGGAGATGGGATTTATTACAAGGCTTCACAGGGAAGGAAGCTTCAAACACGTTAGAAACCCAGCTGCTCCTCTTGCTCAAAGGTTCGTGCTCTGCGCTCAAGGGCTGCGTTTTTGGTCTCTGTTTCTCCCTGTTCATTTGCTCAATTTTCTTACTCCTGCCTAATTTTCTGGGATTTTGTTTCTTTTCAATTTCTGGAAGATTTCACACAGAATACAGAGTGGGATCTAACCAATTCATGACTAAGATTTGCAGATGTATTTTGCCGAATTTACTTCAGATCCTCTTTTTAATTTAAAAGAACTAAAATTGCAAAATGTGGAGATGCTCTCATTTCCGCCCCTCCTTTCCTAGAGGTAGTCACCGTGTTTAGGTTTGTGTATATCTGCTTGCATATTTTATATTTTGATCACGGTGAATCGATAAACAATATATAGTGTTGTGTATTTTAACTTTAATGTTATTAAACAATATGTGTCTTTTTGCAACTTGCTTTTTTTGATCAGCATCACATTTTCAGATTTACCTGTGAATAAATTGGGTAATTGTGTTTGGTTCATTTTAATTGCTGGTATAGAATTCCATTGTATGAATATACCATAATTTACTTATCCATTTTGCTACTGATGGACTTTGAAGGTTTTTTACTCTAAAAACAGTCCTGCCTTGAACATCTTTGTATTTGTCTGCTTTGTGCACA
Organism: Cervus canadensis; assembly: GCF_019320065.1. Lineage (NCBI taxonomy): Eukaryota > Metazoa > Chordata > Mammalia > Artiodactyla > Cervidae > Cervus > Cervus canadensis. The sequence continues at coordinate 26,330,371 of NC_057392.1, forward strand.
CGTTTGGAAATTTCTTGAGAAAATACACCAAGTAGTTGATTTTGCTGCCTAGTAGGATATATGCATCTTCAGTGTAACCAAATATCAGGGAAGCTCTCAAAGTGGTTGCACTAACTTATCACTCTGACTGGTATTGAGTGAAGACACCCATTTCCTCACACTCTTGCTAAACCCTTTATGTTACCTGACTTACATTTTTGCCTTTTCTTTACTGACCAGCTTGCTTATAACTTTAACTTGCAGCTAAATTTGCTTACCTTGGCTTCTGCTCTAGCCCTGTGTGAAGCCTATGGGTTCCTCTCTCACAGCTGACTCAAGCTTTTATCTCATTTGGTTCTCATAAAGTTAATTGCAGTGAACATTTATTTTGTACCTAATGTACTTCCTATGGTTGATGTAAGATAAAGATTTCCATGGTATGTTAGATGTACCTCTCTAGAGGCAGGTGAGGTGATTTAATTACTTTTTTGCATATGATGAATGGATTTTTAAAAATCTTTTTTCCTCTTTAATGTACTACTTATACTTAATGCTTTCAAAATATATGTGACATATATGCAAGTTGTGAAGCAAGACAGTAAAATGAACGCCTCTCAACCCACCACTCAATCCAAGAATCAAAATGACGATTTTGAATGTTACCATCCCCAGGGTGACTACTATTGTGTGTCATTGCTTGTATTTTAAAAATAATTTTATCAAATATGTGTATATCCCTCAACAGTATATTGTGTGGTTTCTATTGTTTTTGAATTTAAAAAAAAGAATACTGGATACAGTTTGTTGGGCTGGCTTATTTCACTCAATGTTACGTTTTTGAGAGTCACTGATTTTCAGATAGACATGTCATTAATTTTCATGGCTGTGTAATATTCTGTTGGAGAATATAACACAGTGTATGCATTCTTCTATTGATGAACATTTCGGTTGTTTCTAGGTTTTGCTGTTTTGAAGATTCTTATATATATATCTTCTGGTACACAGTTGCAAGAATTTCTCTACTTTTCACACTGGGATATATGCCTTCCAGGGAAGAAATAAAGATTTTCTAAGGAGTATTTGGGCACAAGTGATATTAATGAATCAATTTGTAGATCATTAAATTCCACGTGTATCCTTTCCTAAAATTGGTAATGCCTGAAGCCTGTGATGGAAACTTCCTCTTGGTTCTATTTGCCCACCTCCCCCTTCAGAGTAGCATTTCTGCCTTAAATTAGGAAGGCATACCGCCTACTTGCCTGGAATCTTACCAGGGTAATGTCCCAATTGAAAAACTCTCCATGGTACAAAAGGATAATTTAAAATACATGCAGCTATAGTGTTAGGGAACACTTCCTTTTAATGAAGACATTTTCCATCTCCTCAAGAGCTGCATTTCCAATAAACTGTAACTTTTATGCTTAATATCAGCATATGTAGGGTTTCCCAGGTGGTGCTAGTGGTAAAGAATCTATCTGCCAATGCTGGAGGTGTAAGAGACACAGGTTCAAACCCTGGGCAGGGAATATCCTCTGGAGGAGGGCATGGCAACTCACTCCAGTATTCTTGCCTGGAGAATTCCGTGGACAGAGGAGCCTGGCAGGCTACCGTCCATAGGGTCACAAAGAGTGGCACACAACTGAAGTGACTTAAGAGTGCGCACACACACACACACACATATCAGTATATATACTAGTTATCTTTTGATGAACTCTATGCTGTAATAAATACAACATTTTAAACCAGTGATATGTCAGTGTTATTTTAAAATGTCACTGTGATACTCTAGTAATTCATCCTTTGCAATTAAATTTAGAACTGAAATTTTTTAGATGTCATTTTAAAGTATGAGTGTAATATTTAATAGCATTTATTGTGGTTCATGAGTAAAAAGAATGTTGAAATACCACTGTGGCAAGCTATTTACTAGAAGTGGAATTGCTGGACTATGGGTATGAATGTTCAACTATAAAATGATACCAAATTGTCTTCTGAAGTGGTTGTACCAGCTTATGCTTTGGTCAGCTGTTTTGTCAATTTATATACTTGGATTAGCATTGTGTTAAGAGTTATGGTTGATCTATATCCTTTGCAACACTTGTTACTTGTCAAACTTCTTAATATTTGCCAAATGGATATGAAATGTGCATTGTGGTTTTAATGTGCATTTATTGATTGTTAATAACTTTGAACATCTTTTTCTTTGTGAACCATCTATCTCCCTTTTGTTCACAAAAAGGAAATAGGTCGTTCATACACAAACACACAAATACCTGGTCATTTCTCTCACCCACTTTTCTGTTGGGTTCTCTTTTAAAACTGTAATAGGTAACAGTAATCATTTATTGAGTGTAAACATTGTAAATATCTTATTCCAGTTCGTGGTCGGTCTGTTTGCACTTTATGGTGTGTTTTGGTGAACGAAAGTTCTTAATTTTAATGTAATCTAATTGGAAATTTACCCTACCCTGGGATCATAAAGATGTTCTCCTGTGTTTTTCTTTAAAAATTTTAAAATGATGCCTTTCACATTTAAGTTGGTAATCCATCTGGTACTGATTTTTGTATATGGTGTGACTTAATGATCCACATTCATTTTTCCCTCCATGTGGCTACAGTTGATCCCATACCATGTATTGAATTGGCTCTCTGTTCACCAGTGATCTGCTGAACCACCTTTTTTGCATGTTTAGTTTCTATATGCATGGATCTGTTTCTGACTCTCCTTTCTGTACCACTTGTCCACCTGTCTATCTGTTGCTAGCACCCTGTCATGATTATTAACGCTGTAGTTTTACCTGACATCTTGATGTCTGGGGAGCCACTTGAGTCTTAGCTGTTCTTGTAAGAATCAGCTTGTCATATGACAGAAAAAGCTCTTTGGGCACCAATTGGAATGATTAAAATCAGTTTGGAGAGATTTGAAATCTTTAAGATTTTGAGGTATGTATTTGCATTTATTTAGGTTTCTAATGGCTTCTGATACAGTTTTGTGAATTTTCCCTTACAGATCTAACAGTTTTTAAATGTTGATTCTGATATTTGTAGGAGTTCTGTTGCTGTTACAGATGATTCTTTTTAGATTCTATTTCCTGTTTATTGTTAATAGAAATTTATGGATTTTTTACATTGATCTTTAGTCATCCACTTGATAAACACTTATTCTGATATATTTTCTATAATCCTTTTGGGTTTTCTATGTGGATAATTATATCACTTGCAAATAGTGACACTTTTGGTCCTCCTTTCCAATTAGTTTTCCTTAATTTTTTTTTTCTTGCCTTATTATGCTGGCACACTTCTAGATCTATGTTTGATGGATGTGATTATGGTTATTCATTAGAAGTTATTTATAGTGAGCATACATCTGATTATTGTGAAAATACCTGTTTTGTTCCTGATTTCAAAAAGAATGTTTTCCCCTTAAGAATGTTTGTTATGAGTCTCTGTAGACACTCTTTACTAAGTTAGGGAAGTCGTCATTTGCTTATTTTGTCACATGCTTTTCTGCATCTGTTGACAGTATCTTGTGGATTTTCTCCTTTAATACACTAAGTGTAATGGTTCCAATTTATATATTTAAAAATTCTTAATTCTCTCTTATATTTGTTCCTAAGATAGATACAAGTAGACCTTGATGGGTCCTTTTGTGAACTCGATGAAGTTTGCTAGTATTTTATTTAGATTTTTGCATCTGTTCATGAATGAAATCACCTGTCATTTTTTAAATTGACTACTTGTCTGATTTTGGTGTTCAGGTTACACTGCTTTATGCCAGTTAGAGTGTTTCATTTTTTTCTGTTCTCTGGACATTTTGGATTGGAGTGGTTTATTTCTTAAAAATTTGGTGGCATTTACCTGTGAGATCATTTGGATCTAATTTTTTGTGTGGAAGGATTGTAAATTGTTGACAAGTTAGTTAGTAGTAATTAGCAATTGAATAGTAATAGGACTTCAGCTTTTTGGTTTCTTTTAGTGAGTTTTGTAAATTTTATTTATTTTTTAAATTAATTTTTTGTTGGAATATGGTTGATTTACAGTGTGGTAAATTTTAGAAATTTGTTCCTTCAACAAATTTAAGTTTATTTTCATCAGGTTCATGGTACCGTCTTAATTCCCATTTTAATCTTTTATTTGTAGTTATCTTCCGTTTCTCATATTGGATGTTATTTGTGTGTGACTTTTTTCATTAATTTTGCCAAAAGTTTGTCTATTTTATTAATCTTGGCAGAGGATGAATTTTTGGTCTGTTAATACTGTGTTCTATTATATTTTTAATCTTTTTCTCCTTTATGATTTCCTTTTCCTTTTAGTTTATTTATTTTGAGCATGCAAATATTTATTGATATAATCCTCACCAGAGGCACACTTTATTTTTAATTGATAAAAATACAAAGATTGTTCTAAACTGTTGATAAAGAAAATTTTCTTTGAATTCTTTATTATTTTCTAACCTAAACTGCATGATTAGCTTACTACTTTTCAGCCGTTCCTGTTTTCTGCCATGAGCATGTAAAGCTATAGAATTCCTCAAAGTTCATTTTTGCTTTACATAATATGGTTTAAATAAATTTAAACAAAATTAAAATTTCTAGTTTGATTTCTTCTTTGATTTACGTGTTTGAGAGTTTTCTGTAAAATATGTGTTTTAAAATTTCCAAATATTTCTTCATTTTCCTTTTTATTGTTCATTTCTTAATTGTGTTGTCAGAGAATGTAGCGTGTGTTTTTCTTAAAACATTTGTTTGTCCTTTATGGTTTTGTACATAGGGAATTATAATTGTTCTGTGTGTGCTTGTGAAGAGATTATATTCCTCTAGTTATGTATCTGTTAGATCAAACTTAAAAATTGTGTTTCCGCTTGTCTGTATTAATTTTCATTTGTTTGACCTAGCATGTGAGATGGAGAAGGCAATGGCACCCCACTCCAGTACTCTTGCCTGGAAAATCCCATGGATGGAGGAGCCTGGTAGGCTACAGTCCATAGGGTTGCTAAGAGTTGGACATGACTGAGAGACTTCACTTTCACTTTTCACTTGCATGCATTGGAGAAGGAAATGGCAACCCACTCCAGTGTTCTTGCCTGGAAAATCTCAGGGATAGGGGAGCCTGGTGGGCTGCCGTCTCTGGGGTCGCACAGAGTTGGACACGACTGAAGTGACTTAGCAGCAGCAGCAGCAGCATGAGAGAAATGTGTTTCAATCTTCTACTGTAACCTTTTTACAGACTCTCTGTAGTTCTAACAGTTTTTCTTCTATGTATTTTGAGACTATTTTATCAGATACATGCAAGCTAGGCATTGTTTTCCTAGTGGGTTGACGCTTTTCTGTTATGTTGTGGTTCTCCCTACGCCTGATTTTGTTTTTTGTTTTAGGGTCTGTTTTGTCTGTCCTGCCTTTTTTTTGTGTGGTAGTTTACATGGATTAACCTTTTTCTTCATTTTCCTGTCACCTTTTTTATGTCCTTATATTTTAGGTGTCTCTTAAGAATGTATTACTAGATTTTTTTTTAAATACAGTCAGATAGTTTATGATTTTTAATTGGTATTTTTAGAAGTTAGTTCAAGTCTCTTGGTGGTCAGCTCTTTTTTTTTAATCTGAAATTAGTTTTATTTTACCCTTGTTCTTGAGAGAGAATTTTGATAGGTGTACAGTTCTTAGGTTGATGCTTTGCTTTCTGTTCATGTGTGAAGATGTTATTCTACTTGCAAAGTCTGCTACCAGTTTTACTTATGGTAATTTGAAGAAAATATTATTTTTCTTCTCATTGCATTGAATTTTGTCTTTGACATTACACCTTTACTTCTGAGTCTAGATAGTGATTACTTTTTATTTATCCTGTTTTGGATACATGTGTTTCCTGATTCAGAATACTGTCTTTCATGAAGTCTAGAAGATTCTGAGCCGTGTGTTCTTTAAACATTTTCTCTTTGATTTTATCTACTTTCTCCTTCCAAAGATTTAAGTGGATATATGTATGTATGTGTGTGTTTCCAGATCACTTATTTTTCATCTTTTATATTTTTAACTTCCTTGTGTCTTTGCCAGAACTTAAAATGCTGGATAATTTCATCAGGCACATGTTCTTTTTTGTCAGTTTTCTTGACAGTGCCTAATCATCTCGTCGATCCATCTGTTTTATTTATTTTTAACAATTATACTTTTAATTTCTAAAAGTATCGCTCTATTCTTTTTAGCTATACCCAGTCATTTTCTTTAATCTCCTGTCGCTTGCTCATTTTTTGGAATCTGTAGATATTCTGTAGACTGGCGACTCCCATGTCTGATGTACTTAGGGATCTAAACTTATTGCTTGTTTTTTCTGTTATCTCCTTCACAGTGGGTTGTCACCTCCTGTGCTTGGAGATTCTCAGTTATGAACTCTTCCTTGACTGCTCTTTCTCTGTGGGAATTCTGAGAGTCTGAGTTGGGATACTTTCCTTCTGATAGGGCTTGTGCCAGCGTTGGCTGTGAGCTGTCTGTGGGACCCCCTTTTAGTCTCTCACTTTGCTCCTGGCCCATGGCTCTGTGTCCCATGTTGTTCTTGTCATCTTGACTGTCAGGTTTAGTTTCTAGATAGAGGTTTGTTGCTTTGGGAGAAAAAAGTGACTTTAAATGTTCCCTATTTCTGTGAGCTCAGTAACATTTAAAAAAAATCTAGCATCCACTTTGTTCTGCAGTCATGAAATGCCCCTTTGGTTCATCATAACTGATGGGATCAGAAGTCTTTTACACTTAAATTAAATTTTTGTAGTATGTTCATTTTAGCTTGTATAGGTAAAAAATTCTGTCCTAACAAACATAAGATTTCTTGGTGATAACAAATTTTCTATTAAAACAAGTTTATATCTAAGTTGAAAGTTGAGTTATTCTAAATCAAAATATTAAATAGGTAACAGCACAGTTGGCAGGTGGATTTGGCAAAGCTTTCTACTTTGGGGAGTGTGAATTAAAACTTTGGAAGACAGTGAGATAGGGAATAAAGATGTGTAGGGCACAATGCACTGTTTGGACCCATAGTGAACCTGCAGAGAGAAATCGTCAATGACCAAACAGAACACTGCTATCAAAATAATGTGAGCAGAATGCTCAGGGCTTACAGAGAAGAGGTGTGAAAGTAAACTTGGTGGTGTGAGAAGTTCAGGAAAGGCTTCCTGGAATCGAGTACTAAGGACTGGGAGGCATTCTGGCTGCAGATGAGGTTTGTTTAGAAATGACAGGCAGCTGGGTAGAACTGGCTTCTATGTTATGTCGTGGAGTGACTAGAGAAATGCAGGAACAGAACCACAAAAGGTCTTCTGTGCTGTAGTAGGGAGTTTGGTCTTTTATTGTGAAGATAAAGAGAAGCTACTGAGTTAAGTATAAAATGTTATGATCAGAGTTTTAGGGGATGCCAAGATCGAAGGCAAGTCACCAGTTAGGAGGCTGCTTGTTCAAGTAGTTCAGAGGAGACAAGATGAAGCCACAGCCAGGGCAGTGGCCCCGGGCACGAAGAGTTGTACGCGTGCTAATTTGGGTTTCCTAGAGGAGTTGAAATGACAGGACTTCGTGGTCACTTTGGTTAGAAATGTTGAAGGAGACTGGGGAGTCTAGATTGACCTCCAGATTTGGGTAACCAGGTGGCATGTAGAGCAGTTTACTGGTAACATAAAGAGAAAAGAACTTGGTTTCATTTGTTCTTGAGGAAACGGATGTTTGATTTTGAACTCACTGAATCTGAGAGGCTTATGGGACATCTTGGTTAAGATCCAGTAGCGGATGACAGGGAGAGAGTAGAAGTCTATGAGTTGTAACCCAGCCTGGAGAGATTTGAGAGTCTTAACTGCATTTTTAGTCATGGTTTGCTACAGTGGGTTATGAGACAGTTTAAAGTAGTACATAGATAAAGAATTTTTTAATAGTTAGGAATATATGCTAATGTGTCTGAAAAACATAAGCTGTACTTCAAACTTACAATATCACGGGTGTTATCACTTAGGCCAAATGAGCCCAATAAAAAAGGAATACTAAGAAAATAAAATACATGTGACCTGTGGAAATGGCAAAAATTGTGGTGAAGCTATGCACATAATGAAAGTTCAGAAAGCGCTGTTGTAAGCCATGGGTGTGGAGAGAGTAAGCATGAGAAGAAGAGAGAGTTGACCTTTGGGTGGCGGGGAATGGAGAAGAAGCACCCATGGAGACTGAGGAAGAGCAGCCAGAAGAATAGGAGGAGGACCAGGAGAAGATGGTCTTTGGAGTCCAGATGAAGAGTTCTGAGGAGGAGGAAGTGGTCCACAGCGCCAAGTAAGTTGTAAGCTGAAAAGTGCTTTTGGACTTAGCTATTAAGGGAGACCATTTAGTTGAAGGCATCCAAATGGTGGATTAAAAAATACTCATCTAGTATGTTAGTCATAGCTGATGTTCATAGCATTCCCTATACGTCACGTGCTAGTAAACGCACTTGACATATGTTAACCGATTAATCAAATAGGTAGTATTGCTGTCCTCATTTAATAAGTGAGGAAACAGACACCTCAGGAGGTTAAGTAACTCGTCCCAGATCACACACTCAAGAAATGGGAGAGCCAGGATTCAAGCCCAGGCAGCTGGTTCCAGAGTCCATGCTGTTAACCACTATGCCGCATTGCCTCTCTGGTTGAAACAGAATAGAAAATAACAATAACACCAATTACGGTGTAATGACTGTGCGGTTGGTGTAGGGCATGGTATCAGTGAGTTATGCCAGCCTGGGAATGACCAGCATGGTGTCACAGTGGCTCAGTCTGCCATGTATGAGCACATTAATTGTATTGTATCCGATGCCGTGATGGTGATGCGTGGGCTGTGACAGACAGTTCTTGGCTCTTTCTGTATTTATATATAGAAAACACTTGTGAAGAAAAATGAGTTTAAACGTGTATGTATTTCCCAGAATAGCATGTGTCCCATATCATGTGCCATACTTTGGGTGCTAAAATGACTTTTTATTTTTTTCAGTCATTGTTTACTTTTGGAGTTAAATTCTCTAAATGGGAAATACTGGTCACCCAGAACAGGTCAGAAGGTTCCAGACATTGTAGTTATCCAGTCTACTGGAAAAGATCAGTAACGACTTCACTAAAGCACTTCCCTTGAATCGTGGAAGTGGAAGCCCAACATTAGGAAACTGAAAATGAAGGAGAATGGAGGATTTGAACAGGAGGAATAAAAGCGTTCTTGATGAAGGTGAAGAACGTCTGTGGCAGGAGACCGGGGAGACCTGAGCCGTGATGACTCTTGGCTGTGGTCAGCAAGGAGCTGGTCAGAGTTACAGATTTAAAAACTGGTTTAGACTTGGGCAGTGATCCAAGATATGGCCTTGTGAACGAAGAGCCTAGGTGAGGAGGGCAGCAAAGTGTACTTGAGTTGAGGAGGTGGTCGCACTGCAAGGGTTGGGTCCTGAAGGGCTGTCCGTGCCCACCTTAGTATAACTGGAATGATGACCAGAGGAGAGAGGGAGCACTGTGAACTAGTCACCAGTGTTCTTTAACATGACAGCAGCCAGGAGGCAGCTAGATCCATGACAAGGAAATGTAGATCTAGTGAAATACAGCATTTTAGAGGAGACCGAGGACTCCGAAGACCTAGGTTTGAATCCCCCCAAGCTTGGTGATCTTGGGCAGATTAGTTTTGCTGTGAATGTTTTCATCTGTACAGTGACGGTGGTGATAATTGTACCTGCAGAGAGTTGCTGTGACTGTTGATGAGATGGTACACGCAAAACGCTTGGCATGTCGTGTGACAAATGGTACCAACAGTTTGCTATGAAGGTGGTTATTGTTCTTCATTTCTGATATTGTGAGGTGGTTGTACAGCAAGTGGAACATGAGAAGGATTAATTAAAGAAACAGACGTGTTTTCCAGGAGCTGATGGTGGTCTTGGTTAGGAAAAAAGAAACTTGGTTTATCCTAACAATAATGGGATAGTAGTGGTGAAGTGAAAAGGTTTAAAAAGCGCTGTTAATAATGGTGCTGGTGATGCTAGGAAAGCAAAGTCATCTTGGAGAAGAGTTAGAAGTAATAAAATGCTGAGTTCTTTTCAGTGATAGTTAGGTTTTGTACCTGTTCTCTGACAGCTATACCATGTTATGACTGAAGTTTCTTCAGGGAAAAAAAAACTTGAGTCTGCACCTCCAGCCCCTTGTCCCCCCATTGAAATAGTTATTTTTAAAATGTGGTTGTTGGTAACATGAGGGGTTTGCCCACTGTTTCTGTCTAGCAGTGCTGACTTGCGTTGCAGTAGTTAAGAGAATTAGCAGCAGCGAGTGCTGGGAAGGTCTGGATGCGGCTGTAGGAATTAAGAGGTGGCCACGCTCTCCATGTGCCGCTTCAGCTCTGCCCCTGTGCCCAGGACAGAAACACACAGTGCGGTCTGGATAAGAAACCTTTCTTTCAGTGGATCAAGGTTTAGTTCTAGCCAGGAGGTGGAGAATGTGGCAGAGTTCGTGAATGATGAAATGGCGAATTTCACAAATGCAGTAAAAGCAGATGGAGTTAAAGGGCAGCGGTGGAAAGATGTCTTGTTCGCTTATTGAACTCATTATTTGAGGGCTTAGCACAGGCTGGGAGCATACACAGATGAAATAAGCTGCCCTTAATTATCTTCCATCTAAAAGAGACATGTAAAGAGTTAAATTCAGAGATGATGACTCTTTGAACCTAAAGAAAAGAAATAGATTAAAATGATGGTTGAAGAGAGTCAGGGGAGAGATTAGCAAATGAGGATGAGACTCTTCCAGAGCTCAGTGTTCTCCTCAGAGTTGCTTCCTGGGGGCATAAGTTCCCAGTATTTATCAAACATACCATAGAAGTCAGGAAACTGCTTCTCATGGCATCTCAGATGGTTTCATTGTTGATTTGGGTTTGTGTTGTGTCCTCAGGGTGGTGTACCATGGCTGATTTTGCCCAGGGAAATTTTGTGGTAGCAGATTATGCCTTGTTAGAAGATGGCCCTTATGTGGACGATTGTTTCTTTGCCCCTGAGTTTATGTCCAATGATTATGTTCGTGTGACTCAGCTTTACTATGATGGAGTGGTAAGTAGATTTCTTAACTTTTTTTTTTCTTGGCCGCACCGTATCACATGCTGGACCTTAGTTCCCTGACCAGGTATTGAACACATGACCTCTGCATTGGATGTACAGTCTTAACCACTGGACTGTCAGGGAAGTCCCTTAACTTTTTGTTTTTAATATGATGTCTTCTTAAAGTTTTTTTTTTTAATTGAGATATAATTGACATGACATTAGTTTCAGATGTACAACATGATTCAACATATGTATATATTGTGAGATCAACACAGTAAGTTCAGTTAACGTCCATCACTACACGTAGTTATACATTTTTTTTTTGTTCTTGTGAGAACCTTAAAGATTTCGTGTGCTACTTGAAGTTTTACAGGGAGGTATGTATAGTTTTTGCAGAGGTCATTTCAGACAGGAGAGTAGGCAGTGCCTCACCAGGGAGCATGTGCAGTGCTGCTAAAAGCTTGTTTTCTGGCTGGAGGTGAGCAAGGCTCTCAGGGGAGACCCATAGAAACAGACCGGGGGAAACACTGGAAAAAGGCTGAAAGACATATCGGTTGAAAATGTGCTCAAATTGTGTAAGTAAATGTACCAAAAGGTTTTTAGTTTAGTACTGATTACCCTTACATCAAGAACTGGGGACTTGCCTGGTGGTCCAGTAGTTAAAGAGTCCACTTGCCAGTGCAGGGGACATGGGTTCAATCCCTGTTCCGGGAAGATCTCACCTGCTGTGGGGCAGCTAAGCCCGCATGCCGCAGCTACTGAAGCCTGGGCACCCTAGAGTCTGTGCTCTGCCAGAGAAGCTGCTGTGAGGAAAAACCCGTGCACCACAATTAGAGAAAAGTATGCGTGCAGCATGGAGACCCAGTGCAACCAAAAGTGAATAAATAAGGTTTAAAGAAATCTAGAACTGTACTTCTGCATTTTACCAGATACAAATCAAAAGAGTTCTTTTCCTTTTTAGGGTAGACAGTATAAAGATTATACCCATACTGAGGGAAACTTAGGTGAGTACATTGATATTTTAATTTTGTTGAAACAGCTTCTAAAGAATGTTCATGCATTCACATCAACATAGTAGACTTATATAGCTTTAAGAGAATTTATTCTTTGCTGTTCTTTTTCACTAGAAATTAAAAAACCCTTTGTTAAATAGTTTTAGCTAACATTTAGATATTCTTAACATCTGACAGATTCAGATATTTTATCCATTCATTTCGTGCCTTTCCATATCCATTTTTGTCTTTTCCCTTAACGGTGTTGATTGATTCCAAAACGAGGCACAAAATATTAATTTAAAACTTCTTTTTTGATTAAGAATTTGACATCTGCACTATGTGGTGTAGTAAACCTGTTTCTGTCCTGCAAGATTACTGTGATGCCATTAAAGTCCACATCTTCTGGCCACTTCTGTTTCAACGTCAGCAGAGCTCTATAATAACACGAATGCACCCCTGTGTAAGGACCAGGTGAGTTACGTAAGAAGGGCTGTCTGGTAAGCCCTTCTGTATGAACAGGGGTAAGCGTGTTGCCTTACCACTGAGGGATGCCAAGTACAATGGAAGACTTATATCTCATTCTTATATAATGTTCAACTCTACTTTTGTTTAATAGAGTGGAAGAAGTTAATATTGGGATTTGCATATGAATGAATAATCTTGGTGACATAATGAAATTGAAGAGCATTAGATTAAGAAAGAAATAATTTACTTGTTTATAAATATCAGCATTATAGTAGAGAAGAAAGAAAAAGGTGTAATATTTTGTCTGCTTAATAAATAGCTTGTTATTACCTAGAGGAAAGAAACAGAATTTTTATTCCAATAGTTTAAATTGAGGTATAACATACAGTCAGTCAAGTATAAAATTCAATGAATTTTTATATATGAAAACATAATCTTTTAAAAAATAAATTTGTCTTTAAGCGGTTCTCTTGCTTGTGAGATAAGTTTGAAGAAATTACAGCATCTTGAGCTGATGGAAGATATTGTGGATTTGGCAAAGAAAGTTGTGGTAAGTGATAGAATGTATATCCCACCCCCCTGTTTCAAGAATATAAATATTTATATGGTAGCAGGCCCATGCTACTAATTTATCATGGCTAATAGGAATGGTTTTAGTTTTGGTTAACCTGAGCTTACTTTGCCGACAGAGGTCCCTATAGTCAAAGCTATGGTTTTTCCAGTAGTCAGGTATGAATGAATGTCAGAGTTGGACCATAAAGAAAGCTGAGTGCTGAAGAATTGATGCTTTTGAACTGTGGTGTTGGAGAAGACTCTTGCGAGTCCCTTGGACTGCAAGGAGATCCAACCATTCAATCCTAAAGGAAATCAGTCCTGAATATTCATTGGAAGGACTGATGCTGAAGCTCCAATACTTTGGCCACCTGATGCGAAGAACTGACTCACTGGAAAAGACCCTGATGCCGGGGATGATTGAAGGCAGGAGGAGAAGGGGACAATAGGGGATGAGATGGCTGGATGGCATCACTGACTCAATGGACATGAGTTTGAGCTAACTCTGGGAGTTGGTGATGGACAGGGGAGCCTGGATGCAATCCAGGGGGTGGCAAAGAGTCAGACACAACTGAGTGACTGTACTGAGCTGAGTATCCACAAAATCAGTCTCTGACATTGAAGCTTGATCACTTTTATTTTTGGATGGTTCTGATCTATTTCAGAGTTGACATACCACTGCTTTAGGACATAACCTTTCTGCCATTTTTTCAATTTATCTGTTTATATAGAAATACATTTAGAAAATCTTTGACCCTTTTCCATGAAAGGAAATAATAGTAATAGCTGCCATGTATGGGCTACCAGGTGACTGCAGCCACAAACTTAAAACACGCTTGCTCCTTGGAAGAATAGCTATGACATACATAGACAATGTATTAAAAAGCAGAGACATTACTTTGCTAACAAAGGTCCATATAGTCAAAGCTGTGGTTTTTCCAGTAGTCATGTACGGATGTGGAAGTTGGACCATAAAGAAGACTGAGCGTCAAAGAACTGATGCTTTCAAACAGTGATGTTGGAGAAGACTCTTGAGAGTCCCTTGGACTGCAAGGAGATCCAACCAGTCCATCCTAAAGGAAATCAATCCTGAATATTCATTGGAAGGACTGGTGCTGAAGCTGAAGCTCTGATATTTGGCCACCTGATGCAAAGAACTGACTCATTGGAAAAGACCCTGATGTTAGGAAAGATTCAGGGAAGAAGAGAAGGGGATGACAGAGGATGAGATGGTTGGATGGTATCACTCATTCAATGGACATGAGTCTGAACAAATCCGGGAGATGGCAAAGGACAGGGAAGCCTGGCGTGAGGCAGTTCATGAAGGTTGCAAAGAGTCAGACACGACTGAGCTGCTAAGCACAGCACAACACAACCTGAGCTTATTCTGCTATGCATGAGATCATGCTGTGTATTTCAGAGGTTAGGTAGATGGCTGTTTCCATGGTTCTGACGTAACATGATGAGAACCAGGCTGGCTCCATATCTTTAAAGAATAGAAATTAGAATTTGTCACAAATGAAAGTGTGCTCCTGGTTCACAGAAACCTTTGTCACAGGTTCTGAAAGTGACAGTTTCTTCCTTATAACATAAAATCATGTCATTGTCACCACCACCACAACAAATATTTTTTCTTTGGGGTAAATTTTATTATGTCGGATTTGAGAAGTTGTCTGTGTACTACGCTGAAAGGTTTTTTTTTTTTTCCCTTGAAAGCCATTAATAACTTTTATTTCATTTGGTTATGGGGCCAAGTGTTTTTCTTGCAAATTCTGATTGCAAACTTAAATTTAGAAAGGGCATTCTGATATTTATTTCCTATAGATAATCCTTTGAAATAATTTATATAAGCCAATGAATTTTATAAAAAGATTTTTAGGTGTAATGAACTTTAAAATCAGTACATCTAAAAATTACACTAAATCATTCTGTTATTAGAACCCTGTGTAAGACTATTTCTGGAGACTTCCCTGGTGGTCTGGTGGCTAAGACTACAAGCTCCCAGTGCCGGGGGCCTGGGTTCAATTCCTGGTCGGGGAAATAGATCCCACATGCTGCAACTAAGGGTTCATGTGCTATAACTAAGAGCTGGCACAGCCAAACAAATAAATAAATATATATATTAAAAAAAAAACTATTTCTGACTTGATTCAGGGTCTTTAAGATCTTGGTCAGTTGGGCATGCTATTGCTCTGTGAAGTGGACTACTGTGTACATATGGTGGTTTTTAGTTGCTCAGTCATGTCCAACTGTTTGCGATCCAGTGGACTGTAGTCCACCAGGCTCCTCCGTCCATGGGATTTCCCAGGCAAGAATACTGGAGTGGGTTGCCATTTCCTTCTCCAGGGGATCTGCCCGACTCGGGGATCTCCTGCTTGGCAGGCAGATTCACTACCACTGAGCCACCTGGGAAGTCCGGTACATAACAGTAGTATTCTTAAAATGTAGAGTTTTTTTATTCACTAGAAAATTAAAGTATAATTGGCCAAATAAAGAAAAAAATGTTTTTTTCTGTTTTGCAGAATGATACATTCTTTATTGGAGGCTTATTGAGAATCGGCTATAAAATAGAGAATGTAAGTGTCAACATGAGAATCCAGCACTGTGAATAAGTGGCAGTTATTCATAGGTAGCATTTAGTCATATGGATTTCGATATTTTGCCTAGGCAGTCTCCTTATTTGGGTGGTTTGTATCATTTTCATTTTTCCCCCCATATATGCAATGTGATTTTGAGTTTTGTGGGGTTTTTTTTGCAATTTGATTGTTTTTTCTCTTTTATTTACCTGGCATATATTCTCTCCCAAATGAAATTACTAGGTCCCTGGTGTAAACATTTTTTGGTATATGATTACTGGATAATCTCACTTTTTGGAATCTTGGTTGCTCATCCAGGGATTGAACCTGGGCCCTCAGCAATGAGGCTGCAGAGTCCTAACCACTGGATTGCCAGGGAATTTCTGACAGATACATGTTTCCCTTAAGCTGGACACCAGCATTGATAATGCCACTGTTTCTGAAGTCTTTTCAGACACTAGAAGTATGATAACATTCCTGTGAACCCTTGATGAAGGTCATTGCACTGAGCGCTCACTTGTCCAGCCGTGCACTCCTCTTGTGTGTATATGCTTATTCTTCTCTCTGCCACAGACCATTTAAAATACATAGTACTTTCTGTTAACCTTAATCTGTACCTTTACTTTTGAGGTAAGGATGGAAGTCCTAGTGTAGATGAGACCTGAGAACCCTCTTTCACCTTTGTTATTGGACTTTCCTGCTCCCCAGGGCAGCCTCTGGCCAGGTTGTAGACCTCAGCTTCCTGTTCTGTAATCACTGCAGCAGCATTTTGAGCTCTGAGGGTAGCCTGAGGTTCCCTGAAGATGTAACATATGTGAGTCTATAGTCTCTATTAACTTGTGCACTGGGGTCTAGCTGTTCTAGGTTGCATGCCAGAGTAATGAAAATAAGAAGTTTTCCAAGTTTTTATTAAGAATCGGAAATGCTATATAAGAGAAATTTATAATGCCACATGTAAACTTATAATTAATACATAAATCACATTTTCACCCCTCTTTTTGAAACAGAAAATCTTGGCAATGGAAGAAGCTTTGAATTGGGTGAAATACGCAGGCGATGTAACAATTTTATCTAAATTAGGAGCAGTTGACAATTGTTGGCGTATGTTAAGTATTTTCTTTACTGAATGTAAGTATAAATGCTTTAAATTGTTACTTAGTTTTATAAAAGTATTATTTTGGAAAGTAGAATGCATGGCTATGTGATTTCGTGTTCATCTTAGTATTTTAAAAAGTTTTTTTTCTCTTGTGCATAAGGGAAAAGACTGAATAAGAGAACTTTAACCCTGTAGTTAATTTTATTCTGTATTTCCTGTATTGATGATTTGTGTGACTGTATTTTTTTAAACATCCTACCAAATGGATGCCATGAGTTCATATATATAATATCCAAAGAAAGAGTCCACCCTGGGATTCATGTATTCGCATTCATAAGAGAAATAGGTAACTGAGCTAAAACCATAATTTTCATTTTTCTGATGAATCTGTTACTTTTATGTATGATGAAACTGCCTTATATATTTTTTACCTTGTGAAATATTTTTCTCTAAAGCATTTGAATGTTAGCAGTGTTTTTATAGGGATCTTGAAACAGGAAGTATTTGACTCTTTAGTTGATGGTGACTGATTATTTGCCATTTCCACTGAGTAGAGGGCATACTTTGTACTCTTGACCTGGGTGTTAGAAATTAAGCTTAAATATGAAGACAGGTTTCAGTTCAGTCTCTCAGTCGTGTCTGACTCTTCGCGACCCCATGAACCACAGCACGCCAGGCCTCTCTGTCCATCACCAACTCCCAGAGTTTACCCAAACCCATTCCATTGAGTCAGTGATGCCATCCAACCATCTCATCCTCTGTCGTCCCCTTCTCCTCCTGCCCTCAATCTTTCCCAGCATCAGGTTCTTTTCCTAATACTTATTAGGTGCTGGGCTGTATTACATGAGTAGAGGTGGTTCTCTTTGTTGTTCTGGAAGCCTTTAATTATAGGCTAGATTTTTTTTTTTTTTCTTATAGGCTAGATTTTATGGTGAAATTAGACGACCAGTATCATGTACTGGGCATCTGTGTGGGCTTGTTTCTGACTCTGTGTTCTGTCTTCTTTATAATAGCCTTGCAAGGTAGCTGCTGTGATCCTATTTTAGAAATGAGCAAACTTTGAGAGGTTAAATGATACTTCTTTCGTCTGTTAAGTAGTAGAACCTAGATAAGAAGTTAGGTCTCTCTGATCCGAAAGTTCAGGTTTTTGTTCTGTAATCTTATTCCGTCCCCATCATCTTCTGAAATTCTTCAGTGTTAAATTTTAGGTACTACTTTTGCCTTGGAAATCAGTATGTTTGGCCGGAGGCATAACTACAGTTCTGTTGCAATAAAATTATTATTTACCACTTATTAATAAAATCTTTTATAGAACAGCTTAAAATATAGAAAATGAGGTCTCGTAAACTTTTAACATAAATTTTGGTTATTACCTGCTTCATTTGAATTAGTTTATTACATTTTTATGAGAACATTTCAAAAGTCTGATTTTGACTTGAGAGTTATAATGTTGAAATAAGACATTTAAAATTATTTTTTATACTAAATATATTTTAGAAAGTAGTTTCCCAGGTTTTTGTTTTCAGAAATTTTAGTTGAACTTTGTGCTGGGTAAACTGTAGCTCAGTGTTATTAAATTGACTTGAGTAATTATATGAGGCCTGATTGGAATGTGTTACTACAGAGCACTGTTAACTACAGTTAGAACTAGAGTAATAATAAGCTAGAAATAAGACAGATTGATGGCAAGCCATGAATCTAATGTTTTCTGAAACATTTTATCAGTTGTTTAACTTCACAGACTCACCTATCTAGCCTAAGAGAACATTAACAATACCAATTTTTTTTAATAAATTTTTTCTCACTCTCTCCTAAAAATAACATTTAGACAAGTATCACATAACTAAAGTTGTAACAGAAAACTGCAGTTTGCTTGAAGAATTTAAAACTCAAAGTTGTGCGGAGTGTCTAGAGGTGAGAATAAATATTTATTTGTAAGTATATTTTGAGATTTGCTTGTTAGAACTTTTATTAATATTCAGGGGAAAGTTCAGTATTGGCTCAGATGGTAAAGAATCCACCTGCAATGTGAGAGACCTGGGTTCGATCCCTGGGTTGGGAAGATACCCTGGAGGAGGGCATGACAACCCATTCCAGTATGCTTGCCTGGAGAATCCCATGGACAGAGGAGCCTGGCGGGCTACAGTCCACAGGGTTGCAAAGAGTTGGACATGACTGAGCGACTAAGCACACAGCACATCTGAATATAAGAACTACTGTAGAATTTGGTAACATATTTGAGAGAAGTTTTAAATAAATTTTGATTGGAATTGTTTTTGGAAGAGGAAGACATCTTGATAAGAATTTTTTAATTTTTAAAATTTTAATTTATAATTTAGGCTACACTGGTTGCTGCGTGGGCTTTTTATGGTTGTGGCGAGCGGGCTTCTTATTGCAAACCACAGGCTTCAGTGCCTGTCTAAAGCACACAGAGGGTGTGCAGGCTTCAGTGGTTGGCAGCGGGTGGACTTTGGTAGTTGTGGTTCACGGGCTCTGGAGCGCAGGCTCAGCCGTTGTGGCACACGGGCTTGGTTGCCCCTAGGCACACGGCATCTTCCCAGACCAGGAACTAACCAGTGTTCCCTGCATTGCGAGGCGATTCCCAACCTCTGGACAACCAAAGAAGTCCCAGAATTTTATATTAAAGATTTTAAAAGAGTTAATTGAAAATTGAAGCTTGATTTTAAAAAATTTAATTTAAAAGCCTTTTAATTAATTGAGAGTATGATTTTCTTTGGGATCAGCTTTATTGACTTGTAATTCATATGATATACAATTTACTCATAGGAAATAAGATTTTAACAACTAAATTTTTAGAAAGAGTTATAGCATATTTGATTTCCTGCCTTTTTTTTCCTGTGTTTTGTTTTTATTTCATCTTTGCTAACTTTGTCACCTCATTTTTTGAGGGGCAATTAGTCTAATCAACATTTCCTATATATTATTGATGTATATATTTTTTAAGCACCCAAGTTTATTGAATAGTATCACATTTTCTAGCCTAAAATTAAAATTCTGCCTTGAATCTATTTTTTTTCCTGCTATGCAGGCATAATGTATATTTAAAAGTGGACCTGTCAAATATGGTACACAGGGGATTAATTGTTCATATTATTCATAATGTTTTGTTTACTTTTTAATATTCCTTTTAACAAAGTTAGCCCTGAGTCATTAGAGACAGGCTTCTTTAAATGTGTATGCCAAAATATTGGGTATTGAATTCTCATTTTCTACATAAGTAATCCCCCAGATTATTTTTGATATCTAAGATAAAAACCCAGAACCATTTTCCCTAGGTTTTTGGGTTCCTGATTCTTTTTGAATGTAACTGATGAATCTTCTTTTAATTTGATTTCTCAGCAAGGAGAACTAATGAAAATGAAAGGAAATGAAGAGTTTTCCAAAGAAAGATATGATATAGCTATTATCTATTACACCAGAGCCATTGAATGTAGGTAAGAGCAAAATGGAGTACTGAGACGCTTTCTATGTGGCAGATCACGTTAGAATGCTAGTCAGTATGAAAGAAACACAAGATGAGGAACTGGAGAGTATCTTCAGTTTGCTATGCAGAATGTTTTCTCACCCGTAGGTGTAAGAAACATGAGATGAACTGAATAAATGAACTTAAGTTATAGAACTTAAGCCCATTAGGCGAAATTGTGAATTTTCTCTCCTGCCCATTTGTTCCCAGGCTTTCCAGTACAGAGTCATCTGTGTTTTCTTGGACTCATTTTCCCTTCTTCTCATTCCTTCCAAATTATTGACTGATAAGAAAGAATTAGTTACCAATTCTTTACTAATTAGTTAACTAATTAGTTACTAGATGTCACCCATTCAGGGATTTGTGCTTTCTGTGAGGGAACTTCTAAAGGATAAGAGTTGGAATTGTTGAGAGAATACATGTATTCTACCTCATCTTCTATTTGCCCAGCTGCTAGAATTTTGTAGCATTCTTACACGTGTGCCTCACTTGGTTCTTACCGACATCTTTGCTGGGCCATCTAATGCTGTAGCTACCTTAGGAGGGTGTGCTGTAGACAGCTGCTCTCTTTCCAGATGTCCCCATCTCCACAGGGAATGAGTGAATCCAGGTAGCAAACCACATCTGAAAGTTTGCCTGTCTGTTCTAGGAAGAGGTGGAGATAAGATAGGTGGAGTAAGATAAAACCACATGGGACAAAGCTTGAAGTCACGCTATGTAAATTACTGTTGTAGTTTACAGATGTCCTTTGTCAAGGTGGTACAGTTCTGACTTACATAAAAGTGTTCTGTTCTCTGCAGTAACAACATGCTTGTAGTTTGCTAGCTTTTTAATGTCTCATTTGATCCTCTCAGCAGCCCCATGAGTGCAACAGAAAAAGTAGAACTTTTAGTCTTCATTTTGAATACAGAGAAGTTGATTTGATTTGAACAAGCACCTCAGAAAGTGAAGGAACCAGGATTTAGCCAGTTAGGACTCCAAATCCTATATTCATTTCTGCTCTGCCAAACAGATATGAAGGTTTTGAAAATTTTTTCTTGCCTTAGGATTTCTGTGTTACATTTTTGTTTTAAATGTAATGTTCTTTACTGATGAAACACTATTTTTTTTAAAGGCCTGAAAATCACCTGCTTTACGGTAACCGAGCTCTTTGTTTTCTTCGTACTGGACAATTCAGGTAAGTTGCTTAGAGTGCCTAATCACTCAGCTGTTATGCTAAATACCTATCTTTGAGAAATGTTTCTATTTGCAGTTATGCAAGAAAATCCTTCAGTAGTTCTTTGGCAGAAATAGTTAAATGGTTAAAAGAGAGCTCTGTAGGCTTTATATATAATAACAGCAATGACAGAAACAGTGATTTTTTAATAGAGAGGATAGCATATGCTTTGCATTATTTTAAGCACTTCATGTAGGTTATTTAATTCTCAACAGCACATTTAATAGGGCTTCCCAGGTAGCTCAGTGGTAAAGAATCTGCCTGCCACTGCAGGAGATGTAGGTTCGATCCCTGGGCTGGGAAGATCCCCTGGAGGGAGAAATGGCAACCCACTCCAGTATTTTCACCTGGGAAATCCTATGGACAGAGGAGCCTGGCAGGCTGCAGTCCATGGGGTTGCAGAGAGTCAGACACAACTGAGCGACTTGGTGTATTAATAGGTGGATAATGTTATTTTCTATATTTTACGTGTGGATAAACTCATCCCATTAGTAATTGTGAATATCGTTCTACCCTGCTCCATTTTTGTTCAAGCTGTGATGTAGTGATGCCAAGATTCAAACACAGCTCTTATCTGATGGTTCATAATCTATGTTTATAACACCTATAATATATTACCTTCTTTTGCTCTTAGCTAATCTGTATAGTTCTGGAAGAATTCTTGCTGTGTTTGTTTCCTGTATTAGTATGAATAAAACTAAGTAAATGTCATTTGTAAGGGGAAGAAAAGTTTAATGATTTAACTATGGGAGTAAAATTGTAATTAATTCTTAATTCCTTATGTTGAACTGAGCTTGTATTAGTTGAGAAAGATTATTGACAGTGCCCCCATGATTTTATTGTCTCTCAGCTTACAGTTTTTAGGACTTAAATACTAAGCATGAATATTGAGCACTGTAGACTGTTACATTTAACTGTGTGTTACAGGATTGCTTCAGGAATACATCCACTCAGTAGAAAAATACTAGAAACAAGCTATGAAAAACCACGTTAGAGGCTGGGATCCTCAGAATAAAGTTGCGTAGGTGTATGGTCCTGCTTAGTTATTAGTTATAATTCCTATTTGCATCTTGCCTTTCTGTTGTCCAAAATAAAAAGAGAATACCTGGCAAGTTTTAGAATTCTCACTGTCCATGAAGAAAGAGGACACCAGTTTCTCAGGTGAAACTGTTTTCCTGATGTTTAGTTCTGGAAGAAATTTCTTATGTGGCTTACAAGTAATATGAACTGAGTGGTGGGGTAGAGAACAATCTTAGCAGCATTCCTGTTGAGAGCAAAATAAGCACACCCTGAAAGTGCAGTTTTGGTTTTCATCAATAGTTTTTCAAATTAAGTGTTCTTATAAGAGCAGAGAGTCTGCTACCAGTTGTTTTTCAGGGAGAGTACTTAATGTTGGAGTGTGGGAGGTGGGAGTGGGGAGTATGGTCTATTCCAAGTATACAGTTTTCAAAAATAACATTTATGTTTTTCTTTTATTATAAACAGAACACTTTCTCATGGTAGAAAATTTGGAAAATACAAGAGTTTAAAAAGAAGAAAATAAAAAATCACCACCTCGGAGAATACTGCTGTATAAACGTTATGCAGCTTTTAGGTGGCTTAAGCCGTGGATAACCGAGGCTATCTAGTCTAGAGGAATGGATGGGCTTGACACAGTCTTCCATCAGTACCACTGTCCTCAACTGGTTCTGGCAAGAAATGGGCTGCACATGTCTTTAGATTACTGCCTCTGGCTAGGTCCAGACTTGCAGATATCCTGTGCTGTTTGAAGGCCATTCTGTGTGCTCTCAAGGTGAACAGGTTGGCAGCTTGGCTAGCCTCTTGTGAAAATTGAGGCACCTGTGTGAAACTTTTGAGTGGGTTGAAGGTCATCCCCTCTGCACAGGGGATCCCTTGGAGCTGAGAGGCAAATGAGGGGTTTCTGCCTTCTTTTATGAGTGTTGAATGCTAGACACTCAAGCAGGAGCCTGCTAAAACTGCTCTGAAGGAGGTGCATCAAAGCGAAAATACAGAAGCCGGGTAGCTTGGTGAGGTCAAAGTCAAGAGTAGGGTTGTGCATCCATCCTTGTACCTCCCAGCTGACGGTCTAGCTTTGTGGGTCAACACCATAGCAGTTTCCTGTAGAGGCAGGTCAGCAGCATTTTCTTGTTAGGCAATCACCAGGATGTGCTGGATGCTTGTTTAATGTCAGAAGCATGATGCCACACTGGTTTTACTGGTGTTTCCCACCTTGTTCACTGTTTACATGACTTGCTCAGTAATGGAGGGATAATGTTTCCTGAATCTGCAATGCACGTAACTCCTTATCAAGTGAGTAGATTATATGACTTCAGAAAAGAACACACTGCCAGTGATTCAGATGTGCCCTTGACCCAGGAGGACCCATGCTGTTTAGCTGAGTTACCAGGATTGAGAGGTGTTGAAGCCCTCGTCTCTGAGGGCTGGTGGATCTGTCATGGGAATCTGGGCAAGCAGCTGAGGGTGAAGCATCCAGCCTCCCTGGCACTGTTCTGAGTGCTTTTCCTGTGTTAACTCATAAAACCCTCCCAGCCCTGTGAGATGGGCGCTGCTGTGTCTTTCTAGACGAGGAACCCAAGGCCCAGGCAGTCAGGCAGTGTCCTCAGTCACTCACTGGGTGGGTGTGAACCCAGGTGGATGCACAGTCTCTACGATGAATCACCATGCACAGGTGATGATAGGTTCAAACAGCAATGTGAAAGTTGAAAAAAATTAAAATAATGGTCTAAATAGTCAATAAACATGATTATCCTTACAGGACATGCAGATTAAAAACTGTGAGTCTCTCTTTCGTACCCATCAGATTGGCAAACATTTTAAAACCTCATAACACCAAGTGTTTGAGAGGACGTGGAACAAAGGAAACTTTCATACTCGGCGGGAGAAATGTATAAATCCGTGCAGTCACTGTGGAGAGCCGTGTGGCAAGGTGAAGACGTGTATTCTCCTGCCCACTTCTGGGCTACCTGAGAAGATGTGTGCAAGCCTTCACTAGAGCGTTGTGGTTAAGAGTAAAGAAATGGAAGCAACCTAAAAGTCCATCTGTAGGGGAATGGATAAAATGAATTATGGTATATTCATACAATGGAATTCTGTGCAGCACTTAAAATGAATGCAATGTTGAGTGAAAAAGCAAGTTGCAGAATGATTTGTACGGTATGATGCCATTTATATGATGTTTTGAAATGTGCAATGATATGCATACACATTATTAGTACATAGTATGTAGTAACAGTTTTTTTGAAGTGCATGGGCATGTTAAAATACCAATGGAGTGGCTATCTCTGGGGAGGGAGGGAGGAAAAGGGATTGGAGCTGGGAAAGATGGTTCACAATGGGTGTCACCTGTAACAAACCTGGCAAAAAGATCTGAAGTAAATATGGCAAAATGTTAAGGTCTTGTTAAGCTGGTACACGGGTATTGATTATGTTAATGTTATTCTCTGTACTTTTATGTATATCTGATACAAAGTGTAATAGTGTGCATAAGATGAAAAGAAACACCAAGTATTAGGATAAAGTAAGTGAAAAATAATCTTGAAAGGGAAGAAATAAAAATATTTTAAGGCTGGGAGCCCGAGGTGAGGTATTTGTGGGGAATATGTTTCATTCAGAAATGGTCAGCGTGGTGGTGGAGGTTTTAATGCCAAGTAGTCAGTTTGTAAATCTGACCACCTTTGGATGGATGTAGGTGAGGCCAAGAGCCAGTCAGAACCCTTAGCGTTCTCTGGAGGTGTGCGACTCCAGGAAACCCACAGAACGGGGCTGGGGTGAGGGAGGGGAGGGTGGGCTCAAGCTCGTTCCTGCCAGTCCTTCACGCTGAGCACGTGTGCAGTGTATCCCAGAGTGCCTGGCTAGGATGAGATGTCCTTTATCTTCCGGTCTTCTATAAGTCTACTTTTTAAATAGAATTTGAGAGGTCGAGGGCATCTTAGCGTGATGCTTTTAATGGAGGTAATTTGGAATTTTCAGATTAGAGCAGAATCTAGAAAAAGCAATCAGACATCTATAGCCTCTGTGGTTGCATTAGTTATACAAAGTAGATGATTAGGGTTACTGTTTAATTCATTCTCAGTGGGACTCATGTGTGGAAATTTGAATTCTTTGGTGGGATGGGATAAACTGTGTCATAGGAAATTTAATTGGAAAAGGGGAAAGCTTAGTCTTGGATATTTTAAATTTACTTAGGAAGAGCGTAGAATTTAAAACTTGGTATTTACTCTGACCCTTTGGTATTTAACTACCCTTATATGGTATACCCTTTTATGGGTATTAGCTCCCAACTTGTGAATAGTAGCAGGCAGCTAGATTTTAAATGATTGTGTGTGTGTGTGTTTCTGAATTGAGGTCTGAGGTGTAAATCAAGTAAATTGTATGTTTTTGTGAGAATTTTAAAAAATCTTAGTGTATGTGGGGCATTTTTGGTGTGTGTATTGGTTGATGAATTGTTCCTCACTCTGTTCTCTTACTTGTATGGTCTCTATTTTGCTTTTAAAAAAAAATGCTGAATTTGCTTTTGAAGGAAGGAGTTACTTTATCAATCTTCTTTGAGGTGCACCCCCTTTTTAAAAAGTAACAAATACACATCATAAAAAGTTAAAGAGTACAAAAAGGATAAACTGAAAACTCTTGCCCACCTGAGACCCCTGCCCTAATCCCTTTCTTCACAGCCTTATGCATTTCTGTAATATTTTACGCCTGTGTGAACACTTACTACTTTGAACCAGATGAAGTTGCCATTTTTGTAAGTCAGAATAAGGCATTTTCGTTTGGTTCAGTATAACGTATGTGTCTTTTGTTTTAACATGGATAAGAGCATATCATATACCCTGTTGTACATCTTCTTCTAATATTTAAATGTTGGAGTTGTTGCATATGGGTGAATATTGACATCTACCCCAGTTTTTATTCATGGTTGCATAGTGTCTTATTATGCATTAGTTTGTATTAGAACATAGCTTATTTCCAGTTTAAAAAGTTAGATGAAACTATGTAATATCCTTTTATGTTTCACACTCTGATGCAAATATACATAGATATATAGGATAAATTCCTGATAAGAATTTATTTTACTTGGATGAAAGAGCATATGTAATTTTACTTCCAGAACTAACTTTTGATTTAAAATGTATGTGTGATTAATAGTCACTGCATATTTGACAGTAACTGACCATTCCATCTGAATCCTGCTTTTGTTGCTTCATTGTGAGATCGAGAAGCTTGGGGGGTAAAACTGTTATTTCTTTGTGATCTGGGCAGGCCCTGAAAGGGACGATTTGCAATAAGGGGGAAAGATGATAACTCTTTTGTGGCATTCAAAGTTCTTACATACTTACATGTTGTGGTTTGAGAGAGTCAATTAATAACATTTCCTTCCCCTCCTAAGTCCAGAACTATTACTGCACATTGAAATCACCGGAAATTTGAAGAAATGCACCCCACTCACCCCTCCAAGTTCTCATTTAATTGGGCATTGGGCTTTTTTAGAAGCCCCCCCCAGGTAGTACTAATGTGCAGCCAGGGTTGAGACCCACTGGTCTAGAGTGAGTGTGGGCTGACATTAGAAGGGGAGCTCAGACTGAGCTTTGCTGGACAGAGGAAGTAGCCGGTTAGAGAAGGGTAAAGCTGCACAGGAGACTCCTACGACGTTCTCCCGAAAGCTAGGAGGAGAATCAGTGTAGGATCCTGGAAGCCAGTGAGAGTGGCTAGCATTGCCTGTTGCTGGAAGCCCTTTGGAACTTGGGTTTAGTTCTGTGGACACCTTGAAGTTCCCTAGAGAGAGGCGTCAGCGGGAAGCTTGGCGCAGATGCCAGGCCTGAGCGGGCTGAGAAGTGAGGATGAGGAGATAGAGGCAGCCAGCACAGGCAGCTGGTGAAGGCACTCAGGCAAAGAGGACAGAAGAGGTTTGCTATTGTATTCAGGTGATTTTGGCTTCAAAAATAGAGATCTCTTATTCAGCTGGTTTAAATGGTTGAAGAATTAAGAGTTCCAGAAGGTGGTTCTACCGTTGTGTATTTAGTGATGACAACGTCATCAAAGACCTAGGTGGTGTTTTTTTTCCAGCCCCACCGTGTGACTTGGACCTCAGACTGCCTACCCGCTCAGGATGGCCAGAGGGCTTCTGTAATTCAGATACCACACTGGACATGACAGCCTCCTGCAAAGGATGACTCTTGTACTCTTTAAAAGAAAAATCTTAATACACATATTGAGAAATGTACAGTTCATAGTGTGCAGGTTGAATTTTCCAGACGCAAATAACCATACCCAGCATCCAGATCACAACCCCAGTACCCTGGAAGTCACCCTTGTTCCCCCCTCAGTCACTGCCCACTTTCTCCCCCAGGATAACTCCTGTCCTGACTTCTGACACTGTAGGTTAGTTTTGCCTGCTTTGTGCAATATAAACAGAATCATGTGATACGTGCTCTTTATGTCTGGTTTTCAGCATTGTGTTTGAGACCCATGTTGTTGCATGTAGTTGTAAAATGTTCATCTATTGCATGAATATACCACATTTTATCCATTCTATTGTTGATGGGCATTTGGGGGTTTCTAGTACTTTTACAGGTAGTGTCATTGTGAACATGTCTTCATTTCTGTTAAGTATGTAATAAAAGGAGTGGCATTGCTGGGACAGGAGGGTGTGCTTATGCTCAGCTATGCACATAATTTGCACCGTGGTTGCATCATTTTACACTCCTGCCAGCAGCACATGAGAGTTTCAGTTCCACGTCCTCACTAACACTTATTATTTTGTGTCATTTCATTTAGACATTTTGCTGAGTGTGTAGTGATAACGATGCTGTGATTTTAATTTGCATTTTCTTAAGTTAATTTAGGAGGTTTAAGTTGAACTTTTTTTTTTGTATGCTTATTGACCATTCAGATATCCTCTTTTGTGAAGTGCCTGTTTGAGTCTTTTTTTTCCTTCTTTTGAGTAGGTTTTTAAAAAATATTCTGGATAGGAGTCATTGGTCAAAATATACATATTACAAATGCCTTCTCACGCTCTGTGGCTTGCCTTTTTTGCTTTCTTTCCATGAATGCAAGTAGTAATTTTAACGTACTGCAATTTATCAAATTTTTTCCTTTATGGTAAGCACTTTTTGTGTTCTAATTATAATCTTTGCCTACTCTGCAAAATATTCTTTTGTTTTCTAAAAGCTTGACTGATTATTGGTATTTAAATCTATCCATCTGGTGAGCCCCAGGTGGCGCTAGTGGTACAGAACCCGCCTGCCAGTGCAGGAGACATAAGAGACATGGGTTTGATCCCTTGATTGGAAAGATCCCCTGGAGAAGGGCATGGCAACCCACTCCAGTATTCTTACCTGGAGAATCCGTGGACAGAGGAGCCTGGTGGGCTGCAGTCCAGGGGGTGGCAGAGAGTCGGACTCAACCGAGCACACATGCATGAGATACGCCATGATCCATCTGGAGGTGGTTTTTTGTATGAGGTAGGGGTCAGGGTTCATGTGAATGTCCAGTTGACCCAGCCCTATTAGTTTTTTTTTCCTAGCCTTTGTTTTTGGGCCCAGGATCATCCCCCTCCCCAACTCCAGGGCCAGCCTTGGTGGGGCTGCTATTCCCAGGGCAAGAGAGAGGGGCTCCCGCTGCCTCTGAGGGACATGGCCAGAGGAGGGCACCTCACTGCACCCACCCTTGGCTGCTTGTGGAGCCTCTGAGTGGGGCTCAGTCGGCTTCTCGCTGCTCCCTAGTCCTGCTCCTCTTGAGGTCACCCAGAGCCTGGCCTTCCCTGCAGCTCAGACTGCCTCCCGGCACAGCTAAACCCCCCTCAGCCCTGCCCCTCCATCCTTCCTGGGCTCCTATTTTGGAACCTTCCCCAGGTCTGGTCCTCTCCCCCAGCTTCACCTCTGCCCTGAGGCTTCCAGAGCGGCTCTGCTGAGACAGCCCCTTGGTTTCTCTTTCCTGTGCTGGAGACCGCCTCTGCCCTCACCTCCAACCCTCACGGGCCCTCAGGCTTCCAACTCAGGAACCCTTGCTGTCACTGCCCCCTCCTCTCTCTACCTCCGGGATGTCCGCTCTCATTCCCACCGCTCTGCCCCCCAGACCTGTGCACTCTCTGTCCTCTCTACCTGGGACGCTCTTTCCTGGCATCACAGGGCTCCCTCCCTCCCTTTATTAGAGTTTCGGCACAAATATCACCTCCTCCTTGAAGCCTGCCCTGATCCTTTTTCCTGATAATTCACTGTCTTCATCTCAGTAGCTTTCACATGGCTTGGAAATCACTTGTTTTTTTATTTCCGTATTATCTGTCTCCCACTGGAATATTAGCCCCAAGAGGGCAGAGCTGTGTCCAGCTTGTCCACACTGCGTCCATAATACAGCGCCCATATGCCCATGTGTAGCAGGTGCTCAAGAAGTGAGTGGGTGGGTGGATGAGAGAGGAGGAGAAGGACTTTCTGGCTTCTCCATTTGCTTGCAGGCCTCCCCCACCGCCCCCCCAACCCTGCAACTTCTTTGTGCTGCTGCTTCAGCTCTGCCTCCGCCGTGTATATGGAAGACACATTTATTCACTTATTCGTCCACTCAGTGTTTGAATGTGTAAAGAATGTGTAAGCATCTCTGCGTAGCAGGCTCTGCACTACCTGCAGGGATATGGAAGAGACCCCCTCAGCCGACCCAGCCCCGTCTTTTAAGAGTATGTTTTCTCCATGCACTGCAGTGTTAGCTTTGTCATACAGATCGGGTGACTATATCAAGATGTGTTTCTGATTTCTGTATCCTCTTCTGTTTGTCAGGCCGTCTATCTTTAGATAGCTTTTGAATTTTGTCTTTTAAAAAAAATGTATATATGGTCTTTTAGTAGGTATTGCTGTTTGGTAGAATAAGTTAACCTAGTCTTGTTCTTTGTAATCTTTTTTTTGTTTTGTTTTTTGGTTGTTTTTGTAATCTGTTTTTAAGAGTGAGCGGTCCCCTCAGTTCTGGGTCACACCTAAACTGTGTACCCCTAAACCACTCAGTGGAGAGTGGGTTTGCGATGATTGGCTTAAATTTACTAGGAATTCTCTCTTAAGTCTTAGAGGTGGACCCTCACAACAAGTGTCTAGCAGTCAGAGGAGGAGGTTAGCTGCTGGGTTTACCAACAATGTTTGCTTAGGGTTTAAGCCATTTATTTATTTTTTACTTGCTTTTTAAAAGATGAGAGATCTGAGCAGATTAAAAGTCAGTAGGAAGTTGCATGAGAACGTGAATGTGCTTCATACCACTGAATTTTACATTTGAAATGATTCATGAGGTAAATTATGATGTGTATTTTACCACAATAAAACATACTGATGGGGTAGATTCCTGAAATGGAATGTGTGATTTTACAGGAGAGGGAAGGGATGATTGATACCGTAAGGATGGGTAGTTACATGGCGCAAGTGGAAGAATCAGCCACAGAAGGAGGAAGACACTTTTATTGTAAAGGAGAAAAGTTAGGGCTAGATTGAGAGAGTTTTCTTTGATATGTCCAGTTCCAGTTTAATCGTTGAAATAGGAGCAAAGCTCATCCGCTGAAAGGGGAGTTGGAAGGAAAGGACATAAGATTTTTTTTTTTTGACCACTCTGCGAGGCATTCAGGGTCTTAGGTCTCTGACCAGGGATTAAACCCATGCCCCCCTGCATTGGAAGTGCAGAGTTTTAACCACTGGACCACCAGGGAAGTCCTGGAAAGGACATAAGATTTGAAATGGCCATTTAACAAAATTAGAGGGTGGTTTGATCTAGAATGCTGGTTAGCAGTGTTGAAGGCCCCTTTGGGTTGGAATCCTGAGTGAGTAGGGCTCCTGCTGTGCTCTGCCGTGATTTTTCTCTGGTAGTACTCGGCTCCCTACGTGTGGTCCTGGGGAAAGCAGGAAGCAGGGCTCATCCCGCATTGGGTCTTGCCACAGAGCAAGATGTAAACATAGGGACAAAGAAGTATGAAGAAGTCGTATGCATGGGAATATGAAATGAGGAACCAGCAAATCTTAAGATAGATCAATAAGGAAGTTTAAAAAAAAGAGAAAATGGGTAAGTCAGTGAGGTGAGCACCCTGAGAAGCTAGTAGGAATAGTTGAATAAGTAGGATGGAAGGAGCTATGCTATCAGGGGAAAGAGTGGGATGCCTGAATTAGTGATTTGGGGCTCTGAACAGTTTTGAGCAGTGGTAAAGTTCCCTGGGAGGGTGGTGGTGGGTGGCTGAGGTGGGCAGACGAGGCCATTGACTGTAAGGAAACTATGAGAGACCGGGTGTTAGACCTTAGTCCTCGACAGTTTACAGCGTACTGTGCTTTAGCATAGTATCTGAAAACAGGAAAAACCAAAATTGTTAGCCTCATCTTACAGATGAGAAAGTGACCCTAAAGAGGTTAATTACGTCCTATCCGCCCCAGTGAGAGTTAGTGATGGTGCTGGACTTAATCTCATGTCCCAACTTATGCTCTGTCCATTATAGCTTAGCCAGTGTGTTGTGTGAAATATCTGGGACGTTTATTTTCCAAGATCAGAAGTCTTGCTGACAGTACCACATAGTACCAAAAAAACTTCATACGAGTAATAAGAAGTTAGGGATAGGTGAGATGTAGATAGTTGTGTGCAGGAAATACTCCAGAAATATTGAAAGTAGCTATTCTTGGGTAATTGTGATTGTGACTCTGGGTGACTTTTTCCCTTTGTTTTACTTTTCTGTATTTTCCAAATTTCCTATAATGGACATATATTACATAGATTAAAAAAATTAAAAACTAGATTGTATATGGAAATCTGAAATACAAATAGATACGCACTATATAATACCCTTTGAAAAATTTGAGTATTTTATTTCCTTTTCCTTTAGAAATGCACTTGGTGATGGAAAGAGAGCTACCATTCTGAAGAACAATTGGACAAAGGTAGGTTTCTTTCATGCTTTACTTGGTTAAACAGTGCTGTACAACGTAGTGAAAAGTCTGTTTACAGGATATAAATCCCTATGTAAAAAGTGTTGGATGAAATTACATGGAACTCAGGAGCATGGCAGGGGAACCTTCAGTTCCATGATCAGAGAGGACCTGCCGCCCAGCGGTAAGGGCCAAGCTTGTCTATCGGGGACAGGCTGCCCCTAGGGGTCGTGAACACACCTGAGTGGGGTCGTGAGCATACCTGAATGGCTGAGGTGTCAGCATCTGCACGTTGTGGAAGGATTAAGAACCTGACTGTGGAAAATGAGGCTTAAGACTCAGAAGGAGTGCTGGAGACTAGCTCTGTAATCTTGAGGTGGGAAAGGGTTTCTTAAGATACATGCACAGGTCAGAGAAGGAAAAAACTCTGATAATTATCTCAAGCTTAAAATTTTCTGTATGTTGGGACGCCATAATGAAATTACAGTCTGGGAGGAGATAGTCTCTCATATATAGAACAGAAATAACTTGATAGGAATTACATTCAGAATATGCAAAGAACAAAAATAAACTCAGTAGAAAATGGGCCCACGAAATAAGCATTTCAGAGGTGAGGAAACCTGAATGGGTGATAGGAAAAAAACTATTCCGTTTCCTGGTAATTAAAATTGTAAAGAAATAGAAACCAAGAAAGCTTAATAAAGAACCTCCAAACAGACCCACATGTACACCCACAAGTGGAAAAAATAATGATATTGTTTGGGTTCTTCAAATTGGTGAAAGTTAGAGAACGATAGTCCTGAGTATTGGTAGCATGTTTGCTAATAGGAGCTCTCAGTAAGCCTGTTTGGTGTGAATTGGTCACAGCCAATTTGGTGGTCACAGCCAATTTGGAGAGCTCTATGATGTGCCTGTGTTGTAATTGATTCCAAGGGCGTGTACTCCACAGACATTCTTGCCTATGTGTATATGGTGAGATGTGCAAGCTTGGTCACTGCAGTGTGGTTTTTATGACACAGAACTGCAAATACCTGAATATGCATTAATAAAGCAGTGGATGAGTGTGGAATTTTCATTTGATCAAAGTTACTACTACGATCCATCTAATCAGCTCCCTGTCTGCCTTTAACCACCCATCATCTCTCCGACCTCACTCCTGCTTGCCTCTCCCTTGTCCACCCTGTCAGCCCCGGGCCTCCCCACTGTCCTCACACGAACCAGGTCCATTCCCAGTGCACTTGTTCTTCCCTCTGTCTCAAGCCAGAATGCCTTTCCCAGCGCCTGAGCAGTCACCCTTACTTCCCTTCCTTCTTCACTGAAAATTCTCTCCTCAGTGACCTTCCCTGAGCACCTTGCTAAAATGCCAAACCTGCTCCTTCCTAGACATTTGCTTATTTTTCTCTGCTTTATCTTTTTACCTCTTAGCATTTAACATGATTGCACGTATGTATATTGTATAAGTTGTGTTCTTATTTGTGTGTGCTTTAGTATAATGTGAGCTCCCTAAGGACGGGTTTTTTTATTTGGTTCATTTCTGAATCACCTGCCTGATAAGCTTCCCAGCACATAGCAGGCACTCAGTAAATATTTAATGAATGAATGAGTTGAAATGAGTTATTGGCTACCAAAAATTATAGATTTAAAAAACAGTGTTTACATATTTGTTTTTAAACCAGAATGAATAGAATCATAGAATTTTAGAGCCTCCAAATTATGATTCAGATGGCTTAGGAGTGTATCCAAGTCTGGGGATTATAAAATTCTCCAGGTGAACTTCTGCATCCAGATATTGGAGTCACTTCTTAAATGCCTTATTTTCTAGATGAAGAAATTAAGTCCCAGAAGGGTAAAGTGACTTTCTGTGAGGTAACATTGCAAGTAAGAGACAAAAATGAACTGAGAATCTAGCATTGGATAGGCTTCTGTTTGAAGGTGATCTCTTTGTTGCCATTTTTGTTATGAGTTGCTGTTGTAGCTGAAGCATAATCTTTGCTGATCACTGAACTTGGCATTTGGCAGGTGCTGTGTAGATATGCTTACAGAATGAATGGATGCTAGTGTCCATAACACTGAAACCTAGACCATGATACTGATTTTCCAGAGGTAACTTGCTAGTTCGGTCTATTATCAACTTAGAAAAAGTGTACCAAAACTTTCTTAAAAAAAAAAAGTAACAATGCAGATGTTTAAGTCTGTGTTCTTTTGACTTTTTTTTGGCCTCTGTTGACAAGTCTACTATTTTTCTTTGTAAGTAATCTTTGCTTTTCCTAGGCGTTTGAAGATCTTCTCACTGTCTTTAATGTTTGACAGTTTTATTGCAATGTGTCTGGGAGGGATTTTCTTTAAATTTATCATACTTGGGATAGCTTGGTTTC
Source organism: Cervus canadensis (assembly GCF_019320065.1). NCBI lineage: Eukaryota > Metazoa > Chordata > Mammalia > Artiodactyla > Cervidae > Cervus > Cervus canadensis. The sequence goes on from NC_057392.1 coordinate 26,365,044, forward strand.
TAAAATCTGAGGATTCATGTCTTTCAGCATTTCTGGAATATTTTTACCCTTAACCATTTGAATGTTGCCTCCTCTCCAGTTTATTCTTGCAAAACTTCCATTAGATACATGCTGTATATGTATGTTGTCTTTCACATGTCTTAAATTCAAAACTTTCTTAATTACATTGAAGACTTTATGTAGAATGTTTATTCCTGGTTTAACTTATCAAACAAAACATTCATTCTTTTTTTTTTTAAGGCTATTTTTTAGAGCAGTTTTAGGTTCACAGCAAAATTAAGAAGACGGTACAGAGATTTCTTGTACATTCCCTGCGCCACACTTGCATAGTCTCCCCCATTATCGGCATCCCACAGCAGAGATACACATCTGTGAAAACTGATGAACCTACATGAACATGTCATAATCAACAAAAGTCCATAGTTGGTCTTAGGGTTCACTCCCTAAGTGGACTTCCTGTGGGTTTGAACAAATGCATAGTGACCTGTGTTTCACCATTGTGGTTCATAGAGTATTTTCACTGCCCTGAAATCCTCTGATCTGCCTATCCATCCTTCCTCCCAAATTCCTAGCAACCATTGATCTTCTTACTGTTCCCATAGGTTTACTTTTTCCAGAATGTCATATAGTTGGAATCATACAATGTATAGGCTTCTCAGATTGGCTTCTTTCACTTAGTGATATGTATTTAAGTTTCCTCTATGTCTTTTCATGACTTGATAGATATTTCTTTTTAGCACTGAAAATACTACATTGTTGGAATATCTTACAGTTTATTCACCTACTGAAGAACATCTTGATTGTTTCCAAGGTTTGACGGTTATGAATAAAGCTGCTATAAACATATATATGCAGGTTTTTGTGCAGACATACATTTTCAGCTCCTTTGGGTAAATACCAAGGAGTGCAATTGCTGGATCATATGATAAGAATATGTTTTGTTTCGTTTTTTAAACTAAAAAACTTAACAGTTGCCAAACCTTCTTCCAATGTAGCTGTCTTGCACATTCAACCATTTTGCACTTCCACCATCAGTGAATGAGAGTTCTTGTTGCTCCACATCCTCCCAGCATTTAGTGTTGTTAGTGTCCTGAATTTTGGCTTTTCTGGTAGATTCATGTGGTGGTGGGTGGTTTAGTCACTAAGTCGTGTCCGACCCTTGTGACCCCATGGACTGTAGCCTGCCAGGCTCCTCTGTCCATGGGATTCGCCAGGCAAGAATACTGGAATGGGTTGCCATTTCTTTCTCCAGGGTATCTTCCTGACCCAGGAATCAAACCCCGGTCTCCTGCATTGCAGGCAGATTCGCTAGCAACTGAGGTACAAGGGAAGATAGATTCATAGTGGTATCTTATTATTTTAATTTGCATTTCCTTGATGACATGAGAAGCATCTTTTCATATACTTATTTGCCACTGTATATCTTCCTTGATGAAGTGTCTGTTAAGGTCTTTGGCTTATTTTTTAATTGATTGTTTTCTTATTGTTAAGAGTTCTCTGTATATTTTGGATAACATCCTTTATCAGGTGTATTTTTTGCAAATATTTTCTCCTAGACCCGGGCTTGTCTTCTCATGTTCTTGATGTTTCTTTCACAGAGTGTAAGTTTTAATTTTAATCAAGTCCAGCTTATCAATTATTTCTTTTCATGAATCATGCCTTTGGTGTATCTAGAAAGTCATCACCATACCCAGTGTCATCTAGTTTTCCCCCTATGCTCTCCTCTAGGAGTTTTAGGTCTGTGATCTATTCTGAGTTAATTTCTGTCTGGATTCAGTTTTTTGCATGTAGATGTCCAGTTCCACTATCATTTGTTGAAAAGACTGTCTTTGTTCCATTGTATTGTCTTTGTTTCTCTGTCAAAGATCAGTTGACTGTTTATGTGGGTTCACTCATTTTTTTTTTAAATTGGGAATTTTTTAATAGTTGCAAAAATTACTTGTGTGGGCAAAAAAACACAACTCCCTAGTAAGTATTCAAAAAAATTTGTTAACTATATATTGAAGTCATTTATCATTTTGTTTTACCAAAAAGGAGTGCTCATTGAAGGATATTTTAAACTTAAAAAACCAAGGTAGACTGTGCAAGGTGCATTCTTTTATCAAGAGTCCATTTATGAACCTGAGTCTATTGAGTTGTGCCTCTAGGATATAATCCTGTATAGGTGGGTAGTCTGTAGATTTCTGTGTGAGGGTGGACCAATTTTTCTTCTTTTTTTCCAGATAGAGAAAACTGGTCCAATGTCAGTTATCCTGAACATACTTTAATTTTTAAATGATTTTTTAAAAATTATTTTTCATTGAGGTATACTTGATTTATGAGTCCTGTACATACTTTTAGGCTTAAGAAACTAATCATTCTTAAGAATCAATGATTCTTAAGAGACTGAATCATTGTATCCTAAAGAGTGAGAATTTTTTTTTTTTTTTTTTTTTTTTTGTGTAATAAAGTTTTATTAAAGTATAAAGGAGATAGAGAAAGCTTCTGACATAGGCATCAGAAGGGGGCAAAAGAGTACCCCCTTTGCTAGTATTAGCAATGGAGTTATATACTCTCCAATGAATCCAAAGAATGTCTGGAGGCTGCAAAGACCTCACCAGACCCACTCCCATAATTTACATTTTAAGATAACAGAGTTGGCCAGAAGGTTTAATCCAAAGATTGTCCTCAGGCAGGATACATCCTTGTAAAGACCAGACCTACTCCCATAATTTATGTTTTAAGATAACAGAATTAGCCAGAGGGTTTAATCCAAAGACTGTCCTCAGGCAGGATACATTATTGTTATATAATCCTAAGGAATGTAGAGGAAAAAAAGTAAAAGTTTGTCCTTTCTTCCTCCTTGAATATCCCAGACCTCTCTCTCCTTGGGGACCCTTAGACTTCTTATCAACCTGCCTAGGAAATGACTCTCTCATTCCCCCCTTTTCTTTTAGGAGAATTATGTTGCCTAGGGAAAAGGGGCGTCGTTCTCATTCCATAACTGCTTCCGAGCTGACAAGGGGCGTTGTCCCTAAATTGGTGAGGCAACATATTCTCCTAATCCTCATAGTGAGGATGTCTGATCCAGGGGCTCTAAGTAATAGTTGGAGGAGGCTGTGGCACTCATAGGAGCTTGGACAACTATTTGTAAATTAAAAGCTTTTAGACTGTTAGAAAACCCCATTATACAGTTACAGACGTAAGGCAAAATAGTCATTAAACCAAGTTAAAATCAAAATGAAAAGTCACATTATGTCCATAGTTACATCAGTCCATCTTAAGGTTGTTAGATGTCATCAGTTTAAGAAGAGGTATCACATGCGATTGTTGAAGTTACTTGCAGACTTGGAGAAAGTCCTTTCCTTGAAGTGGAGATGTCCACCATGGAACGCCTTCCACTGATGAAGAGGGGAGTGCTCCGCAGACCCAGCAGTTAGACCGATTGTGGAATGCAGCATAGGAGTGAGCCCAGGACAGGAAGGCATTGTCTTGAGGATCAAACGGCAGACTCAGGATTTCTGGAGTCAGCAGAAGTAGGCTCACATAGATTATCGGGCCCATCTTTTGGCTCCTCCAGACAGTCCCATTACGGAAGCGGATCGGGAAGAAAGTGGGCCAGGGGCTTCAGTAAGCACGGAGTAAGTTGCCTCAGTATCGTGGCCATGCAGTATCACATAGTAAGACCAGGTGTGTCTTCTTTAAGCCCTGGGGATCAAATCTATCCCAGTTTTTCAGGATACAGTTCAAAGGAGTGAGGCTGGAATTGTTAGCTCCCATCTTGTCCTGAAGGATCCCGGACGAGCCCCCAAGATGAAAGGTTGTTACTGAACGATGAGACGCGGGATTCTTGGCCTATGGAGGAGATGAATTCAATCCGGGGCCAGAGACGAGGCTGGATCGCTCAGAGCTTTTGTGTAATAAAGTTTTATTAAAGTATAAAGGAGATAGAGAAAGCTTCTGACATAGGCATCAGAAGGGGGCAAAAGAGTACCCCCAAGAGTGAGAATTTTTACAATATAGTCACCAAATATTTGTTGGTATTTCTGTGGGCATTGTCTTTTGATATATTTATGCAGGATACAAACCAATAACCTCACAAATATCCTCAAGAACTTTTTAATATTGAGGAGTATGTTAGGACTCTTTTCGTTTGGGAGTGACAAAACCTAACTCAGATTTGACAAAAGTAGAACAGGGAAGTTCTTGGCTCATGTAATTGAAAAGTTATGGTTGGATGGTAGTTCAGGCATGGTTGGATCCAGATCTGTACACACTTTATGATTCTCAGTGAGGTTTCCCTGTTTGTATCATTTTCAGTCTTTTCTGTCTTTGTACTATTTTACCTAGATTTTTATTGCTGTGTCCTCATGTCCACTAATTCTTCTGTTAGGTCTAATCTGCCTTTATTTCCATCTAATTTATTTTTCATCTGAATGCTGTAGCAGTCATCTCTAGAATTTCAGTTTGAGTATTTCTTATATATTTTATGTCTCTACTTAATATATTCTGTTTTCTGCTTAGCTTCTTGAATGTATGAAATATATTATCTATAGCTGTTTTAATGTCCTTGTCTGCTAATCCTGTGATCTGTGTCATTTCTGGATTGTTTTCAATGGATTGATTTTTCTCTTCATTATAGATCACATTTTCCTTCTTTGCATACCTAGTAATTTTTGATTGGATGCCAGACATTGTGAATTTTGCCTTGTTTGGTCCTAATATATTTTGTTTTCTGTGAATATTTTTGAGTTTTGTTTTGGGATGCAGTAAAGCTACTTGGAAAACAGATTCTTCTGAGTGTTGTTTTAGGCTTTGTTGGGTGATATCATAGTGGTATTTGTTCTCGGGCTAATTTTTTCTCCACAACTGAGGCCAAACCCTGTTAAGTACTCTACTTAATACTCCCATGAATTAATTATGTTTTCCGCTCTGGTTGGTGGGAACAGGAATTACTCCTGGCCTGTGCGAGTGCTGACTGTTACTCCCTTTTAGTCTTTTCAAGTGGTTCTTTCCCTGGCTTGGGTAGTTGCCACACGTGCATGTACTAATTGATGCTCAGCTGAAGACTCAAGGGGAACCCTCTGAAAACTCTGGAGTCCTCTCTCCAGCTCTGTCCCCTGTGGTCCTCTGCCCTGTGAACTTGGGCTGCCTTGGCTTTCCTGTCCTCAGTCAGGTTGTGGTCTCTCCCTGGGTTCCTTCTGCCCGTGCTGTGGCTTAGAAACTCTCCCTCAGTAAGTGGGAACAACCAGAGAGCTTTCTGTGTTTCTCATCTCTCAGGAATCACTTTCTTTGTTGCCTGATATCCAGTGTCTAGCAAACCTTTGTTTCATGGACTTTGTCTTACTTTTAAGCAAGAGGATATCCAATCCTTGTTAATCTATCTTGATCACAAGTGGTAATTAGAGAATAGGCTCTCTTGGCCTCATTTTGAAACAGTGGGAGCCCCAACCTGGTATCCTAGTAACTGTTCTGTTAACGTTTCTAGTGGAAAGTTTGTAGTAACTTTTCTAGTGGAAAGAGAGCCTCTGTTAGTATTTATATAGTATAACTGTGGGGTGCCTCAGACTGATCCTGATTGAGCCATATGCCCACCTGTGGTTCAGTTGCTGTGAATGGTACATTTCTGTTGGCCAGTCTCCTAGGTCACAGCTATGCTTCTTCCCTGCCGGCCCTGTTGAGATGTGGGCATTACTATATAGAGTAGTGATGTGATGGCACACAAGAAGGAAGAGATACTAGGTAGATGAATAGTGTCTGTGATAGAGAATGAGATAATGTCACAGAAGAGCAAAACTATCATAGTTGGGTTCAAGAAACTTTCTGAGATACCTTTCATTGAAGCCTCATTTAAACAACTTCAGCACAGAGATCTGAATAAACTCCCATCTCGTCTGATAGAAGGTACACTGGGTTTTACAGAGCTTAGGGAAAAGAACGCAGTAAAAGATGGGTGGAAAAGAGAAAGAAATGAAGTGTTTTCTACAAATTTAGTAGGTGAGGTTTATAATCTCCCATAATTTCCTGTGCTGTGATTTTTTTTTTTTTAATGCAGCTATTTAAAGTTTGAGGTTGGTTTATGCTTAGTGGATAGAATTTTGGTCTTGTAGCATAACTGTGAGGTCTCTTATCTTCCTGCCTTTGGAGGAAAAGCAGAGTGTAACCAAATGCAGTATGAATTGGGGGTCACTGAGCTGAGCCTGAAGAGCCTGCTTAGGAAATGCTCTGACCTCTCCGGTTGGGTTGGTACACCAAAGTGGGATTGTATATGCACCAAACCTACGTAGACATAGGTCCTCTGGTTGTTTCTTGCTGCTTTTAGTGAAAAACTCATCTTTCTTAAAAGGATCATTTATTTCTGATTTCATATTTTCTAATAGAATCAGAATTTTCTTTGTAAAATGTGTAGAAAAGAGGAAGAGCTCTGGACCTGGAGTCCTAAGATCCAAGTTCTTTGGCTTGTCTCTAAATAAATGTGGCGTTAGGCCAGTTCTAGCCTCTCACACTTGTAAATCACTTCTTAAATGGAGATATCAAGCCTAAAACAGGGATTTGGTTTGGGGGTAGCTAAAAGAGGGGTTGTCTGAGTTAGCCCTAGTTTTGGTAATATTAACTTTCTGAATTAAAATGTTCAAGCTTGATATAGATTTCCCAAAACACATAAATTAAGGGACCAGCTAGAACTATGATTCTGTAGCATAAAAAAAAAAAAGGAAACAACCTCGTCATTGGAATTAAGAGTAAATCAGTGGCTTTTGGATCTTTTCTTAAAGCTGAGAACTATACTTAGAGATAAAATAATTAAAAGCTGATTAAGAAAGATGGGAGTAATATATGCACCCCTTATCTGTGCCCATGGTCTTCAGAGGGGTTGGAAGACTACTGCACAAGCCGATTATTCATTCCAGCTCTAAAACTGTTGATTTCAAAAGTGTAGAGAATGTGGGTGCATGTATATGTATGGCTGAGTCCTTTTGCTGTTCACGTGAAACTACCACAACATTGTTAATCGGCTAGACCCCAGTACAAAATAAAAAGTTTAAAGTTAAAAAAAATTGTAGGGAATGTAATGACTTAGAGACTATTATTGCCTAAAAATACTTTGAAAAAATTAAGTTACTCATTTATAATGAATTACTCTTATACTTTATTTGGCACAAAATAATGTCTTTTACATAGAGTAAAGGTTGAATTGTTTTTTCTTTGGGGTGGATACAAAAATCTCTTAAGCAAAAACACTGATCTCTATAGTCAGTTGTTAAAAATTGTTGTTCATAGCTTTTCATTTAACTCTTTTAGGTAATTTTACTTCCTGAGAGGTATTAACATTTTCATTTATTTTTTATTGAGAGGATCCTAGTGTAACATTTCAAGTAACTAACCAGTTTTCAAGCAAAATATTTTTTCTTTAAATTTTCTTTAAGTATATTTTTGAGAAAAAATTGAATTTATCTTTTTGGAACAGGGTCATTATCGTTATTGTGCTGCTCTTTCTATGCTGGGGGAATATGACTGGGCCCTGCAAGCAAACATAAAAGCTCAAAAACTCTGTAAAAATGACCCTGAGGGAATCAAGGATCTAATTCAGCAGCATGTAAAGTTACAAAAACAAATAGAAGACCTGCAAGGTATTTCACCTAAGATTCTTTTGGTTACAGTCAAATTCCCTTAAAAACTTTGGAAGGTGGGTTTCTTGGATTAATGGAGGACCATAAATGAGTTCTCAGAAGATTTGTACTTATATTTCATGTTATCTTGGTCAGCTCACTTAAATTTCTCATTTGTATTCATGTAGAATTCTGTTAGTATTATATTCCAGTTGGTAATAAATGATTTGTATTTTTTATTTGAAATAGCAACAAATTATTCTTCTGTAGAAAAATATGCGTTCTTGAAATTTTGAATGACAGAAAACCTTTTGAAACAGTTTTAAATTTCTTCCTCCATTATTATAGTTATTTCCTTAAAAAAAAAAAAAAAAAGGCCCTTCAGTAGAGTTGTTTGTTTTTGTACCAAGTTTGTGGCTAATTCTGTAGCATGCTGAATGTGTGTGTATACATAGGTACATCAGAAATTAGTGTGCAGGCTGGGAACTCCAGGTTCTCATTCTGCCCTTGTTTTCTCTCCTGAGTTATTTTGCTCCCTCCAGTGCCTGAAATTACCTTACTCAGCATAGAGTCCTTTCCTGTTCTTTCTTCTGTGAGTAGCTAGTGTCTCACGAAGCTGATCCCAGCAGTCCTATTTCACTGTCAGATGTTGTCACCCAACAGGACACGTTTATCAGATTGTGAGCTCCTCGAAGACAGGTACCATCTCTGATTGAGATTTATACATTGCTGCACCTAGTCAATGATCACATGTAATGGGATGTCAAATAAGGTTTGTGTAGCATCTTGTTGACATTATTCTAAAACTAAAAACATCTGGAAGTGTAAAATTGCTTAGGTTTACTTTTCAGTTCCCTAAATTTGATAGTCTTATTGTCAGCCTAAAAGAAATGTGAAAATCTTTTGAAGTTTGTGTTGCCAATCCACTGATTATTTTGTGTGTGTGTGGTTCATTTTTATAGGTCGAATACCAGCTAGTAATCCAGTCAAAGCCTTCTGTGAAAGCAGGTGAGTTAATATCAAATCAGTGGCTGTTACTTGGAGTGGTTTTGCTCTGTGAGTTTGAGTTGCTGTCTGATGCTTTAGTATTTAATAGCAACCACAATAAAGTTGGCAGTGAAAGGAAAAGAGGAGGTTTTATTTTACTGATTTTAATATTTTTTTATTTGGCTGCCCCAGATCTTAGTTGCGGCATGCAGAATTTTTAGTTACATCATGTGGGATCTAGTTTGCCGACCAGGAATCGAACCCAGGACTCCTGCAAAAAGTGCAGAGTCTTGGTCACTGGACCACCAGGAAAATCCCAAGAAGAGATTTTAAAGTGTGTTTGTAAGATTAGGTGACAACCCGTGATTTGTTTTGCTGAGCTATTTGCATATATGTGTACTGGAGATCCATAGCCTGAGCCCATGGGGAGGAGGCGTGACGTGTTAAGAGGACATAACTGTGCCTTAGTGGCACCAGTTTTGTTCATGAGGGTCCTGGCAGCAGAGACCAGGGGCACAGTCTGTGCCTTTCACCCCTCACCTTCATCCTGGAAGCATCCGCCTCCAGCCTCCTGATAACTTTTCAAAAAAGGCTGAGACACTCCTGTTAGAAGTAGGCAGCAGATAGACTTAAGCTCATTTTCTTCTGCTCATAAGAAAACAGACAGCAGTCAGGATTCTATATTTTTTTATTTGGCAGTTAGAGTAAATTTTACAACAACAACAAAAAAATAGAGTAAATTTTAGCCACATGCTTTACCCACATGCCTGGGATGTTGAAGCTGTTAAATTTATAACAGAGAGACTTACTTATTTTAATATTAGAAACCAGTATACATTTCTTGAGTTGTTCTTTATCTATTTTGAACTTTTAATTACAAATTTAAAGCAGTATTTATGTAAAAACCCAATCTCAGAGATAGAGATTCTTTTTGAAGCTATTACTTTGCTTTCGAGGAAAAAAGGCTATAATTGCTAAAACCTCCTTGTTTGAAGGATAACTTTTAAAAAATACTAATCAATAGAAATAAAATTATTATTTCTTTTATTACTGCTCAGGGCCTACCTACCTAGTTTATCAGCACCTGCATTTAGTACTTCACTTAACTTTGTGGAAACTGAAAAAAAATTCAGAAAAACTAACCACGAAATGGCAAACGGTGGTAATCAGAATCCAAAGGTAAGCTCAGTTAAAAACCAAGATTAAAATTATTTTGAGTATAGATAGTCTCGTATTTTATTATCATGTTTTTGTGATAATGGAAACTAATAGGCATCTCTAAGCCTATAGCCCGGCTCTGTGCTCAGTGTCCCAGATGACCTGTGTCTGAGTTTTCCTCTGACCTGTAATGTACTCAAAGGTCAAGTTCCCATTTATATTTCTTTCCAGGGCTTGAGGGAGAAAAACAGGAATTGGTGTTTTGGACTTAGGTGGGCATTGAAGGGAACTTAGCCAATTCACCATATAATTCTTTTGTTGTTAATAATGAAAGTCTCAAAGAGACTATATTCAGTTGGGAGTGGAGCATAAGGAAAGATGTGATAGGATTAATTCAGCATTTATTGTGCAGTACTTACCATTTTGTTGGTTTATTCATTTGGTAAAGCTGAATGTTTTAGGTGCTTAGACTCAGTAATTTTATTTTCATGGTAGGTGGTAGATGAAGCTCTGAAAGTAGACGATTGTGACTGTCATCCTGAATTTGTACCACCATCAAGTGAGTTTTTTCCCTTTCTGTAAATTTTTGCTGAATTCGTGTAGTGTTGCCTAAGCTTCTACATGCTAAAATTCGCAAAAGCCTCACTTGTATTTGCTGTTGTTCTCCTTTTACTTTGCAGTGCTTCTAAGTCTAGAAAAAAATTGGAATATTTATTTGAAATAAATGCTCAGTCTTTTCATAGTACTTAATAAATTTAATTTTGGAAATCCAGGTAAAGGTATGGGAAGGAAAAATGCTCTCTTGGTCTGCTAACTAATTTCCACTAGGCCAGTGTTTCATTTATTTCATTATCTACCCCCTGCTCTCAGAGCTGTTTATCCTTTCATGAAACTTTGATACTTCAGATACCATTTATCTGTTTTATGTTCTGTATGTACATGTGTGCTTTTATATATAAAAACAGATTTTTTTCATCTTCCAGTAACCAATTCCAACTCTCTTGGGGGTGATGTCACCTCTGTTGAGAATGCATATACTTTAATACTAGTTTATTTAAATTATATGTGTTTAGTGCATGCATTTATTTATGTATCCAGAAAACACGGAGACACACAGCAGACCTCATCTACTTGGTGTCTTAAGGAGATGAAAGATTTCAGAGAAGCAAATACTCATGCCACATTTTTTCTCAGTGTCCCTTTATACTTCCCGCTTCTGAAGGAAGTCATTCTGAAGTGGATTTCATTCTTCTCTGCCTTTTAAGACAAAGTTTGAGAGAATTCAGATTTTCTTGATGGTTCAAGGTTGTGGTTGCACACACGTTACTTCCTCAAGCTTTCATGAGCCTCCTTTCAGAGCTAGTGTGGTGAGATGGTTGACCTTCTAGTTAGTGATCCTGTTGCCCTCTTTCCCTTTCACAGGTGTTTTGGTTCCTTTATTTTTTTTCAGTGTTTTTACTTCCAGCAGCCGTTTTGGTCTTTTACTTCGTGCAGCTCTATCTTCTCTTAGGCTCCAGTGCTGCATATCCAACCACTTAGTACTGGTTAGCACTATAGCACAGATATAAAGGGGAGAAACACAGGTGTCTGCCTTACCTGATGTGACTTTATGGCATATGCAAAATATTTGAGAATAAAACTTTTTCTTTAAAACCAGCTTTTAATTTACTGATATTTCTTAGGCCATTATTAGATAGAACATTTAAATCATTTAAATACTGTTCATAGTTCTGCATCTATGTTCAAAGAAATTGAGGTCCCAGAGTTAGATTAATTAAATTTTGCCCTAGGTCACCCAGTAGAAATCAAACTGGAACTCTTCTTTCTAGAAGCCTCTGGTTTTCTGAGGCCCCCAGAGCTCAGGCTGTCAGCCCGTCCCTGGTACATGGCTGACTTGTTTCTCCCAGAGCTTCCGTCACACACACCGTGTCCCTGCCTGTGCTCTCGTCTGTGCAGCTGTGTGCAGGGCGCTCTGCTCCTCCTGAGGAGGTCGAGGCTGAGCTGCAGAGCTGGGGAGTCAAAAGCATGGGCATTCACACATTCAAACCACCTGCCCCTTTCAGCCTGTCCTTACTTAGCCCTCTCAATCACACAGGTTTGCCTAGTGCTTCTTAAAATGAACTCCAGTTGGCCCATTCTATGTAAATCCTGCTTGTTACCTTAAACACAGATGCTGCATCCCCCCTGACGCCTTTCCCAGTCACTCCAATTTACGTGATTTTCCCTTCTAGGAATTACAGTAGCAGTTACTATGGGATTGATATTTCAGTAACATCATAGAATCTTCTTTTTTCCTTAGTGGGGATTGTTATTTAATTACTGAAGTGACTGTCTTTTCTTCCCATATGATTATAAACTTCCTGAAAATAGAAACTATAGCCTGGAAAAAAAAAAAACTGTAGCCTTCTATATCTCTTTTGTAAACTATATCTCTTCTGTATCTACTATAGGGTTAAATGATAATCATCATTATAATTTATTCTTACAGTAATTTTATGGCATACATAAAGAAACATTATCAGTAGCTTTTTTTTAATAGCTTACCTGTTAGACTCACAATATCGCTCCCTTTGCTTTATTATTCCAATTTACATTTTTTAAAAAACTCTGCTTTTAAGCTTGTAGATTTTTATGTACAGATTTCAGGAACAAATACTTTTGTATTCGCAGGTCAGCCTCCAAAATATAAAGGGAAACAAAAATCTCGAAACAATGAATTGGAGAAGTTCAGGTATGTTTCTTATCTTTTTTTTTTGCTTTTGCTTTATTTTGTTTCCATAATGTCCACCTCCCAAGAAGAAAGGAGAAATAAATCTCTTTCAAGTAGTAGCTACTTCTGCATATGTGTATTATGATAAGTACGTCTCTTTCAAATGTCTAGGCATGTCTTTGGAAGAAGATCATTTTTGGCTAAAGGATTATTTAATCCTGGATGTTAATTAACTGAATCATATAATAGGAGATATGGCAGCATTAATTTTCTGAAATTTCAAAATACATGCTCAGAAGAGGAAGAAATATGCAGATAACTGTAAAGTAAACATTTAATCTCCTTCACTGTTCACTTGATTTCACCTGTCTCTCAGTTCCTTCTCTGGTGCCTTTCTTTAGAAATCGCTATTAATCATTTCTTGACCATCTGGAAACTAATTCTACGTGCCCTGACATGGCTGTGTGTGTATTCAGAGGCCCTTTTGAGTCATTATCCCATTAGAGGAAAGGATTTACTAATAGACCAACCACTTTAAAGTTGGTTCTACCAAGCATTTCCCCCAATTAACAGGAACGCTTGGCACCAATCTTTATACTTAATCTCCCGTTACCTACAGTGATGTAAATTGATGGCAAAGTGAAAGTGTAAATCTTACAGTAGATACAGAAATTCATGAAAACAATGAAAATGATGCTGGTGAAACTGCAAAGCCTTCCTTGCCACAGTTCCACTAGTCTTTAGTTTTCTCTTTGTATCTGAAGGCTGATTCCTTGATAGGTGCTTCAAGGAGAATGAATATCATTTGAATATCATAGCACTAAGAGAAATTAGTAAAGTACCATTTTTTGATGGTGCTACAAAAGTTAAATACAAAGCAAAGCCATAGTGCCTTATGTTATTCTCTTATTTGTTAGAAAAGCCCTGGGTCTTCCTCCTTACCCCTCTTCTCTCAGCACAAAAAGAAACCAAAACCCACTACATGTTTATTCTTTGAATGCATAGTTAAAATTTCAACCCATTGTGTTAAAGATAACTCGATTTTCCTGATGTTTTGTTTCTGTTTTCAAACGGAATACTCTTCTTGATTGTATCTATTTCATGAGGTTATTAAATAATAAAGTGGATGTTGGTTTGGTGGTTTAGTTGCTAAGTCGTGTCCGACTCTACGACCCCATGGGCTGTAGCCCACTAGCTCCGCTGTCCATGGAATTTTCCAGGCAAGAATACTGGAGTGGGTTGCCATTTCCTTCTCCAGGGGATCTTCCCAACCCAGGAATTGAACCTGGGTCTCCTGGCTTTGCAGGCAGATTCTTTACCAACTGAGCTACAAGGGAAGCCCCAGTAGGACAACCACATAAAATTCTTAGAGCCCTGGAACATGGTAAATGTTTGATACACTGGAACTATCATCATTGTTAACACTATCATTTTCATTGTTAGAACCATTTTGGCCTCTAGCTTGCTTTTATCTTTTCTAAAATACATTGACTACCTTCCCATATCAGACCATGGATATATACATTCTTCATTTTCATGGCTGTAGGATATTTCATGGTATAGATGTTAGTGAAGGAGGAATTTCTAGAGTAGGAATTGCCATCAAAGGGTATATGTAACTAACTTTGCCATATTTTCCTCTAAAAAAATGCAGTGTTCATACTGGTACTAAGCTACGAGAGGGTATGGTATAAGAAAGATGTTTATAGATTTGGTCCATGTCCCCAGTTCCTGGCACAGCACTCCTAGGACCCTTGGAGTTTCCTAAGTAAAGAGAGAGTCTTTGGTTACTTCCGAAAGACTTTGGAGCTCCTTCCTCCCTACTTGAGTTTATACTAATAAGGTGACTCAAGGCTGGTCCCCTGTCTTCAAGATTGAGGCTGGTCACCAAAAAGGTAAAACGTGTGATTGGTTGGAACTTTCAGCACCCCTCACCCCCCAATCTTTTGGGAGGGGAAGGGAGCTAGAAATTGAGTTTAGTCACAAGTGACCAGTAATTTAATCATTCATGCATGTGTAATGAGACCTCAATAAGAACCTCTAAACACAGGGGTTAAGGGAACTTCTGGGTTGGTGAATACATGGAGATGGCGGGGAGCAGTGACTCGGGGGCAGTGTGAAAGCAGCGTGGTACTTCGCCCCCCACACCTTCTCTGCGTCTTTTCCTGAGCTGCTCCAGACCTCTGTCTTTTACAATTAACTGATAATCGTAAGTAAAGTGCTTTCCTGAGTTCTATGGGTTGTCCTCAGGAATAGTTGAACCTAAGGGGTGGTCACAGGAACCCCTGAAGTTGCAGTCAGTGGGGCATAAATATGGGCAGCCTGGGTACTGCACTGTGGCTGAAGTGAGGGCAGCCATGCGGGACTGAGCCCCTTACCTGTGGGGCCTGAGTTACTAACTCTGCAGCTGGTGTTAGGGTTGAATTGTTGGACTCTCAGTTGATGTTGCAGAATTGGTGTGGAATATCACAGGTATTTGGTTGACTTAAATTTGTAATAACTTGATGATCAGTGTAAATCCCAAATTTCTTTTTTTTCTTAAGCTGTTCTTCTATAATGTTTGTATAATGAGTTCATCTGGTCCTCCTTCCCCTCTAATTTAATAGGGGTTTTATTAAATTTAGAAATTACTTGGCAGAGAATCAGCATCTTGGTAATATTTCTGTTTAGGGATTTGTGACTCTCCATTTGCTTAATGTTTGATATGATTTTCAGTAAATAATAGTATTTTCCTTTCTATAAGCAGGATTATTTTAAAATAATTCACAACAGTACTTTTCTCTTTTAGCCCTGGTTCACAAGAAACTTTACCGGTAGATTTGAAAAACATCTTGGAGAAACAGTTTTCTAAGTCTTCCAGAGCCGCACATCAGGTAAAGGCAGAGACTTTGCTAAGGGAAAGAGACTCTCTGAACATAACCTTATGTGACTGGAATGAAGTCTAATCACGGACCACTCTTAAGTTTTGGGGTTTTTCTAATGTAATTTTAGTTATGGACATAGAATTTAATAGATGATTGCCAAGAGACCAAACTATAATTAATTTAAATTTTAACTTGGTAATTATGTGAACCTGAGATTTAACTAATGGTTAATACTGCACAAGTGTTTGTTTCCCAAAGATTTACAAGGAACAAGCACGTCTTTCCAAAGATGTCAAGCTTTGGTGATCTTTGCTTCCCAAAGTTTTAACTTTTAAGTTAAATAATTTTAAAAGGTTTAAATACCTGCAGTTTTATTACACCTACCATAAAACCATAAAGGAACAAGCGTTTTATTCTTTGATTTATCAGATAACTATATATAAAATTCTTTCTGTGATATTGAGTAAGTAATAGAAAATGTACCTTAAGGGGGAGGAAATGAATAGGCAGAGCACAGAGGATTTCTCGGGCTGTGAAAATCCTTTGGTAGTATAAATGATAGATACATTATGCACTTGTCTGAGCTTATAGAATGTACACCAAGAGGGAGCCATAGGGTTCACAGGTAAGCTGTGGGCTTTGGATGATTATGTGGTGTCAGTGTTGGTTAATCCTTGGTTTAAGAAAAAAAAACAACAACTGTATGTCATTCTGATGAGTGATACTGATTGTGGGGGAAGCTATGTGTTTAAGGGAACAAGGAAGTATGTGGAAATCTTTGTGCCTCCCTCTTAGGTTTTGTTGTAAACCTAAAACTGCTCTCAAAGAAAGCATTTTAAAAAATGCAAGGGATACAGCTAAAAGATTACTTTGAAGGAAATTTATCAAGCTGAATGCATATATTAAAAGAACAGAGACATTTATGTATTTACTTGTTTATTGCTGCAGCATGTGGGATCTTTGGTCCCCTGACCAGGGATTGAACCCACACTCCTTGCATTGGAAGTGTGGAGCCTTAATCTCTGGACCACCAGGGGATTTCCAAGACTTTTAAATTAGTGGCACTTTCCTCCCAAGAACAAGGGAAAAAACAACAACAATAAAAGAAAGTAGAAGGAAATAACAAAGTAGAAAATAATGAAATGAGCCTCTCAACTTCTGAGATGGCCCACACTCTGTGGAGTGTGTTTTTCTCTAAATAAGTCTACTTCTTACCTATTAAAAGGAAAAGAAAGTAATGAAATGGAACAACACATAAAGGATCCACGGAGCTAGAAGTTGACTCTTTGTCTTTGACAATGTAAATAAAATTTACACACCAGTATGGAAACTAAACTGTGGTGTTGGAGAAGACTCTTGAGAGTTCTTTGGACTGCAAGGAGGTCAAACCAGTTACTCCTAAAGGAAATCAACCCTAAATATTCATTGGAAGGACTGATGCTGAAGTTCCAATACTTTGGCCACCTGATGTGAAGAATGGACTCATTAGAAAAGACCCGGATACTGGGAAAGATTGAAGGCAGGAGAAGCAGGTGACAGAGGATGAGATGGTTGAATGGTGTCACCGACTCAATGGACATGAGTTTGAGCAAACCCCAGGAGATGGTGAAGGACAGGGACGCCTGGCGCGCTTCAGTGCATGGGAACACGAAGAGTCAGACACGACTGAGCAACTGAACAGCAGCAGACACTGACGGGTTTCTCAGGTGATGCTCGTAAAGAATCTGCCTGCCAATGCAGGAGACACAAGAGACTCAGGTTCTGTTTCTGGGTTGGGAAGATCCTCTGGAGAAGAAAATGGCAACCCATCCAGTAGTCTTGCCTGGAAAACTCCATGGGCAGAGGGGCCTGGAAGCCTCCATCTAGTCCATGGGGCCACGAAGAGCTGGAAACGACTGAGCACACATGGAAACTGATAAAAGAAGATACAATAAAGCAATTTCAAGAATGGAAAATGTACATTACTTAGACTCTTTAATATTACAATTACTATATCAAAATACTGTTATGAACATTATACCAAGAAATTTGAAAATGTATATAGGTGAAATAGACAAATTTCTAGAAAAATCTAGCTTATAAAAACTGATTCAGACCATCTTGCTTTTTCTAAGGCGGCAGTGACCGAGGCTCAGAACAATCTTGAGCAATGAAGCTGTTAACCAGAGCCGGGCCCCTCTCGAGATTTTATTCCCTGAAAGTCGCTCCTAAAGCTAAAGCCGCAGCAGCCCCTGCAGGAGTGCCTCTACATCCTCAGGACCTTGAGTTTACCAGGTTACCAAATGGTTTAGTGATTGCGTCTCTCGAAAACTATGCTCCTGCATCAAGAATTGGTTTATTCATTAAAGCAGGCAGCAGATATGAGAACTCCAACAATTTAGGAACGTCTCATCTGCTTCGTCTTGCATCCAGTTTGACTACAAAAGGAGCTTCATCTTTCAAGATAACCCGTGGAATTGAAGCAGTTGGTGGTAAATTAAGCGTGACTTCAACAAGGGAAAACATGGCCTATACTGTGGAATGCCTGCGGGATGATGTTGATATTCTAATGGAGTTCCTGCTCAATGTCACCACAGCACCAGAATTTCGACGCTGGGAGGTGGCTGCCCTTCAGTCTCAGCTAAGGATTGACAAAGCTGTGGCTTTTCAGAATCCACAGGCTCACATCATTGAAAATTTACATGCTACTGCTTACAGAAATGCCTTGGCTAATTCCTTATATTGTCCTGATTATAGGATTGGAAAAGTGACACCAGATGAGTTACATGACTTTGTACAGAATCATTTTACAAGTGCAAGAATGGCTTTGATTGGACTTGGTGTGAGTCATCCTGTCCTAAAGCAAGTTGCTGAACAGTTTCTTAACATAAGGGGTGGCCTTGGTTTATCTGGTGCAAAAGCCAAGTACCATGGAGGTGAAATTCGAGAACAGAACGGAGACAGTCTCGTCCATGCTGCTCTCGTAGCAGAGAGTGGAGTGCAGCCATCGGAAGTGCGGAAGCAAACGCGTTCAGTGTTCTGCAGCACGTCCTCGGTGCTGGACCGCACGTTAAGAGGGGCAGCAATGCCACCAGCTGTCTGTACCAGGCTGTTGCCAAGGGAGTTCACCAGCCGTTTGATGTTTCTGCTTTTAATGCCAGTTACTCAGATTCTGGACTCTTTGGGTTCTACACTATCTCACAAGCTGCATCTGCTGGAGATGTTATCAAGGCTGCTTATAACCAAGTAAAAACAATTGCTCAAGGAAACCTTTCTAATGCAGATGTCCAAGCTGCCAAGAACAAGCTGAAAGCTGGGTACCTGATGTCAGTGGAGTCTTCTGAGGGTTTCCTGGATGAAGTTGGTTCCCAGGCTCTAGCTGCTGGTTCATACACTCCGCCATCCACAGTCCTTCAGCAGATTGATGCAGTAGCTGACGCTGATGTCATAAATGCTGCAAAGAAGTTTGTTTCTGGCCGGAAGTCAATGGCAACAAGTGGAACTTTGGGACATACACCTTTCATTGATGACCTTTAATACTGAATCCCATATTGCAGGAAAGAACTGAACATTTTGTCAACCCAGAGAAGCAAATACATGAAAGTGAAAAGTCTCTAATGTAACATTTATCTTTTTTTCCAATGAGATGAAATACCATAAAGCATAAATGTAGGTAATTGTTCCCAACTAACCTAAAGTCAATAAAGCATTCTATTTAAATGTTAAAAAAAAAAAAAAAAACTGATTCAGAAAGAAATAGAAACTTTAACAGAATCTGTGGATTACAAAAAATTGTGGGAAATTCTTAAAGAGATGAGAATACCAGACCACCTTACCTGCCTCCTGAGAAATCTGTATGTGGGTCAAGAAGCAACAGTTAGAACCAGACATGGAATGATGGACTGGTTCATAATTGGGAAAGAAGTACGTCAAGGCTGTATATTGTTACCCTGCTTATTTAACTTATATGCAGAGTACATCATGCGAAATGCTGGGATGGATGAAGCTCACGCTGAAATCAAGATTGCTTGGAGAGATATCAATAACCCCATATATGCAGATGACACCACTCTTATGGCAGAAAGCAAAGAGGAACTAAAGACCTCTTGTTGAAGGTGAAGAGGAAAGTGAAAAAACTGGCTTAAAACTCAACATTCAAAAAACAAAGATCATGGCATCTGGTCCCTTCAAAAGAACAAAGAACAAAGTCAGTGGACTTAACACTATCTGCTTCTTGTTTCAAAGAGAAAGAAAGTGAAGTCATTTAGTTGTGTCCGACTCTTTGCAACCCCATGGACTGTAGCCTGCCAGGCTCCTCCATCCATGGGATTTTCCAAGCAAGAATACTGGTGTGGGTTGCCATTTCCTTCTCCAGGGGATCTGGGAGATCAAACCTGGGTCTCCTGCATTGCAGGCAGACACTTTACTGTCTGAGCCACTAGGGAAGCCCTGGTCCCATCACTACTGGTCCTGTCACTTCATGGCAAATAAATGGGGAAACAATGGAAACAGTGACCAACCTTTATTTTCCTGGGCTCCAAAATCACTGCAGACAGTAAGTGCAGCCATGAAATTTAAAAGACACCTGCTCCATGGAAGGAAAGCTGTGACAAACCTGGATAGCATGTTAGAAAACCGAAACATTACTTTGCTGACAAAGGTCCGTCTAGTCAAAGCTATGGTTTCTCCAGTAGTGATGTATGGATATGAAAGTTGGACCATAAAAAAGGCTGGGCGCCGAAGAATTGATGCTTTTGAACTGTGGTGTTGGAGAAAACTCTTTGAGAGTCCCTTGGACTGCAAGAAAATCAAACCAGTCCATCCTAAAGGAAATCAACCCTAAATCTTCATTGGGAAGACTGATGCTGAAGCTGAAACTCCAGTACTTTGGCCATCTGATGCGAGAGCTGACTCATTGGAGAAGACCCTGATGCTGGGAAAGATTGAAGGTAGGAGGAGAAGGGGACAACAAAGGATGAGATGGTTGGATGGCATCTCTGACTCGATGGACATGAGTGTAAGCAAACCCCAGGAAATGGTGAAGGACAGGAAGGCCTGGCCTGGTGTGCTGTAGTCCATGGGGTCGCAAAGAGTCAGACACGACTGAACAACAGAATCCAGAATTTCCAGAACCAACCATGACTAGTCACTATTCCAGTCATTGAATACCTGTAGACTATTTTCAGTGAAAAGTTTCTTTTGGTTAAATGTGATTCCTACGAGTCTGCTTTGACAATTCAGTGCTCTATGTAAATACAGGTCTATTTCTTCTAAAATAAAATACTGGATTTAAATCCCCCCCCAAATGAATATTAACATGGAACACAATACTCATTTCAATATATGGGTCATTTTAAAATTCTTTTATCTATTTTAGGTATATATGACATTTCTTTTTAAGGTCTGTTGGGATGAAGCAAGTTTCAAGCATTTTTAATGTTTCCTAGATCAGTTTCAACAGCTTTCTAATTAGTTGCGTGAAAGCGTTTTTAGAATTTCTAACAGTTATTAAATTGTCACTTTATTTTGATTTTACTGATCCTAGAGACTGAGGGACTTAAATATTAAAGACAGTTTGTAAAGACAAAAGATTGCTTAAATAAAAATGATAGTTATTTTTGAGCCTTCATTTGTTTAACACTTTTACTTAGGCCTCTGTATATGCTGAGGACTGGCAGTGCCATTCAGCCCACTCATGGAGCTTTCAGTACAGACCACTAACTTGCACTATATTGAGAGGATTAATTACTAATGGAAACATAAGGCAAATGGATCTGCTTTCTAGAATGAAAGATTAGAATGGAATTAGTTCATTCAAGGCTAATAAACTAGTATGTGTGCAGATAGCACATCATCATCTGTGAGTGTTAAAATTCTTAACATAAATATAGCTGTTGTTGAGCTATTTAAATACTGTATAGCAGATACCAAGTTTATGTGAGACCTGCTCTTTTCTGTGTGTATTATGGGATAAAGTTCTTTTCAACTTTGATACATTGGACAGAAAGCAATAGGCAGCTTTTGTTTATGTGGCCAGACTGTTTTTCCCTCTGTGCTTTGTGCAGTGGGGTCTCCTTTTGAATCCTCATTGTTAGAAACAGTGAGGAATGTCATGCACATATTTGCGTTTTCTGCTCCAGTGAACAGTGTACACATGTATGTCAAGGCGTGAGGAGATGTAAGTTTAGCCTGTAGTCTTATTTCTCCAGTCTTCATACCACTTTTCTGGCCTATAGCTGTTGCCTTGTAACTAAAATCTGAATTCAAATTATAATGTATATGCTCATGTATATTCAGATTATAAAGTTTTTCTCACTTTATTTCAGGATGCATTATAGCCATTTTGTCTTTATGCTCTTCCCTTTGCATTTAGCCTAGTGTTATAATCTCTCCCAATAATTCTAATTACATTCAAGTACATGTTAGGCAGGAATAGAGCTACTGATTGAAGTAGCCATTTCTTGCTGAGAATTAGGGTTTTTTCCAGGGCACGAGGGCAGTTGTTAAAATCTGATAGTGACCCATAAATTGATTGCTTGTTCTTACTTGTCTAATTGTTCAAGTCTCAGCCAGATAATATACTTACTTAAATGATGGCTAATGTTCTCCATTTATGCTATTAAAACTTCCAAACACTGTCTGTCTAGTCTGGTAAAGAGAATACAGGTTAGTATTATAAAGTGAACCACCCTTTCCTGTCATGGGCAGCACTGGAAATGTTGGAATTAAGATGTAAAGCTGTACGTTTTAATTTCTACTTTAATGGTGCTATGCTGAAAAAGGACTATAATGCAAAAAGGTTAGCTTTGTATATTTTATGATAAGTTATAAAGTGTAACTGCTTGATGATGAACTTTGGCATCTTACGTTTTAGACTCAACATGCATAGCTCTAGACTACTGAAGTAGAATTTCTTTTTGCAGGATTTTGCTAATATAATGAAAATGCTGAGAAGCTTAATCCAGGATGGCTACACGGCCTTGCTGGAGCAGCGGTGCCGCAGTGCCGCCCAGGCCTTCACAGAGTTGCTCAACGGTTTAGATCCTCAAAAAATAAAGGTAAAACCACCTCCTGGTGATTTGCTTGTCAGTGCTTACGCATTTCAGAGGAATGTAGAAGAGAACCAAAACTTTGGTTTCATTGTTTTTGTGTATCTTAGACCATGCTGAGATTGGCTAAACCTACTCCAGGTTGTGAGAAGCAGATAATGCTCTGATTCAGCTTATGTGGTTGCCCTAGCTCTACAGCCCAGGTTTAAACTCTCATTGCACTATAGTTGGTGTTCGTTAGAGCTCTTGGCCTTTTCTCTTTATTAGAGTACAAAATCAAGGATTTGGACTCACTTTAGTCACATCTTTTTATCTACAAAGAAAGCATTGGCTAGGTAAATAGTTTATGCAGGATTGTGAGAGAGCAAATATTGAGTTGGCCGTGAAAGTTTGTTTGAGTTTTTCATAAGATGGTATGGCAAAACCCAAATGGACTTTATGGCTAACCCAAGAATGTAGTCTATTACTCTTCCCATTTTTATGCAGAAGAATTTTTAGCCTTCTTCTTAATAAAAATAAAATAAATAAAATAAAATAAAAAATTCTTAATGTCAATTTTTCTGTTATGAGCCATGCCTTCAAGTGATTCTGATAACAGTGATTCTCTGAACACTTCATAGCAATGTAATTGCATATCTTTGCAAAATATGTTTTCTAATTGTTTGGCCTTGACCCCAATAGCAATTAGATTGTTTACACTTCTTTTACTGTTGTGGTTATCATATCAATACAGTGTCAATTGGGCAGAATTATGTTCAGATATTTAACAAGAGGATTTTTATTGACAGCAATTGAACCTGGCCATGATTAACTACGTGTTAGTAGTCTATGGACTTGCCATTTCACTCCTTGGAATAGGACAACCCGAGGTAAGATTTGTAACAGTGACTAAATAGACTGTTAAAATATGCCATTAACTTTATTTTTTTTTCATTTATTTTTGGAGGCTAATTACTTTACAATATTGTAGTGGTTTTTGCCATACATTGACATGAATCAGCCATGGATTTACGTGTGTTCCCCATCCCGATCCTCTCTCCCTCCTCCCTCTCCATCCCATCCCTCTGGGTCTTCCCAGTGCACCAGCCCTGAGCACTTGTCTCTTGCATTCAGCCTGGGCTGGTGATCTGTTTCACCCTTGACAGTGTACTTGTTTCAGTGCTGTTCTCTCTGAACATCCCACCCTCGCCTTCTCCCACAGAGTCCAAAAGTCTGCTCTGTACATCTGTGTCTCTTTTTCTGTTTTGCATATAGGGTTATTGTTACCATCTTTTAAAAGTCCATATATATGCGTTAGTACACTTTATTGGTGTTTATCTTTCTGGCTTACTTCACTCTGTATAATGGGCTCCAGTTTCATCCATCTCATTAGAAAAAATATGCCATTAACTTTAGAAGATGTGTTAAAATAGTTTTCCCATCTGGGCTTATTTCCTTCTGAGTACTTTTTTTCTCTCCTAGTTTTACTGAGATATAATTGACACACAGTTCTGTATAATTTTAAGGTGTACAGCATAATGATCTGACTGATGCAAATCATGAAATGATTAGCACAGAAAGTTTAGTGAACGCTGTCTGTGTACTTTCTTGATAGTTTTTTCTACACTTGATCTTGGCCAAAAGGCTGAGAAGCAGTGATAATTTTTTCTGAAATGCCTAAATTTAATTTAGTTTGTGGTTTTTTGTTTTTTTTTTTTAAAGAAAATGTAGTTTGTATTTCCATTAGAAAAAAGTTATGCCAGGCCACCAGTGGGAATCTACTTTTTATTCATACAAAAAGTAAAGAACCCGATGTATCATGATAAATTTTGGAAATACATCAAGGGAAAAAGGCAAGTTGGAAATGTAGTAAACAATGTGATACCACTTATGTACAATTTGGAATATTTACAGAGCAGAAGTATATATTGTTTATGGCTATCTGCATCTTGTAAAACAAAAAAACATGAACTAGCCTTATATATCAAGTTTAAGGTAATGGAAGAGAGGAATGGGACTCGGGAGGTTAAAAAAGTTCAGCTTTGTGTTATACTGTTTTATTTTAAAAAACATAGTAAAAATGCTAATATTAATAACTCTTGGTTCTGGATAGTAAGTACCTGGGTATTTTATTATTTCCTAGAGTTCAGGCTTCCCATAACCACTTGCAGTCAGGGTGTGGGTGTGAACACGCCTGGTGTCCGTTACTCATGGTCCTTTAGCACGCTCCTGGAAAGGTTACTTAACCTGCACTGCCCAGCATTATACTCTGCTTTCCATGGTGTTGGATTTTTGAAAAAAGTAGAAATGGTTCTAGAATTAACCTCAGGTAGAAATTACCCTGTTTACCAACTTAGGCTCCAAGCTTCCTAGGCTTAACCCTAACAGCTACCTAAGGAGGTTCACTCTCTGAGTGGTCCACAGAACCTGAGGGTTGTTTTCCCCGTGACAGGCTGCTTTCCTTGTTCTAACGTGGCAGATGCATGTCTTCCATTAGGGACTCACTGACTGTTTTCTGGTAGATTTTTTAAGACAGGGCGACATGTTCTCAACAGAGTAATAATAAATATCATATTTTGCTTCATCAGAATTGAAGAAATCGTTTGTTATATTTTTAATTTACTTTGATTTAATTCTGATAAAAAAAAAAACAGAATGAAAGAATGTAAAAGAATGATAGACATTTAAAAAATTTCATTAATCAGAGTATCTCCAGAAGAAATTGATGTATTTACTCCAGAAAAGTCCTTGCTTTGGAATGCCTCCTTTAGAACTGACTTCAGAGCTGCTTATTAACTCCGGTCTGTAGTGACATTTCCTTTTTCACCCACAATGGAGTGATGACCAGTATTACTTTGAGCTGAATATCATTTGGATTTTTTCCAAAACAAAATTCATTCAAAGCCCAGAGGCTTCCACTGTTGAGAGTAGTCAAAAGAATGTATTTTATGTTCTAAATTTTTTTACAAATAGCTGTTTTTAAGACACAGCATTTGTCTTATGTCACAAAACATTGTGGCAACATTGTTGGAATTCCTGTGACCCCAAGGGAGCAGTGCTTACTATGATATATGTTATAGTGCATTTGCATCCAAATCAGTCTTTTTGCCATGAGCTTATGCCTTTTTTAGCCAGCACACACTGGGCCCTGTGTGCGTGTTAGTAAATGCTCATTTGGTGCATTGCCTGTGTTCAGTGCCAGTGTCTCATTCCAGAGCTGGATCATTTTGGTTCTGTGTCTGAATATCCATATGGTCATATTTTATGTAATTGCTAAGAAAATGAAATCCAGAAGGTGTAATTTTGCCATAGAAATTTTTGGGTATACAGTTGTTTTTAATATTACACAAAAAGAATCAACCTTCAGTTAAAATCTGTTCCTAGCCTTTCTTTCTGTGTAAGTGATCACTATTCTCATTGCTGCCAAAGGAGTTATCTGAAGCTGAAAACCAGTTTAAGAGGATGATTGAACACTACCCCAATGAAGGACTTGATTGCTTGGCCTACTGTGGAATTGGAAAAGTGTATTTGAAAAAAAACAGGTTAGTGGAAACCACACTACATTATGCTCTAGGCTGGTAACTCATTTGAAGTCTCATGTGATGATGATCCCTGTTCTGGAGTGATTTTGACATCTTCTCCTGCATACTATGATAACTGTGTTTACTTTGAGGACTGGCATTTCAATATTAATTATTAAAGTCAACAATTCAGTTACCAGTGCTTTCTAATTTTGAATCTAATAAACTCATTAATAATGTGGTACAATAAGTTTTATATTTTAGTATATGTCATTTATAAATTGTGACTGAACTGATACAGATTAATGGTTTACATTACCCCTTCATGGGTCACAGCCTTGTTGTAGCAAAGGGACTTGTTTACTCAGTGAAGCTACGAGCCTTGCCATGCAGGGCCACCCAAGGACGGGTCACAGTGAAGAGTTCTGACAAGATGTGGTCCACCGGAGGAGGGAATGGCAAACCGCTCCAGTATTCTTCTACTTCTTCACTGATTACATGAAAATCTTTGACTGTGTGGATCACAACAAACAATGGGAAATTATTTAAAGAGATGGAAATACCACATCACCTTACCTGTCTCCTGAGAAACCTGTATGCAGGTCAATAAGCAACAGTTAGAATCTTACATGGAACAACTGACTGGTTCAAAATTGGGAAAGCAGTATGACAAGGCTGTATATTGTCACCCTGTTTATATAACTCACATGCAGAGTCAGTTCAGTTCAGTTGCCCAGTTGTGTCTGACTCTTCGCGACCCCGTGGACTGCAGCACGCCAGGCCTCCCTGTCCATCACCAACTGCTGGAGCTTGCTCAAACTCTTGTCCATCAAGTTGGTGATGCCATCCAACCATCTCATCCTCTGTCATCCCCTTCTCCTCCCGCCTTCAATCTACATGCAGAATACATCATGCGAAATGCCAGTCTGGATAAATCGCAAGCTGGAATCAAGATTGCTAGGAGAAATATCAACAATCTCGGGTAGGCAGATGATACCACTCTTAATGGCAGAAAATGAAGATGAACTAAAGAGCCTCTTATTGAGGGCAAAAGAGGAGAGTGAGAAAGCTGGCTTAAAGCTCACCTTTCAAAAAAAACTAAGGTCGTGGCATCCAGTCCCATCACTTCATGGCAAATAGAAGGGGAAAAGTGGAAGCAATGACAGATTTATTTTCTAAGGCTCTAAAATCACTGCGGACGGTGACTGCAACCATGAAATTAAAAGATGCTTGCACCTTGAAAGGAGACCTATGACAGCCTAGACAGTGTATTAAAAAGCAAAGACACTTTGCTGACAAAGGTCCACATAGTCAAAGCTATGATTTTTCCAGTAGTCGTGTATGGATCCAAGAGTTGGACTGTAAAGAAGGCTGAGTGCCAAAGAATTGATGCTTTTGAATTGTGCTGGAGAAGACTCTTGAGAGTCCTTTGGACAAGGGAGATCAAACCAGTCAATCCTAGAGGAAAATCAACCCTGAATATTCATTGGAAGGACTAATACTGAAACTGAAGTTCCAATACTTTGGCCACCTGATGTGAAGAGTGGACTAAATGCAAAAGACCCTGATACTGGGAAAGATTGAGGGCAGGAAGAGAAGCAGGCAACAGGATAAGGTGGTTGGATGGCATCACTTACTCAATGAACACGAATTTGAGCAAACTCCAGGAGACAGTGAAGAACCAGGAAGCCTGGCTTGCTGCAGTGACCTATTCTCCCCTCAAAACTTGTATGAGGATGGTTTTAATATGAAGTATATATTTGTTGAAAGACATCATGAGTTATAAGGAAAAAAGCAAACAAACTCTTTTCTGAACTTGTACTTGAAGTCCTTACTCAAACTTTTAATACATATCTGTTCCCTGTTTCATGTCTTACCTCCCCAAATGTCTGTATGAGCATTAGGGGCAGGATTATGACTCGAGCTTTTAAAAAAAAACAAAAACAACTCCCTGTTCCTGCCACTTAGACCCAGTATGTTAGATTACTTTTATAAAGAAATAATTAACTTATTGAATACTATTCATAACTTTTAATTATCCTTAAATTTTCATCTTAACTGTTTAGAGGAAATGTTATCAGACCAATAGGACTCTTGAGAACTCAACCTTAGAGGTTGTCTAGAACCTTCTTTAAAGGTCTTTAAAGATTAAAGAAATTTCTTTTACTTTCTAAAGCTACTGTCTGACCAGCTCAACTCTTTTAAGAATCAGAGGTGGTGAGGATTTTGCAGTCATTTTCATGGTAATGACAAATGCAATTAATTTGAAAGTTTAGTGTAAGTTGTTTAAGACACACCCGTTTAATGCAGTGACCACGTGCACATATTCACTAGCTCTAGGAAAATAACATAAATGTGTAACATCATGGAGGTTGTGGTAAGTGTTTACCATTTTGAAAGTCATTTAAATTTTTTAAAAATTTTATTGAAGTATAGTTGATTTACAATGTTGTGGAAAGGCTTTTAAATTTTAATTTCAGAATAATACAGTTTGGCATCCAGTGACCAATAAGCTAGCTGGTTTTTTGCTGTTGTAATGTGTAGTCTCTGGTTTAAAGTCTGGTTTAAAGTCTTTATAACTGTCTTAACGGTGGATGGTCTAGCTTTTATGCAGGTAAGGTTACTTATGCAAAGGTAAAATGACTTCTTCAATTGGGAGATGGTTTCAAGATTGAAGAACAGGAAACCTTTTGCTTTTCTAGTCTGACAAGAGGAATAGAGACTGGGAAAACCTTATAATTCATTATTCTAGTATTCTTTGGTTCAATGAACTTTGGGAATCTATTGGTATTATTTTTCTAAACTGTAAATTGGCACTAAAACATATCATTTATAGTAAAACAGTTTGCATACACATTTGTTCTGTTAAAATAATTAACTGCTTTATAGCTGAAGAAAGATGTCCAGAATACATGAGCTCTTTTAACAGTTTTACAGCAGAGGGGTTTTGTTATAGCTGTTTTAAATGAATCAAGGTAAAAAAAAATTCCCCGTTTATGATTAATTAGTTGAAGTGGACCTATGGTGTTGCACTACAAGGATCTGCTTTAATTAGATTAGTAAATTAAATAAAAATGGAACAACCAAATTTGTTCAGTTTTCTGTTTTAATTGTGGAAAACTTTAAAAAATAAATTACAGCTTTTAATGAACTAGTGTGCACCTGCCATCGTAAAGCCAGTGTCCTGGTAAGATTCCTGTTTAATTTATATTACTTTTGAAGCAAAGGGTGGTAATGTCTTGGTTTTTTGAAGAAGATACAGGTTACTGTGAATATTTCTGTGCAGTGATTTGTCAAATGTAATATTCCTGGTAAGCTTGAAATCTCTGTGCCTTTTGAGGAATGGAAATTTATGTCTCATCTTTAATACCTTCTCTGTAATTCTGACTTTAGATTTTTAGAAGCTCTTAATCATTTCGAGAAAGCAAGAACCTTGATCTGTCGTCTTCCTGGAGTGTTAACTTGGCCCACAAGTAATGTGATTATTGAGGAGACTCAGCCAGGGAAGATAAAGGTAATTATTTCTGTAGAGCTTCTTATGAACCATAAAAGCTCATCTGCACTCCTCTGCTCTTGACTCAGGTATAAGATGACAGGGCGGTAGTAGCACTTTGTCCTCAGCTCCCCTATGTCCCATTTAAAAACTGGTGGAATCACCAACATTTATTGAGTATTTCCTATTTGCCAATCACACACCTTCCATTTATCATTACCTTTACCCCTTCTAGCAACCATATGTGATGAGCACTGTGATTATTCCCGTTTGACAGATGAGGAAGATTGTGTTTAGACAGATTAAGTGACGAGTTCAGGATTAAACAGCTCGGAAATGGTGGAGCTGGGACTTGAATCCAGGCATTCTGGCTAGAGTGTGCACTGTTAAGCAGTGTGATGTGCTGGTTGTACTTAGAGAAAGATTTCACATTATTGTTTCATTATAATTTCTATAGTTATTGACATTGTATTTGAAGACCTAAAAGGTATAAATTGGTCTCATATCCAGAATCATGGGGTGCTTTGCCAGTTCTAGAAAGACTAAATCATGTAACTTGACTGGGATAAGCCTTTACTTGTGGTGAGCCCTGGTGTATACTCAGAACTTAGTTTTAACTAGAGCTTTTATAAGCCTAGGAGTCAACTCTTACAACTTAGTAGTAAGAAGACACTCTAATTAAAAGTAGCTGAAAGATCTGCATAGGAATATCTGCCAACAGTTTGTATAAATAGATGATAAATGTGCAAAGTGTTTTCAGCAGTTAGCCATTAGAGAAATGCAAATGAAAACAGGGTACCACTTCACACCCATTAGGGTGGCTGTAATCAAAAAGACAGTACAAGTGCTGGCAAGCATATGGAGAAATCAGAACCCCTATACATTGCTATAAAATTTAAAATGGTGGAGATGCTTTGGACAACATTCTGGCAGTTCTTTATTGGTTAAAGATAAAGTTACCAAATGACTGAGCAGTTTCACTCCTAAATATACTCAGAGACAGGAACACGTAAGTTTTCCTGAAAACTTATACATGAATGTTCATAGTAGCGTTATTCAAAATAGTCAAAAAGTGGAAAGAACTCAAAGGCCATTAGCTGATGAATGGTTAAATAAAATGTGGTGTATCCATATAACACATTTGGCCATAAAAAGGAGTGAAGTAATGACACATGCTACAACATAGATGAACCTTGAAAACGTTATGCTGAGTGAAAGAAGCTGGGTGTGAAATGCCAGATACTGTGTGATTCTGTTTATCTGGAATCTCCAGAATAGAACTTCGTTCTTTGGGGGCTGCACCACATAGCATGTGGGATCTTAGTTGCCCAACCAGGGATAGAACCTGTGCCCCCCGCAATGGAAGCACACAGAGTGTTAACCACTGGACCTCCAGTGAAGTGCTCACAATAGGAAAATCTATATATGAAGGCAGATAGTAGATTAGTGGTTGTCAGGGGATAGGGGACTGAGGAAAGATGAGGGATTGCTCATGGGTATGGGATTTCTTGTTGGGTGGTGAAAATGTTTTAAATTTAGGCTATGGTGATAGTTATATAACAAGCCACTGAACTATACACTTTAAGTACATGAATTGTATGGTACATGAATTATATAGGAACAAAACTGTTATAAGAAATAAAATGGGGACTGTTGGATTTTCCTCTCTTTATTCTGGACTGGGATGGAGGCACTGGAACTATTGATAACAATGAACCATCCTGGGAAACCTGGCATGAGTCTTGGGGGCTTCGGTGGCAGTGGTGTAATTCTTCAGGGGAGGGGCAAGCACAGGTGCAGGGATTCAGGGAGGAGGGTGAATGTCAGTGGGTGGGTCCCAGGTGAAGTGACCTTGGGTGGAACAGTGGAGTCCTAAGATTAGGCACCTATGAATGCTTAAAGGCGGTTTCTCAGAGGTGTGTATTGTAAAATGAGGTTTGAGGATTACAACAAAGGATAAGATTTTGATTCAGTCTGAAATTCTGAAGATTTTTTGTTCAGTCCTTTTCTTCCATTCTTTTCTCAGCATGTCTCTGTATCAGCCTCTCTCCAGGACGAAAACCTTTATAAGTTGTATGTTCTTGGCTAAAAGGCAATTCGTCCTTCCTGTGCTGAAAATATTTTGATGGCAAGAGATTATTGAAAGAATTTGATTGATGAATTAGTATTGTCATATCATTTTTGTGTACTTTTGTTGTAGATGCTGTTAGAGAAATTCGTTGAAGAATGCAGGTTCCCTCCAGTGCCAGATGCCATTTGTTGCTATCAGAAGTGCCATGGATATTCCAAAATCCAGATATACATAACTGATCCAGACTTTAAGGTACAGAATGAGGGTATACCAGGACATTAAATTGCTGAATTGTGCCTGAAAATGGTTTCAGAACAAATTCTTTAGTTGGAGACACCCAAGTTCTCTGACTTGTCAGCAGCTTCACGTCCTCTTGTCTGCCCCATCCCCTGACTTAAGTCTGCATCATCTCACATGGGGGCCCAGAGTCATTGAAATAAACACCGAGGGCAGTGATGGTGACCTGAGAAGGCAGGCTAGCTAATTCCATTTCCCCCTTCTAGCCACCGTTTCATATAATTGCCTGCTCCTTAGGAGCACAGGAAACAAAGTGAGGTAATTACCCTGATTTGCTGCAGTTCTAATTTCTTACATAATCTGAGTCCAAGAGTCTGAAGAATTGAAATCTAAGAATCATTCTGGTCACTGAATAACTCCTGGAGACCTAAATGTGAGACCAAGTCTGGCAGTTAATTGAGTGAACAGAGTGCTGCACCTTAGTTTATTCAAGAAGATAGAAGGTGCCCACTGTGCCTGGTTAGTAGTTCAGATGAAATGAAGTTTATAAAGTATTTGATATTTTGTACACCACTCTAGTATCCTCTCTTGGAACATCCCCATGGACAGAGGAGCCTGGTGGGCTGCAGTCCATGGGGTCACAAAGAGTCGGGCACAGCTGAGTGACTAACACTTTCACTTTCAAAGGAATACACAACTGTAAATCGTGGAAATGAATGTCAGTCAAGCTCAGTGTTCTCAGCGCTAGGCAATCTGCGATGTGAAGTACTGTACTCCCCTAGAAGGAAATGTGACATCTAGTCATGTCTGCCAGGTGAATGCAAACAGGTCTCTATCTTATTATGTGTTGTGGGTGTGAAAGAGAGAGTGAGTGTATGTATACTTTTTAAAGATAAGAATTAAAAATTGTTTTAAAACCCCAGGGTTTTATACGAATCAGCTGTTGCCAGTATTGTAAAATAGAATTTCACATGAACTGCTGGAAGAAGTTAAAAACAACAACCTTCAATGATAAAATTGACAAGGTAAGTAAGACTAACAAGATTTTCTGGATTTTTTAGTATGCTTATTGTATACTGATTTTTTTTCCCCGAGAATCTTCAAGAAAAGTCTTAACTGAATATGAATTTCTCTCTTTGTGTGAGATGTAATTAGAAGGTATTAAAATTTTAATGATGAAGTAGAAAGTTTTTTCATTTATAAAGTGTAAAGGCAGTAACCATAGAGGATTTTAATAAATTGTTGAACCCCTCCTTTTCTGTTGGTAATGTATGATCAAAAATAAATGATTTAATGTGATGATGTAGAACTGGGGCCTCAAATTTTTTATTTTCTAAAAAAGTTTGAGATAATTTGTACTAAGAAATCAACTTAAATTTTGTACTGCCATATTTGTTTGGGGTTTCTCTTCATTAGCAAGATAATTATGTTAATTACCATTAGCCAGATATACTTTGAGAGCAGTCACAGTTTTTTTTTTTTTTTTTAGTTCTACCACTTTCTTGCTACCAACCCATCTCCCTCCACCCTGGTGCACACATGCTCAGTCATGTAACCACATGGACTGCAGCCCACCAGGCTCCTCTGTCCATGGACTTTTCCAGGCAAGAATACTGGAGTGGGTTGCCGTTTCCTTCTCCAGCAGTCACAGCTTAATAATCTTCATTCATAGACTTTGTTTCTGATCCATATAAACTATGGACTTAAAAAAAAAGAAAAGAAAACCTTATTCTACACTACTTAGCCTCATATAAACCCCTGTCCTTATTGAGGAGAAAAGAATAAGGTGGTGGTGCTAGGTGAATGTTAGCAATAGTAATTATTGGGGGTTAAGTAAAAATGAGTTCTCACATTTTACACATTTTCATGTTGTTATCTAGAGGTATGATGATGTGACCAAGTAACTGTTGCCGTTGAGTCGCTCTTGCTATGTCTTTGTCTCACTTTAATTGAACTTCTCTAGCCATACCCTCGGGCGGTGGCGCTGTAGCTCAGACGGTAAAGAATCTGCCTGCAATGCAGGATACCCGGGTTTGATTCCTGGGTTGGGAAGGTGCTCTGGAAAAGGGCATGGCAACCCACTCCAGTATTCTTGCCTGGAGAATCCCATGGACAGAGGAACCAGGTGGGCTACAGTCCATGGGATTGCAGAGTTGGACACGACTGAGCGACTACCACTACCAGCTATACCCATATGCCCTTAGTGGTCCTAACCATTCCCATGGGTTGAAGTACCCTTTGTAGATTAGCTTTCACTAGGGTACCTTGAAGTAACTCAAATGTCTCATGACTTGAAGTAAGAAAGGCTTGTTTCTTGCTAATATTACTTGTCTTGCAGTTTTACAGTTGTCCAGGATTAGGCAGTGGCAGCTCCGGTATGTGGGGCTGTGGGCTTTGTTTCTGAATTGAGGTTGAGGAGTGACTGGGACATGTTACTGTGATTTAAAGGAAGTAGTGGCCAGTCCACTCAGTGTTTCTTAAAGCTTTGGTGTGGATGGTAGCACACGTCAGGGCAGCTCACCTTACGTGACCCAAGTGAGGCGCATGGACAGCCCTGCAACTGGAGGCTTTGGAAATCAGATGGCAGTGAGCAGGGACTTTGCAGTACCTCCTGAAGAAGGTTTTAGGTTATATTTTGACTGTTCTGTGGTTAAAATGGCATACATGTGTACATTTATGCCAAGATGTAACCTCCCCCCAACCCCGTTTTTAAATCAAATAGGATTTTCTGCAAGGAATTTGTCTTACTCCTGATTGTGAAGGAATCATTTCAAAGATAATCATCTTCAGCAGTGGTGGTCAAGTTAAATGTGAAGTAAGTAGACACTGGGGAAATCTCATTAAATTGATAACCAAAATGCTTATATCTTATGAAATATGATGTAAATTTATAAAACTTACACTATTTGGATCTTGCATTTTCCAGGAAGGAAGTAGTTACTTGATATAAGAAATTATAGGAAATAATAGGATGTAAGAATGCCTTTTTTTTTTTTAAAGAATGCATCTTTGGAATTAAGGATTCTCGTGTTCTTTTGTCTCCCAAAAGGAAAAGGAGAATTTTAACATGTCAGTTTTACTGATTTTACTCCTTCTGATAACCTTGTTTTTTAAATTCCCAGTAAACTTTTTGGTGTTGGCAAGGTGGGGGATCTTAGGGAGGGAGGAGAGTGTCTTGAGCCTCACTATGTGGGAGCTGCAGGAGTGGGTTGTTGTAATGACATCTGTCGTTTATTTGATTTTCTGCTTACTCTTAATTTTTTTTTTAACCTTCTATAACTGTGACTACTCTTTAGCTCCTTTTTTTCAGTAAATTGTGTTGCTAAAGTATTCTGGGCTTTTGTTTGGGTCAGAGTATCATCACTGTTCTCTATGAAACTGAATGTTGACTGTGTTTTTGAAATGCTTGTTAAACCTGTGATTTTATGCTTAATGTCATGGGAGCATGAGACAAATTTTAGATGTCTCTGTTTTATTTAAAGTTTGAACACAAGGTGATTAAAGAAAAGGTTCCTCCAAGACCTATTCTGAAACAGAAATGTTCTAGGTAAGATTTTTAATAATTAGTAGGTTAATAATGTCCAATACAATTCTGTTAAATGCACATTTCTAAATAATGCTGTTTTAAAAATTGGCTCAGCACACGTATTCAAATAAGTAGCTTTTAAGTGAATGTTATAGGTATTTATAACTTTCAAAAGAACTTAACTTCCCTGGTGGCTTTCACATGGTTAAGTGTCTGCGTACAACGCGGGAGACCCGGGTTCGATCCCTGGGTCGGGAAGATCCCCTGGAGAAGGAAATGGCAACCCACTCCAGTATTCTTGCCTGGAGAATCCCATGGATGGAGGAGCCTGGTGGGCTACAGTCCGTGGGGTCGCAAAGAGTTGGACACGACTGAGCGACTTCATTTTCACTTTCACTTTAACTTCGAATAGTTAAATGCTAAAAACTTGAATAAGAAGCATTATTTAGTGATTAAATTTATAAGTAAAATTATAACATTTGAACTATGAAATGACATGTTCAGTAGAATTGGCATTTGGATAAAAATTACATACTTAGTTCTCAGTTTGCACTTTAATTCCAAAAGCATCTTTCCTTTTGTTCTCTTCAGCAAACATTTTGAACCAGTGACTCTTTCTCACCCTGAAATACTCAACAAACTGTCAAAATTAGTCACTTTTCTGTTATCTTCTTGTTCAAGTCAAATAATTCAATCCTTTTTTCTTTTCTTTTTTGCCCTGCTTCTTGTTTTCCATTTTTAGAAGTAATTTTTTTTAACCATTGGTGGCCAAGAAAAAGCAAAAGAAAAGATGAATTATTTGTTGAAGAGAATTTATTGTAGCCATATTGACCAAATTTGAGCGTTGTAGATCATTATTGGGTTGTGAAAATGATATTTTACTGTGGAAATGAGTATTTACATGTATTATCTTGCATAGTAATTTTTTACTATTCCTCTTTACCCTAACAGTATCTTCTATACATGGGGATAACATCTGTATGATCTATATATGCCATCCTTAATTAGAAATCACTTAGTCATTGATGTTCTTGTTTTTATGCAACAAGTACAGTTGTTTCGACTGAATTGACCACGTGTCTAAAGTTTTTAATATTGAACAGAGGATATAGTCCCAAGTTCTAACTAAAAAAGAAAACTTCTAGCTTATTGTTTGGAGAATGGCTTCTACAGTAGGCAAAGGAACGTAGTTGACTGAGTTCATAACAAAAGTGAATTGTCACTAACTGTAATTATTTATCAGCCTAGAGAAGTTGAGGCTGAAAGAAGACAAAAAATTGAAGCGAAAGCTCCAAAAAACGGAAGCAAAAAAATTAGCACAAGAAAGACTGAAAGAGGACTTAAGGGAAAGTAACCCACCAAAAACTGAAGAGCAGAGAGGTATGCTGGGAGTCTGAGGCGTGATGAGAATCATATATTCTTGCTTAAAAGTATGAATGCAAATATTCATCTTGTTGGGCTTTATCAGTTCAGTTCAGTTGCTCAGTCATGTCCGACTCTGCGACCCCATGAACCGCAGCACACCAGGCCTTCCTGTCCATCACCAACTCCCGGAGTCCACCCAAACCCATGTCCATCGAGTTGGTAATGCCACCCAGTCATCTCATCCTCTGTCGTCCCCTTCACCTCCTGCTCTCAATCTTTCCCAGCATCAGGGTCTTTTCAAATGAGTCAGCTCTTTGCATCTGGTGGCCAAAGTATTGGGGTTTCAGCTTCAGCATCAGTCCTTCCAGTGAATACTCAGGACTGATTTCCTTTTGGATGGACTGGTTGGATCTCCTTGCAGTCCAAGGGACTCTCAAGAGTCTTCTCCAACACCACAGTTCTAAAACATCAATTCTTTGGTGCTCAACTTTCTTTATAGTCCAACTCTCTTTGAATTGAAATTTAGATTTCCCTTGGTATTTTAATACTATTGCCATCTTTTGATTATGCTGAGATGGGGAGGGGAGTGGTATAAGGAACATTAAATTTAGAAGTAAGATACAGGAATTGAAAATACTTTCCTGCCACTTAGGGCAAATTGTCTCAGTTCCCTTATCTCTAAAGTGAATGTGAAAATAATACTTGAAATTCCACACATATGTTTGAACTGTAAATTAGCCACTGATTATCTGACGTATGCTGCTTCACATAAAGAAGCAGTTCATATAAGATGCCAGAGAGATTACCTTGTGTTTTATGCTCATCTCGTCGGCATTCCCTGATCAACATGGGAGCTGTCTCAGTGATTTACTGTCCCTGTGGATACATTTACTTTCAAGTTTTGTGGTTTGTTTTTTTTTTAATGTATGTATGGTTTCAGGTGTACAACATAATGATTTGATATTTCTACATATTGCAAAATATTACCACAATAAATCCAGTTAACATCCACCACCATACATACAGAATTTTTTTTTTCATGATGAGAACTTTCAAGGTCTACATGCAAATACACAAAACAGTATTAACTGTAGTCATTGTACTGTGCACTATATCCCCAAGACTACTTTCAGTTTTGAGTTAAAGTAAATTATTCTCATTTTCTGATGACTGTTGCCAGCATTAATATTTCCTCTTGCTGTCTTTGTTTTTCATCTTGTTGTTTAGTCACTAAGTCATGTCTGACTTTTTGCAACTCCATGGACTGCAGCACACCAGGCTTCCCTGTCCTTTAGTGTCTCCCAGAATTTGGTGGCTCAGCAGTAAAGCATCTGTCTACAATTTGGGAGACCCAGGTTTGATCCCTGGGTTGGGAAGATCCCCTGGAGAAGGAAATCGCAGCCCACTCCAGTACTCTTGCCTGGAAAACCCCATGGACGGAGGAGCCTAGTGGGCTACAGTCCATGGGGTCACAAAGAGTCGGACACGACTGAGCGACTCCACCACCACCACCAGAGTTTGCTCAGACTCATGTCCATGAGTCAGTGATGCCACCCAACCGTCTCATCCTCTGTCACCCCCTTCTCCTGCCCTCAATCTTTCCCAGCATCAGGGTCTTTTCTAAAGAGTAGGCTCTTTGCATCAGGTGGCCAGAATATTAGAGTTTCAGCATCAATCCTTCTAAAGAATATTCAGGGTTGATTTCCTTTAGGATTGACTGATTATTTCATTAATGTTTCAGAAATCAATCAGAACTGTCTTTTCTACTGAAAAAAAATTTAGGGAACATCATTTACTTCCTTTATATATTTTTTGTATTTGTATGTTATTTACTGTATTAGATTCAAGAGGCTAAATGGCCACTTTTGGGGGGAATGCCTGGGTAGGAAGATGCACTTTTGAGATACTGCAATCAGTAACTCCACAGGTCTACGATTTAGGATTCAACAGTAAGATAAATAACACATATTTATCCAAATTCAACCAAATATTGTTTTTATACCTGAAGCAATGATCCCTTCAATTCTGGGGGGTGGAGGGGAAGCTTTACATTCATGCCTGAAACATATTTATTGAATGTAAAATTTGAGTAGTCAATAAGGCTCAGTTAAGATTGTTGAGGAAAGTAACCTTATTTTAGAGGAACTAAGTTTTTAGATGTTACATGAGTGGTGCCAGTGAAGGAAATAAGATACTTGTTATGTTTGATTTACTGTGAACTTTCATGTCTTTTAAAGGCACTTTTAAAGTTAAATACTTTATATATC
The DNA here is from genome assembly GCF_019320065.1 of Cervus canadensis. Classification (NCBI taxonomy): domain Eukaryota; kingdom Metazoa; phylum Chordata; class Mammalia; order Artiodactyla; family Cervidae; genus Cervus; species Cervus canadensis. Next base: position 26,403,836 of record NC_057392.1, read on the forward strand.
TATTTTTAAATGTCTTAGGTTGTTTAAAATAACATAAAGAATACATCTGAGTCATGGATTATATTGCTATGTGTTTTCCTAGTGGCTCAGACAGTAAAGAATTTGCCAGCAATGCAAGAGATGCGGGTTCGATCCCTGGGTTGGGAATATCCCCTGGAGAAGGGAATGGCTACCTAGTCTAGTATTCTTGCCTGGAGAATTCCATGGATGAAGGATCCTAGCAAGGCTACAGTCCCCATGGTCTCAAAGAGTCAGACACAACTGAGTGACTAACATTTTGACTTCACTCTCACACACAATATTAGGTTAAGTTTTTCAAAGTTTATGTTTTTGCAAATTGGTCCTCTTTCTCCTTTTTACTGACCACTGTTATTCATCCTTAGAAACTATCAACCATGTCCAAAGTTGCCAGTTCCTTGATGACAGAATTCTGCAGTGCATAAAGCAGTATGCTGACAAGATTAAGTCTGGGATACTGAATACTTCCAAGCTTCTCAAAGAATTGCTTTCTTGGAAGGTTTTAACCACAGAAGACTACACAACATGTTTTTCTAGCAGAAATTTCCTGACTGAAGCAGTGGACTATGTCATTCGTCATTTGATCCAAGAAAAGAACAGAGTAAAGACACGGGTATTTCTGCATGTTTTGAGTGAGCTTAAAGAAGTGGAGCCGAAATTAGCCACCTGGATCCAGAAACTTAATAGCTTTGGTACGTCTCTTAATTGTAGAGATGCATTTTCATAGGAGGATAAACACAGACCTCTGAATCCTGCATTTTACTATCATTTATGATTTTTTTTAAATGTGGAACTACAAATTTGTATGATTAAAAAATACTATTTCCCAAAGTTCACAATTTTTAGGCGACCTTATAAATAGGTTACCTTGTTCTTTGTGAAAGATGTCAACACAGGAAAGTCCAGTCAGTAAGAAAGTCCAGTCCTGTGTTCAACTATTGTCAGTGTGTTAACTTTGTGACTACTAGGCACTCCCCTGGGTAAATGGCACCCCTTGGAGTCAGCTGCTCAGGGGTGCCCTCTGGGATTGTGAAGAATTTGGATGGCAGAGTAGATGGAGCTATGAATAATTGGTTAGGATCACCTATGGTAGATCTGTATCTAAGGATCAAGAGAAATGTCCTGGGGCTGACCTTCAGCATCGTGAATCACAGGATCATAAAACTCTGGTGTTCTGTCCTGACTTTCCTAGTTTGGTTGAGGAAGAACCTTCGAGCAGGCTCTTTACCAAACCTACTCAGGGACCATGGTAGGCAGCGGCAGAGAAAGCTGTTGACTGACCCTAGAGTCTGGGGTCCTTGGGCACCTACCACGGCCTTGTTTGTCCCGGTGACCGATGTGGCCACTGCCTAGCACAGTAGACGATTCATTCGGCAGCTGTTGGGTAAAAGGCTAGCGGGAGCCACAGCAGCGACCCATAGAGATGCGCCTGACCTGCCTTAAAGACGGGAGCTGGTGAAACACTAGTTTCAGAGAATACACTACTGAGTTTCTGTCAGTGGTGACAAAGTGAGGTGGCAGTACACTTGGTGTAGTTGATGACTAATGTTGCTGCTGTGAACATACGTCTCCATGGGTTTCTGGCCCCATAGAATTTTTCCTAAGTGATGTTGCCATTAGTATCTACTAAACAGTCAGACAAGGAAATGATAAAGTTTTTTATATTTCTTACTACTAATTTGCTTTATTTAACAAAGAGATTAATTTAAATTGGGCAGTAGCGGGGTTAACATTTCAGTACTAGGTGTGATCTGCTGCCTTCCTCTCATCAAGCACATGCTCCGCTGTGAGCTGTAGATGGAGATTTGAATGTGGTATTTCTTTATCCGTGATTGCCTTACACCTTGTATCATGTGAGTATTTTACGTGGTCGCTGATTCTCGTGTTTAAATACACTGATTTTTCATGTAACATGACCTGTGCAAAGCTGTTGTATCTGGATCAGCCGTCCAGGGTAGTTTTGACTTGACAGGCTCTGCCTCATTTGCAGACAGAGAGCCTGTGACCCGTCCTGTGTTACAGATGTGGGGACAGAGAGCAGAGCCAGTCCTTACTTTTGGTGGCTGTATTAGCATGCAGCAGGGGCTCACCTCCTTTCAGTAGTAGTACATGAGGGTGCAGCCACCCCTTTTTCTGGAGTTGTAGAAGTGGGAGTGAAATCAGGAATAGTGACCACCTGGAATCTCGTGAGGAAGGTAAGGGGCCATGGTGTTCAAGGGGATGAGGTGCAATTCTTGAAAGTGTTGGATAAAGAGTTTACCCATTTTCTGTTTTAAAGGCATTTGGGAAGTTCCATATATTACTGATGTTTTGTTATTATAGAATATACGTAGAAAAGCATTGTAAAATCTAGCTAGCTTGTACTAATTGGAATGAAATTCATTATGAAGTAGTGAAAAGTTATTGTTATATTTTTAAAGGAATTTAATGTCTTTAAAAAATTGCTTTTCTGGGACTCTCCTGGTGGTCCAGTGGTGAAGACTCCATGCTCCCAGGTTCAATCCCTGGTCAGGATAGATCCCACATGCCACAACTAAGACTCAGCACAGTCAAATAAATAAGAATAAATACTAAAAAATTCCTTTTCCCCCCTAAGTCTAATAAAAATAGTTAGAATAATAGAAGCCTTTGGCCCACTTTTTTCAACTAATAGGTAAGAACTGCTGTATTTAGCATATTCATGTGAAATGGTGTTTCTGAACCCCATAATAGCTTGAATAAATGTAGTCTCAAGTATTTAAATGTTTTCACTGAAAATGTAAGCAAACTATAATAGAACTGCTTTCAAAGATATGAAACTGAATGTGATTTTGTAGCAAATAATCCTCCCTTCTTCTGACTTGGGTTTTGTTTTTATTATAGGCTTAGATGCCACAGGACCTTTCTTTTCTCGTTATGGGGCTCCTCTGAAGGAGCTTGATTTTAGCATCATGACTTTTCTCTGGAATGAGAAATATGGTCATAAGCTAGGCTCTATAGAAGGAAAGCAACTCGATTATTTCTATGAGCCTACGTCACTGAAGGAAGCGCGTTGTTTAATATGGCTGCTGGAAGAACACAGAGACAAGTTCCCAGCACTGCATAATGCCTTGGACGAATTCTTTGATATAATGGGTATGTGGACAGTTTCGATTTGTATCTAAGGAAAAAGTCTTCAAAGGATCTAGCTTACTTAGATACTTAACAAAGAAAATAGTGAAAATCATTATGCTACAGCTGGCTTATTTGGAGAAGTTAGTATTAAGAACAGTGGTTTAAAAAAGAACAGTGGTTTTTTTTTTTTTTAATATACTAAAGCCTTTTTACTTTGTGGATCTCAGTGTTGTCAAGACACTCAGATGGATACATTACATGGACTGTTCTCATTGTAGGTGTTTTGACAGTGTCATGGCAAAGATTATATATTAAAGGGGTGGACTTTCTTACGAAATGGTTTGATTTGTAGCATTCAAGGAAACATTGGCTGCAGAAGGAGGCAAATTTGCAGAATCTAGAACAGATAGCATATCTGCTGTGGTGGGAAGAACCTAGAGCTGGGAGTCAGAAAACGAGGCTGTGGCCCAGCTACACCCCTAACTAAGTTTGTTAGAAATCTTCTCTTACTGCCGCCTCAACGCCTTGTGCTAGGTGTGTTAACAAGGAGTTCAGAAATGCTTGCGCTAGTCTTTGCCCTCAGGACCTTATGTTCAGAAAAGGGAGTAAAATGAATATACAGGTAACTGTAATATGGGAGAAGAGAGGGCCAGGAAAAGTGCTGCGGGGTTCCCCTCCTCAGGAAGAGGAAATTTTTGGTGCAGGGGTGGAGTGAACATGGAGGTGGATCTGACAGTTGACATCCAGGGTTAGACATGTTGTACAATTCTGAGTTTAAGTTTCTTATCTTTGGTACTACATATATCTATCTCTTAGGATACTGTCTCTCCCTGCCCTCCTCCTTTTCCCTTCTCATCATACGTCTGCTTTAGGTATTGTTAGGAGTTAGACTTTCAGATTTCATGCTATTTGTTTTAAAGAGTACATGAAAAGGTTTTGGCCTTGTACTAAAGAGTTACGCATTATGAAATTCAAATACAGTATAAGGGACTGAAAAGCTTACTTGTGTTGTGGTTCTTAGGGGAGGGCACACTCAGATATAGGTGGCTTTATTTTCCGGGGACACTGCTTCATGACTGGGGATGACATGCTTCTTGATAGCCTGGATTGATTGCTCTCAGCTTGCCTGCTGCTGGGAATAAAATGCTGTTCTGGGACTGAGCTTACAAAACTTGATGCATGTTTGGATTGCACGGGACAATTCAAAAGGACACAATTCCCTTTCATTGTGCATTTTCCCTGGTTCTTGTGTTCTGTGCCTAAAATACCCAATCCATCCAGTTGTGACAGTTTCTCTGCTCTCAGTCATAGGGTTGCAAGCCACCAACCAAATGACCAGCCAACAGATTTTCAAGTCCACTACCTCTGCCTCTCACACTTACCCCAACATTTTCAATTTTATCTCCTTTCATTTAAAGGAACGATTATATTGGTTAAAAACTTTTCAAAATCCACTTATCTTATAAATTAAGAGTGGTCAATAACATCACCAGTGCTGTGATACTTGGGAGACCCAAACTCTTTTTGGATCCCGTGTGCATGTCTCCCTGTTGGAATGGCTTAAGCCACATGAGATATCTCAAGATGATAGTGCTTTACATATTGTTTTCAAGCAGGAAACGCTAAAATTGGTCTCGACCCTTCCTCTTGCCTTTTACCCTTTATCTAGTTTGTTTCCAAGTCAAGTAAGCTATATTCTTGATCTGCCCTTCCCTGTCTATCTCTACTTCCCTAGGCCAGGATCTTAATAACCTTTCCATGATCTCAGTAGTCTCCAACTGGTCTCCATGCCTCTGACCCTCCCACTCCAAACCTTTCTCTCACGATGCTCCTGCTGACCCTTCTAGAACACCTGTCTGATCCACTTTAAGTATTTTGTGGGAAGCACTTGCTTCCTTTTGCCTGCAGGTTGAGGTCACGGTGTCTGTCTGGGCTCAGCAGCGTGCTCCCGTCTCCCCTCTGACTGTGCCCCTCACTTCCTGCTGCGCCCAAACGTGCCTTGTGCTGTCCCTGCTCACACCCCCGCCTCTTGCTGGTTCATCTCAAGTCCTCTGTTCCCCACAGCCCTCCCTGACCCCTCCTTGGGCTGCTCCCCTTGAAGACTTCGTTACTCTGTCAGCTTTGTTTCCACTGCATATACTGTGGCCTTTAGCACACTGGGCTGTGGTGTTTGCCTCTCTGTGTAGTTTGCAGAACATGAGCTTATTGATGGCAGGGACGTTTCTATACATTTCTGTATTCCCAGCACCTAGCATATGTAGAGTTTGGTGTCTAGAAAAAACTCAAGTTGTACTGAGTTGGATTGAAGTTTCGTGATTCTTAGTAGTTGGTTTTCTACTGAGTCAGCCAGTTTGCTCTTGGTTTCTAAACTAAACTTGTGACAAAACCAAATAAGGAGTAGGACATAGTGGATATTAGTAGTATCTGGGGTGGTTTTCTTTAAGGACTTGTTGTGTCGTACGGCAATGTGAGCTTTTCGTTTCCTTACAATACCATGTGTCTTCTCACAGATAGCCGCTGCACTGTATTAAGGAAACAGGACAGTGGTGACGTGCCAGTAAGTTATTTCATCATTTTCAGTGTTTTATTCTAACTTGTGTCAGCCGAAGGAGGAGAGGGAGGACCCGGTGTTTGTTTACATCCCAGGAGGCACTCCAGAACCAAATCTGGAGGACTTCTGGATAACATGACAATTTTCTTAGAAAGGGTAATCCCAGTCTTCCTCTTGGAACAACAGTCAGCACACTCTGCAGCTTAAATTAGACAGTGTCCATAAATGTTCACAACTAATGAATGTTAATCATAGAAATAGGAAAGGAGTTCTTGAGTCATCTGATGGCATAAAAATGAAATGTTACCTTGTAATGATTAAAATTATGTTTTGTTCTGAAGGAAAACAAATGGACTTTGAATGGCTTACAATTGAGCTTAAAAAGTTAAAATAATTCCAGAGTTGTCTTCCTTAATTAGTTTGTGGCAGTTTTTGAACAGAAATACTTGTTTAATGATTTTTTTAGGATCAAGTTGTCTGTACTTAAAATTTTGTCTTTGTTCAGTCAGATCCTATCTGGCTAACTGGAAGTACAGATGACATAACCCTATGGGAAGTTAGACGCTGCTTCTTTTTTTTTTTTTTTTTTTTTTTAGACGCTGCTTCTAACTTCACTGTTGGTTCCCTGGTGTCTGGCCAAGTGCAGAATGTCTAGTTTGCTTAGTAAAGGAAAGTCATTAAAATATGATAAGCTCATAGCTGCAATTACTTTGTAGGTCTCATTAATTACTTGAAATGACATAAACCTTGTTGAACATGAGTACCAGCACCTTAAGTTGGAATGATTAATTTTAGTTATATAGCATTAGGTGTCATTTAGTATTTTTCTTATTTTCTATTATAAATCGAAACAGTGGGGCTTAACACACTAAAGTGTTAATTTTTGGTAAACATTTTATGTACTTGAACTTAGGACTAGTCTATGAAAATCAGAATGGTATCTTTATAATGTATGGTAGCTTCATAATACTATTATTTGAGTGTTCAATAATTTTTTTTTTTTTTTTGCTTTTTAGTTTAATTCTACCAAGATAAAAAACAAAGGCAAGAAAAAGAAGCCAAAAGATTCAAAGGTATGGAATATTTTCTGTATTAATTCTTAATTGAGTTTATAAATAAGAATTAACTAGTTCTTAGGATATTTTGAAGAACTTTGTAGAGAAAGACTTTCTAGGCTCTAAAGATGTTTTGCCAGTTTTCTGCATTTTGAGGAAGTTTAAGTTTCATGTTGTATGTAAGTAATTCTTAATAGAGACTCTTTATTATCCTTTCCATTTTCTAGGTATTTCCTAGTGAAATTGTCGTAATGTAGCACTTTGTATGGCTGTTCCTCAGTGTGGCCAAGGCTGCTTTGAGATCAGGGAGATCTGGGTTCTTAACCTTGGTTCTACCAATTATTATTTTTATTATCTCTGTGACCTTGGGCAAATTGACTTCCCTGTGCCCTTGTGTCATTATCTGTATTACAAGACATGATGCGTATTATTATTAATTAATGGAATTATTACCTAAATATTTAAAGTAAAAATGCTGAGACTTCCCTGGTGGTCCAGTGGTTAAGCCTTCACTTTCCAGTGCCTAGGGTAGGGATTCAATCTCTGGATGGTCAGCTAAGATCCCACGTGCCTTGTGGCCAAAAAACACCAGAACATAAACAACAGGAGCCAGTATTATAACAAATTCAATAAAGACTTTAAAAAAAAAAGATAAATACTAACCATCATGACAGAGTCTCAGAATTGATAGATTCCTTCCTTCCGCTCACCTAAAGCTCTGCTTCAAGCCCCTGAGATGACTGGGACATTACTTTTAAGTCTTAAGGTAGGGTCTTAATGGCTATCACACATTTGCAGAATCAAATGGGAGGCAGGGGTTGAAAATTAGGGGTGGATAAGAGTAGCTTATAAGTTCCAATACAACTTTTGTTTTTATCTTTGATTATATGTCTGTAGTTTATCTAAAATGAGAGTTTCCACAGTGATAGTTTAAAAATTTTTGGAGTGTTAGAAACTAACTCTTAGCTTGTGCCTATTTTTGGCTGTTTAAAATTTAATTAATGTTATGTTCCTGTTCACAAGAAAATTTAGATAAGTCATCAGTCAGTTCAGTTCAGTCGCTCAGTCATGTCCGACTCTTTGCGACCCCATGAATCACAGCACACCAGGCCTCCTTGTCCATCACCAAGTCCCGGAGTTTACTCAAACTCATGTCCGTCGAGTTGGTGATGCCATCCAGCCATCTCATCCTCTGTCGTCCCATTCTCCTCCTGCCCCCGCTCCCTCCCAGCATCAGGGTCTTTTCCAATGAGTCAACTCTTCGCATCAGGTGGCTAGAGTATTGGAGTTTCAGCTTCAGCATCAGTCCTTCCAGAGAACACCCAGGACTGATATCCTTTAAGATGGACTGGTTGGATCTCCTTGCAGTCCAAGGGACTCTCAAGAGTCTTCTCCAACACCACAGTTCAAAAGCATCAATTCTTCGGCGCTCAGCTTTCTTTACAGTCCAACGCTCACATCCATACATGACCACTGCAAAAACCATAGCCTTGACTAGATGGACCTTTGTTGGCAAAGTAATGTCTCTGCTTTTTAATATGCTATCTAGGTTGGTCATAAGATAAGTCATATATATTGGCAATTTTTGTGCATAGTTATATAAACATTCATCAGTTTTAGTGGTAAATGTGGAAAATCATTGTCATTTTTGTTTTTTAAACCAGCCTATGTTAGTTGGATCTGGAACACCTTCAGTCACACCAAACATTGAGACTGTCACTTCAGGTGAAGACTATATGTAAGCACAGTCTGAGAATTTTTGCTTTTATTTTAACTTAAAAGGTACATTAATCTGTTGTCCTTTAAACTTGTCTTTTATTTCCCTAACTTCTCTGCCTCAAGACATGAATCTGTTATAACAACCTTATGTGACCCATTGTGGTTGATTTATATAGTGTAGGCTGTCGGTGTTAAGAATTGATATAAACTGTTAAAATCAGAGGGTTGATAACATTCATTTGATAAGGTTGAGAACTTATATGTATAGGATACTGTTGAAAATCCTAGAAAATACTCTTTAAAATGTTCAATGAAGAGAATGTCCTGTTGATAATTAGTAGGAAGATATTTTGGAGGCTGTATGTGATGTTACGGTTCAGCCTTAAGTAGCAATTTCCAGTGTATCTGGTTGTTGAAACTGAGTTTTCAAGAGACAGGTAGATACAAGAAATAAAACTAGTGAGTAGCAAGTAAGTTTTTTATATCATATTCCATTATGGACCAAAGAGCCACAAACATTCCCCCCCACGTTTCTTAAATGAGTTGTAGTAACAATTGTTTTGCATATTTTCGTGGACTCTTTGAATGGGGGAATTGTTTTAAGTTTAAATAAAAAGAGCCTATATTTTGATAGCACTTATGTACCAGGTGCTGTTTTAAGAGCTTTTTATGTCTATATAAACTCATCTAATCCATTCTTCTTTCTTAGAGATAAATACTGTTACATGCATTTTACACAGAAGGAAACACAGGCACAGTGCAGTTGGCTGTGATACACAGCAGAGCCAGAGTTTAAGCCAGCAATCCTGTTTAGAGCCCACACTCAGCACTGCTCCAGCTTTGCAGAGTGCTAGAATCTTATGCTCTTTAAAAAACAAAAAAACTTGAAGTACTTTTCACCAGTCTCAATCTCACTTTAACTTAAATTGATCACCATTGTGATAAAACCTTTCATTTTGCTTTTTAACACGTTATAATTAATACAACATTGATTTTTTTTTCTAAACCAGAAGACTTTAAAGAAATTACTCTTGATAATTATTAATAAAAGAACTTAGTACTCAGGAATCTCTTGACTAAAGTTGTGGAAAGTTAACTTTTCTGCATTAAATTCTCTGGTAGTATGTTTTTGCATCCAAAAGTTGAATAATACATTATCTTTATTCCAATTTAAATGTTATTCTGGGTCACGTAGAAGTTTATTATTCACGAGAAAATCATTTGTGTTTTTGTTTTATCAGCAAACGCAGTTTAAATTCTGCGGGCCCCTTTGTAGTGCCCGATCACCTTCGGCAGGATGTAGAAGAATTTGAAGCTCTGTATGAACAGCACAGTAATGAGTATATTGTCCGGAATAAGAAGCTGTGGGACATAAACCCAAAACAAAAATGTTCAACTCTGTACGAGTAAGTGTCTTAACGTTCCTACAACTGTTACGTTGAGGTTGCCAGTAAAAGATCTTAAGTTGTTTTAAATTTGTGTCCCTTTCTATTTATTAAAAGAATCTGTGTTTGGCTCACAAACTCTGGGGAGGAAAAGTATGGCTTTGGTCATGTATTACACAAAGTTAATCGGACATTTTTAACTATTAAAAATTTTTTTAGAACCCTAATGTTTATTAGTTGTCAGTTTGAGCTGCTAATGTAGATTCTTTGTATTTCCAAAACTGTCCTAGGATAGGAATGATAAATGAAGCTTCCAGCCATAATCTTTTATCATAAATTCCACAGTATATATTTGACAAGGAATGGTATGATTATTTGCTTTCATTGTCTTTCCGTTGATATGATATTGTAGTTTGGTGTCTCCTAAGCCTGGTGACACTTAATGTGACTTGGTGAAGTATTACCCTTCACTGGGAAGGGATACCAGGATCTGGTGACTACTGCTGAGAGAGCTGTCCAGCTGGGGTGGTAGTACAGATACAGAACCCTGTATCTCTGTGTTCTGCTGAAAACTTGACCTCCCGACATTCATCTAGGAAAAGAGAAATAGACTTTTCCTTCTAAGAAAGTTTGGGCTGAATTACTTTTGGCTTGAAAATGTGAATGTGAAATTAACACCAGGAAACTTCCCTAGTGGTTCAGTAAAGTTAGGACTCTGCAGGGGCACAGGTGTGATCCTTGGTCAGGGACCTAAGATCCCACATGCTGTGTGGCCAAAAAAAAAAAGAAAGAAATTTAAAAAAAGAAGAAGAAGAAAAAAATTAACACTAAAGTCAAGTCTGAGGGGGGTCGATACAGTAATAGAGTTCAGGAAAATCTAAAAAGCATTTGCCCTTTTTTTTTTTTTTAAAAAAGCTTGGGATTAATAAGTAGTACATGATGCTTTCTTTAGGAAAAGATGATGAGGGGCCGAGATCTGCAATAGAAAATTAATTTGTAAGCGAATTCCTGGAAAACCCATCACTCATCTGTAATTTGGTTATTTTTTCTATTTTTCTCGGTTGCATTATTCCTCTTCAATTTAGTTATATGCTCTTGGATCCCTCTTCATAGTTTTTCTTCAGAGTTGAAGTGCTGAACAAATCATATTCCCAGAGAACTGGATGACAACCTGGAATCAGCTGTAAAACTACACTGTTATTGTTGTTCAGTCACTCAGTTGTGTCCGACCTTTTGCGACCCCATGGACTATAGCCCGCCAGGCTCATCTGTCCCTGGGGTTCTCCAGGCAAGAGTACTGGAGTGGGTAGCCATTTCCTTCTCCAGGGGACCATACTAGTATTTCTTAAAACATGCTAGACTTTGCTTCAAGCATCTAAACTGAAGCTAAACTGTAGTTTTCAGGAGTTTGCTTCTTAGAGACTACAGTACCTTTTTAAGTGGGAAGAAATTAAGTAACTTTATGAGAAAAAAAGAGTTTGATTTGTTTGTGTATTTTGAAATGGAGTTTATATCTTATAATAGGAGAAAGTTGGGAAGTTACAGGAAGTCACACCTCAGAACTTAATTCTTTCTTTGAATTTTCAAAAATAAACATTAATGATGATTGGCTTAAAGATGATATTTTAATTGGCCAATGGGTAAAAGAAAAATGAAACTAAACTTTTGTATCTGAAAAGAATGTAGAGTAGAAAGCGTAATATATATGGTGTTAAGAATATTGTGATGACTGCTTTCTTTCTTCACTTAAATATTTCACTTTAAAGTAGGGAATTGGATTGATTTGTTTTCAGTGACCCCCTTCCTTCTAATGTTTTATAATACAGATAGTTGAAGTATATGGTATTCTGCATTCAGACAGTATATGGTATTATATACTGTTATAGTATATGGTATTATACGTTGCAGATAGTGTATCTGCAATGCAGGTAGTATATGGTATTCTGCATTTAGTTTTTCATAACAGTTCTTTAGTAGTGTTAATGAGTCAAGATTTACTAACCAGTTAAGGTGGAAGGTTTCAAAAAGAAAGTAGAAGATGTGATCCCAGCATGTAGCTACAGATAGCAGGAGAGTGAAATTGATCACAGGTTGAATCACAGTGTGTTGCAAATAAAAATAACTTTGTGAAATAAGAATCATGTTTTTTCTCCCTGTCAGTTTTTGCCTACCAGAAAGAACATGTGGTTTTTGCTTACTTGTCATGCTTTCTTCCAAGAAAGAGGAAATTGGGTCCTGATCTTTAATCTACTTCTTTTAAAAAAGAGAAAGGAATCAGGAGCGTGTAGAAAATAGTGGTTTTTCAGAGGGGCACACCTAGAGCACTAGGATGGGGATGCTTTCTGAAATATTTTTCCCATTTCTACCCCTTGGCCCCGTGCTGACAGTGACATGCACGGGCACTATGGCAGTCCATCAAGGATCGTTTAAGACACATCATTCAATTATGAAAATATGTATACACATATTTGCAAATCATATATCTGATAAGGAGCTAATACCCAAAATGTATGAAGAACTGAGGCAACTCAGTAGCAAAAAAAAAAAAAAAAGTTCAGTTTAGAAGTGGACAGAAGATTCAAATAAACATTTTCCCAAAGAAGACATATAGATGGCCAGCAGATACATGAAAACATATTACAGAGACTTCCCTGGCAGTCCAGTGATTCTCTGCACTTCTATTGCAGGAGGCGTGGGTTTGATCCCTGGTCAGGGAGCTAGATCCACATGCTACAAATAAAGATCTCACTTGCCGCAACTAAGACTGAGGGTAGCCAAATAAATAAATATTTTTTTTAAAAATCCAAAAGCAAGTATTAAAAATATATATGTATGTATTTTGAATAATTATTTAATCACAGCTTATAAAAAATAACTTTTTAGTCTTTTTTTTTTCTCTACAAAAAATATCTTTTAAAGGATTATTTTCTGAGGAGTAAACTTAACTTTTGTTTATAGTATCATTGATTACAGGTAGCCTTTCTCAGATTTAATGTGAGTATAATATGTTTGTTGAGGAGGTGTTCAGGTCAGTTAGAAATAGTATTTTGCTTTGGGGAAATTTTTGAGAAATATTTTTTTCAGAAAACCGTGTGTAAGTGCTTCCTTATAATAACATATGTAAATTTTTTTGCCTAGCTATTTCTCTCAGTTGTTGGAGGAACACGGTCCCTTGGACATGAATAACAAGATGTTTTCTGAAGAGTATGAGTTCTTCCCGGAAGAAACACGACAGCTACTAGAAAAAGCAGGAGGTTTGAAAGCGTTTCTCCTGGGGTGTCCTCGTTTTGTTGTGATTGACAACTGTATTGCGTTGAAGAAAGTCGCGTTACGGCTCAAGAAAAAGAGAAAGAAGAAAAACATTAAGACAAAAGTAGAAGAAATTTCAAAAACAGGAGAGTATTTACGAGTTAAACTACCACTGAATCCAACTGCTAGGGAATTTAAACCAGATGTAATGTCTAAACCAGTGTCTGAGGTACCTTCAGCACCAGCTTCCGAGGATGTGAGGCCTCAGCCTGCATCTGCCAGTTCTCCCCAATCAGCTCGTGACACTGGGAAGCCAAAACCAGTTTCTGATAATTCTTCCAGATCAGTTTCTGAGGATGAGAAGCCCAAAGGGGTGTCTTCTGATTCTCCCAGGCCAGTTTCTGAGGAGACTGGTTACAAGCCAGTCTCCTCTAATTCTCCCAAACCAGTTCCTGAGGAAGTGAAAGCGACCTATTGGCCTCGACCCCAGCTGGTCACAGGATACTGTACATACCTTCCCTTTCGGGGGTTTGACATCACCCAGACACCACCAGCCTTCATCAGCGTGTTACCGACTTTGCCCCAGTATAGCATTTACACCCCTCTGGCCAGCGTTCCTGCTGAGTATCACCTGCAGAGACCAATACCCATGGTGCCGTCTTTTGTAGCAGGTGACATAACGGAGCTGCACTTTGAGTCTCATCATTTCAGTGCTGAGAATGCCCCTGCTAGCCAGATGGCCTCCGAAACACAGATCCTTGAGGACTCTTTGGAAACACCGGTGAAGTCAGAGTACAGCTCGGATAGTGCTGATACTGCCCAGAGTGAGGCTAGCAGAAACGATGACCGCTGTGGAGATTCTGCCACGTGGGAAGTAAATCCGGAAAGCACAGATGAAGTAACACATATTCCATGTACACAAGTGGTTGCTGTACAGGTAAGACCACAGTGAGAAAGTCATCTTAATATCAAAGTTAAGTTTTCCTCTTCATTTTTCATTGCCCTTATATTTACTAAAATCCTGTAAAATAATGGACTTTATGAACCCTTTTTTAGGGCATGACAGGTAATGCCAGAAGGAATTTTGGAGTGTAGTAAGTAATACCCTCTGTCCTATCCAAGTTTTGCACCAGTTGGGACATAAAGCAGTAGAATCAGCAGATGGAGCCAAAGCACCGCCTTGATAATTAATAAAAGTGCAGTAGGATGATGTGGTTCTTTTCTCTAGAGAGTGTCTGTCCCAAGACTGAAGCCCATGACTTAGCAGCTTCCCCCATCGTTCACAGCAGTGCTGGACTAGAAGGCTTTCCAACTTGGGTGCTTGCCCCCAAGACAGTGCAAGGAAGAGGAACAGGAAAAATGTGCTCTCTGCACGGGCAGCTCCCAAGAGAAAGAGAAAAAAGAAGAGAGTCAGGGCTGCACATGCCCAGTTTCTCCTGTCAAACCAGCGGGGGAGTGAGGGAGATATAGGGCACAACCAGATGGAGAGAAACAAGGGATATGAATAAATGTTCCTTCCTAACAGTCTCAAGAATAAGGTTTCTCTGTAGTTAACCTTAATAAGGCATGAATGCATGAAGCCCTTATTGGTTATCCTCCTACTCATTAAGTTTTTTAAAAGCTTGCTAGAAGGCTTTGAAAAATTATGTTGAGTAATGAACCAAAATCATTTTCACTTTTACCAATTCCAAATGATACTCTTTCCTGTTACAAACATTTGTAGAAAGCATAGAATGTTATCTAAACTGACAAAAAAATAAAACCCTTGAAAAAATTATGGACATGTTTCAAAATGTTATCAAATGATGGATTTATTTTACTAGAGCCTTTGAGACAGATTGAATGTGCTTGTTTTGCCCCCGAAGGTGTCTTGGAATATGACACATCAAGAAGTCAATACTGAACCATATGGTCCTTTTGAGTCACAACAGGTGAGTCAGAGCTGTATTAAACTGTTAGAAGGTTTAATTTTCATTACTTTAACTAAATGGGAATAATGAACTTAGAACTATTTTGAAACGAGTTATTCCTTATAAAACGTCATAAAATAAGCCTTGTTGTTGAGTCACCAAGTGATGTCTGACTCTCGTGTAACCCCATGGCTCCTCTCTCCACGGGATTTCTCGGGCAAGCGTACTGGAGTGCCATTTCCTACTCCATGGGATCTTCCCGACTCAGGGATTGAACATGCGTCTCCTGCATTGGCAGGCAGATTCTTACTGCTGATTATTTAAACATGGACTGTATTCATAGGGCCGAACTTTCTGGACGATGAAAACAGCAGACTGGTGTGTGTGGTCAGCTTGGCCATAGTTCACAGTTTTCTGACAATGAACAGAATTTCAGAACCTCAATTCCCTGCCTTTGTACACTTGGGAAATGCTAACGTGCTGTAAGAGGTGCAGGGGATGGGAAAGGTGGGCCAGGTGTGTGCACCTGGCTTAGATTCCCAAGCCTGGCTGCCGGTGCCCTCGTAGCTGGGCAGAGCAGTTGGCTGCAGCTGAGAGGAGCTGCCAGCATCTGACATGTGCTCCATTCACAACAACTGTGTGACTGCTGCCCGCCTCAGCAGGATGAAAGGCTTACAAATACATAAATGCTGCTCGTTGCTTGCCAGCATTTCACAGTACAGTATGACTTCTGTTTGCTTTTTTTAAAGCTGTCCAGGAGACAGTTACATAACTGAAAATAATTTCTTGATAATAATTTAAGTCATCTTTTAAAAATAATCAGCAACCGTCTATTTGAAACGCTATAAAAGTAGGGCCAAAACTAATATGTCCTATTCATATCTAATGCATGCATAATATTTGCGGTTCTTAGGGCCAGTAGATAGTTCTTGATGTTAATTGCGGAGGATGACAGTCATATCAGACTATTTAATACTGAACCCTTCTAAAACAAATATTCAGAGCTAATTATGGTGCATATTGGAAAGTTTCCTTATGAATTCCAGTAATATGAATAACTTTTTAAAAAAAGAGCTGACTTTGCTAAACAATGTAAGGGGTTTTAAATTCTTGAATTATTGTGACATTTTCCTTGTAAATTTTCATCTGCCTTATGTCCTCTTGTTTATCTGAAGAGACATTTCAGAACAAGATCAGAATTAGACTTTTAAAACTACTTTTGATAGGTAATTTTGTATCATATTTGTAGGGGGGTATTTCACAGATTGAAAAGGAGTACCAGGTTTTACAAGAGCAACTTAAGGGAGCATGTGAATATTATGAACAGAACAATGTCAAGGGCTCAGAAGAAACCAAGGACTTGGAAGAAAAGTTGAAAAGGAACATCGAAGAAAATAAGGTAATCCTGTCTGAAACCTCTTTTTAATAGCACATGGTATCATTCAGAGAATTGTGCTTGTGTAGCCTCAGTTAGCTGAGCTACTGCATTGTTGGCTAAACAAAGGATTCTTTCTCACTGTTGCCTATTTCACATTTTTTTATGACGTTAAAGTGACAGTGTTTTTATTTGCAGTGTTTTACAACCTCTACAAGTTGTCATGTAAGAAAAGGGCTGTGATTCTGAATTTTCATTTATCTATAACTTGGTTTCCTTGATTAAAACTATTTCCTGGTAAGTTCCAAGTTAAATTCTTTATAGTGAGAGTAGTCATGTAGCACTAGAGGTTCCACATGTGAGGCCTGGAGACAGACTGACTGGGCTCAGATCCAGGCTTAGTTATACACTAGTTCTGTTCCTGGGCAGACTGGTGTGTGTGGTGTTTGTTTAACATCTCTGCCTTGGTTCTGTAGTTTGGGTAATAATTGCTCCCATTTTATAGGGTTAGATTCTTACTCTTTTTTAATGTTCAGACTTGTTTTATTTACTTTTGGCCACACTAGGTCTTCCTTGCCGCACATGGGCTCGCTCTGGATGTGGAGAGCAGGGGCCCCTCTGCGCTGCGGCGTGCCGGCTTCTCGCTGTGTGGCCTCTCGCTGCAGCGCACTGGCTCTAGGCGCAGGCGTTGTGTAGTCGCTCTGTGGCATGTGGAATCGTCCTGGACCAGAAACTGAACCCACGTCCCCTGCGTTAGCAGGTGGATTCTCATCCACTGTACTGCCAGGGAAGTCCTCATTGTGGTTTTGATTTGCATTTCTCTCATGAAGAGTAATATTGAGCATCTTTTTATGTGCCTGTTGGCCATCCTAATGTTTTTTTTGGAAAAATGTCTATTCAGATCTTCTGCCTATTGTTTAATTAGGTTGTAAAAACTGAAGTCTTTGTACAGAGGTAAAAAGGGTCTGTTAGTCCGTTTAAGAAAGGAAGAATTTGTGCCAGAAGTCTGAGTCATTAGCTGAGGTCACATATTAAATAGAAAAAAATTAGCTGTGGGACCTTAATCAATAATAAACATTTGTTGAGTATACCCAGAAGAAAAGGGTTGGTTTGTAGAGGTGACTGTTATAACACTCCTTAGTCCATGTTTTCACTTGGGATGAGACTGGGGAGATTTGAAAAATTAGAAGGAACCAGCCTTTCTGCTCAGTTGCCCAGTTGAATGAAATCTTCCTGATTAAGAAGAGGGGAAAATGAACAAAAATAAACCCTTTTACAGAGACTCATAGAACACTAATTTGGATAAGCTACTTGGGGGGCTTAACAAAACAAAACATTTTTGTGAACTTCGTATTGTGTCAGGAAAATTCAGTTTTAATAAACCTGTATGAGAATGCCTGTGTCCACCCAATTAAGTGATGCAGACAGATGCAGACACAACCACTTGATTTGAGGTGGTCATCTGGTGAGTGAGGGCTTCCCTGATAGCTCACTTGGTAAAGAATCTGCCTGCAATGCAGGAGACCCTGGGTCGGGAAGATCCGCTGGAGAAGGGATAGGCTACCCACTCCAGTATTCTTGGACTTCCCTTGTGGCTCAACTGCCAGGGCAGGGAGACCTGAGTTCAATCCCTGAGTTGGGAAGATCCCCTGGAGACGGGAAAGGCTACCCACTCCAGTATTTTGGCCTGGAGAATTCCACGGACTATAGAGTCCATGGGGTTGCAAAGAGATGGACACGACTGAGTGACTTTCACTTTCACATTTCACTTTCTGGTGAGTGAGGCTCCTTTCTTTCTGGTAGAGGCTTCTCCAGCTTTATAAGCTCCTGGTTTGACTGCACTGTGTTTGTGCAGTTCATCAAGACCGCTTTGTACACGGGACCAAGAAATGTACAGTAAATGAGCACCCAGGGAGGAGGGCTGTGAGCAAGCAGCGGCTTTGACCAGTGGGCTTGGGCTCTTACCCTGCTTCTTAACTTTGCTGAGACTCTGGACCTAGTTCCATGGGATTGTGCTTAAGAGTAGTCAGTCCATTTTTTAAGAAGGGCCATTATTTTGTCCCTCAAATTGCAGACCTGTTAGGTTATTGGACTTTCCATGCAAAATGTTTGCTTTCAGGATAAATTGTTCACCTGAGTTCCTTAGGTATATATTATACAACCTAAGGAACAGGGAGGCCTGGGGTGCTGCAGTCCATGGGGTCGCAAAGAGTCAGATACGACTGAGCGACTAAAATGAACTGAACTTAGAACTGATAGGTCATAACTGGGTTGCCGTATTGCTCAGGGGCATATGTTCTCTCTCTCTTAAAAATTCTTTATTTATTTATTTTTACTATACTGGGTCTTCATTGCTGCACGGGCTTTCTTTAGTTGCAGCAAACGGGGACTACTTTCTAGTTGTGGTACGTGGGCTTCTCATCATAGTGGCTTCTCTTGTTGCGGAACGAGGGCTCCAGTAGTTGTGGTTCCTGAGCACCAGAGCACAGGCTCATTATTTGTGGCACACAGACCTAGTTGCCTCAAGGTATGTCAGGTCTTCCTGGACCAGGGGTCAAACCAGTGTCCCCTGCATTGCAAGGCGATTCTTAACCACTGGACCACCAGAGAAGCCATCTTTTTTGTTTTATTAAGGTAAAAGTTCACATTTAACCTTTATATAAAGTATACAGTTCAGTTGTTTTCAATATATTCACCATGTCATATAATCACCACCACCATCTAATGCCAGAGTTGTTTTCATCAGTCCAAAAAGAAGCTGTATTCCCGCTAGGCAGTCACTCCCCATCTTTTGAAGGTCATATGTTCTTAAGGTGCTTTAATGAGATTTGCTTATAGCTAAGAAGGGTATTTAGTTAGCATTGACTCTTAAAACAGTCAAAATAATTTTGGCCTAGATGAATTGATGGAGTAGAATCTGAAACTTTGTGCTGTTTCAACAGAATCTTGGGTTCCTGCCTACCAAAACTTCCTCAGCCCACATCTGCAGAGAGGTGTGGTCCTATTCAGTCACGGTCCTTGCCAAGTTCAGCTTTTTTCTAATCTAACATTTATGGAGCTCGGGTTATGTGCTGTACTCAGTCATAAAGGTTTTAGCTATATTATTTTATTAAATCTGAAAGCACTTTAGTGCACTAGTGTTCCGGTATGTAGCATTGTCTCCATTTTGCTGATGAGGAAATGGAGGCTGGACTCACTAAGGTGTCTTGCTCCAAGTTGCACCAGTAGTAAGCAGAACAGGTGGTGAATGTCAGGCTCCAGATCCATTAAGAGAAGGTCTGTTCCACAACCAGTTGAGAAACATTTCCCAGCACTTCGTGAGCAGTGTATCAGTTAACTGATGCCATAGTAATGCTAAGTAAAAACCTCAGTGACATATAACAATAAATATCACATGTGTGTCTGTGGGTTAGCCAATCCTGATTGAGCTTGGCTGGACGGCCTCACCTTTGGATCAGCTAGGGCTCTGCTGTTCTTGGCTGTGCTTGCTCACGTATTGGGGTCATCTGGCTATAGACCGATCTACAGTGGCCTCAGCAGGGGCAGCTCCATCTGTCCCGTGTGTCTTTCATCTTCCAGCATGAGTCCAAGGGCAAGCAAGAACCAGCCCTGCTGATAACCCACCAGACAAAGCAAGTCCCATAGCCAGCCGAGGTTCAAGGGGCGGGGAAAGGCTCGCCTCCTGAGTGGAGGGAACTCCAGGGTCCCCCGACAGAGGCTGTAGATGTGGGGAGGGTGCAGGATGGGCTGTGTGTGCCATCCCTCTGCCACAGCAGGTCAGTGCCGGTAATGCGTGAACACTCAGCAGTCACCTCGGGCTTGAAACCCCCCTGTGGTTGGTGCCTGCTCCATCTCCAGCCTTCTTCTCTGCTGGCACTCTGCATTGTCCTCTACCCTTAAAGGGTAGTGGAGCTTGTGGTGTGGTTTCTTCACTTCTAAACCTCTTCCCAGCACTGGTCCTTCTGCCTCAAGGGCCTTCTCCATCCCTGTGCCTGGCTCACCCCTTATCTTTGGGCCCAACTCAGGCATCACTTTGTGGAGGAAGCAGTCACTGACAGAACCTCAGCCTTGGTTAGAGGCCTTTGTTAATGCAGTAGTGATAATGACCACCTCACTGTATTAGACCGTAATTATCATTTTGTTAACATCATTATTGAGATGTAGTTCACATGCCATAAAATTCACCTGTTTAAACTATGTAGTCAGTGTGTCCAGTATAAGCACAGAGTTGTGTAGCCATCTCTGTAATCCACGTTTAGAACGTTTTTATCACCCCAGAAGAAGTCTAATCACTGCCAGTCACTCCCTGTTCTCCTCCCTCCCTCAGCCCTTGGCAACCACTAATTGACTCTGTGGATTTGCCTATTCTGGGTGTTTTATATAAATGGCATATTATACATGGTCTTTTGTGAGCACCTTCTTTCACTTAGCTTAACGTTTTCAAGGTCTACCCAAGTACAATGGTCCATGTAACATGGATCAGTGCTTCATTCCTTTTTACTGCTGAATAATATTCCATCATATGCTGTATCACATTTTATTAACCCATTCATCTGTAAATGAACATTTGAATTCTTTTCATTTTTTGGCTGTTACAAATAACATGAATATCTTGAGTACAAGTTTTTGTGTGGACACATGTTTTCATTTCTTTTGGATGTATACCTAGGAGTGGAAATGCTAGGTAATCTGTTAACTCCATATTTAAGAGTTTGAGAAACTACCAGACTATTCTAAAACAGCTGCACCATTTTATATTCCCACCAGGTGTGTGAGGGATCCAATCTTTCTGTGTTCTCATTAACACTTTCTATCATCCATCTTTTTTATTTTAGCTCTTCTAATGGGTGTAAAGTGGTTTCTCATTGTAGTTTTGATTTGTGTTTCCCCAAAGGCTAATGGTGTTGAGTATCTTATATGTGTTTTATGTCTATTTTTATATATTTGGAAAGTGCGAGAAATGTGTTTTAATCCTTTGCCCACTTATTAATTGGATTTTTTGTTTTTTTATATTGAATTAAGAGTCTATATACACACACACACACTTTTATATATATGTATTCTAGGTACAAATTTCTTATATATGATTTAGAAATATTTTCTCTCATCTTCCCATATTTGCAGATTTATTTCTCCTGTGCCCCATTCTGTGCACTGTCTTTTCACTTTCTTGATGTCACCATTTGCAACACACAAGTTCTAAGTTTTCAGTGTAGTTCGAGTTTCTCTCATTTTTCTTTTGTTTCTTATCCTTTTGATGTCATAGCTGAGAAACCACTGTCAAACCCAAGGTCAGCAATATTTACTCCTATGAGCTATAGAGTTTTATAGTTTTAGCTCCTCCACTTAGACCTGTGATTCACTTTGAGTTAATTTTTTGTGTATGGTATAGTAATTATCTTTTATGCATACTTCCCCCACCAATCTATGACCCCCCCTGAGACTGAGGACTGTTTCTTGGCCGTCCTTGGATCTGAGTGTGCAGACTAGGAGCTCCGCCAGTGCTCCCCAACAGTGTGTACTGGGCCCCTAAAGAACTGAGTTTAGTGAATGGTGTCTCCATATTTCAGCAGCCTAGGGAAAGGTCGTCAGGCCTGTATGTTCTGTGATGACTGTTGCTTTATTTACTGCTAGTATGTAGTGGAGGGTAGCACTCATTCTTTCATTTGACAGATGTTTATATTGGATGCTCCTTAAGTGCCAGGCTCTGTGCTGATCTTCCAGGACTTTTATGTCGCACCCTCTTCATGAGGCCAGGTAGGCATGGTGGTCACCTCCGTCACAGTAGTGACTCAGCAAATTCAAGATCAGCAAGGTTGCATCAAGGAAAGTGTGAGTTGAACTGTCCCCAGGCTGGAGGAAATGTCACCGAACTGTTGAACCTCTTCTGCCTAAGGACAGTTGGCCTGCACATCTCAAGGCCGCTGAAGTCCAACCTACTCCTGAGGCAGGACTTGAAATTCATGAAGGACCTGGGCTGGTCAGAGGTACATTCACGATGTTGAATCTACCTGCCAGGAACATCCAAAACTCTAAAGTGTCTAAAGCTGATGAGGGTGGAATGTTCTAAGTTGGTTCCCGTTTTGACTAGAAGCTGTTATTTCCCAGGGAATCTGTGTAGCTTGGCTCCAGGGTACCCTGTCCTCTCTGAAGGAGGAGACCCTGAGTTTCTGTAGCTGAACCCTTGTCCTCAGTGACCTGGCCACATTCTAAGCCTAAGCAGGAAGGTCAGATTATAGGGAACCTGGTCAGAGGTGGGACATGAAAGGCTCCCTAAAGCAAAAATGAAATTGAGATACCATTAAGCAATCGTTGATACTAGTAGAATTTCAAACTAGAAAATATTAAAGTTTAAACTTCTTTTTTGTTTCTTGTAAATATTGTTCCGTTCTCACTCACACAGTAATTGTTAGAAATAGTAGTCCAGAGTATATTTTATTTATAAATGACTGGCATTTACAGGCATGTGCACAACCTGTCTGCTAACATTGAAGAGATGACCTTTCGAAAAAACTGGCATAAAACTTATAGAGAATTCGTAGGTTCAGAAGAAGTTTCAAAAGGCAGTCCTTACTTAAGGTAGCTGACAGAGAAGGCTATGTCTCAGGTGATGGTGTACCTGGCCACCCAGAGCCTCAAGATACAGCGTTTCATTTCTCTTTGTCACATGGCCTGAAATTCTAACAAGTATCTCAGCCCCATGGCCTTTATCACCAAGCAGAGATAACACATTTATATTTTAAAAAGCAAACAAGTATTGGACTTGCCAAATAAAACATGCACGCCAACCCCGTGTAGATTAGAGAATCACTTAAGCTAAAGAGTGAAGTGTGACTACTTCCAGGTGAGTCGAAGTGGGTCTTTGTAGCACATTGCTGCCATCAGGCGCACTTGGGGTGAGAGATTGAAAAGGAAGGAGAAGAGAGACGTGGAAGTGTGCCTGTGTGCCTGGCAGGCCCTTGACTGGGGGGTGCTTAAGTCAGGAGTGCAAACTCGAGGGTGCTGAGGAAGGAAGGGCCCCCGGTGGGTGGAACTGAGTGCCAGAAGGAAGGCGGGAGGCTGTGAAGGTGGACATGAATTTCTCCAAACCTGTCTCAGAGGGTAGCCTTCGCTTTCCTCTTTGTCTCTCCAGCATCGCGTGCTCTGCCTCAGCACCCCAGTGGAGATTTATTTCTTCCTCAGTTTAATAGACTCATGGTCTGGGAATGTGCCCTCTTTAACACTGTAGACCTCATTTTGTTCGGCTTACAAATGGAACTGAGAGCTTCTTGGAAGAGAAATGTTGGCTGTTTAACTGATGTTTCTGTTATAACTTTCTATGGGGAAAGTGCATTCCAAGTTACAGCCAATGAACTGGTGAATGGACTTTGAAATTGTAGTATGTTAATAGGTGGGAGTTTCCCGTGTTGGGAAAGGTTGTTTGGGAAGCAAAACACACCTGACTTCGGTGTGCTAACCTATGCTAGAGGAGCCTGTTGGCAGATGTGTAAACCAACAAGAGTTAGAAATACGTTCCTTTCTCTGGTTGTGTTGAAAGGTGGTTATTTGTTATTTCAATTTAGTATTTTATTCCTTGGATGTATAGTCTTTGTCAGACACCTATAAACTTCTGTCCCATCAAAATGATTGCAGGTTCAGAATTACTGAGTTCTTTTATATATTTTATTGTTTACTCAAATTTATTTAAAAATACATATCTAGGTTGATTTCTCTCCTGTATATCTTCCATAGTCTCCTGTTTTGTTAATAGAATTTTATTTAGTTATTCATCCAGGGTAGAGATTCTGTCACCTTCCGCTTTACATCACATACCCACATGGACACACGGTCTTCTTATCCATCCTAGTCTTCTAAAGTGTCCTTTATTTCTTTTTATCATCCCTTTAGTTACCTCTGTCATCCTCATTGTCTCTCACCTGGGCTACTGCAGTGAGATTTTATCTTCTTCTAATATAGAGTATTTGACATTAAAGGTTATAATTCCTAATGGGCTGTGAAGTCAGTTTAATGATGCTGACTAAAATTGTTATTAATAATAGAATAGAAATATAGGAAAACATCTCAAAAACTAAGGCAGTGTTTTTAGCTCTCTGTGTGTGTAGATGCATACATGTATGTATATAAT
The DNA here is from genome assembly GCF_019320065.1 of Cervus canadensis. Lineage (NCBI taxonomy): Eukaryota > Metazoa > Chordata > Mammalia > Artiodactyla > Cervidae > Cervus > Cervus canadensis. Next base: position 26,428,316 of record NC_057392.1, read on the forward strand.
GCTGGGGATCATGATTAAAATGTGTCTGCTGTTGTGGATCACAGTAAGAAAGTATCAGAGAAAGTCAAGAAAATGAGAAAGCTGCTGTTCTGGTCTAACCTTCATGTACCCTCTTACCCCTGATCTACCTCTAGGTCTTTCAGTTATTTTTCTGAAATAAGAATCTCATCATCTCTCAACCCTGCTGAAGGCTTCCTGTTGTCTGCAGGATGAGGTCCACACTCCTCAGCGTTGCTCACAAGGCCCGTGATCATTTTACCCCAAGGTGCCCCAGGCGCCTGAGGTCCTAACATCCACCTTGTACTATTCCATACAGATATGCCTTTCTCTTCTAACCTTCTGCCTCTCCATGCCCACTACTTGGAATTCATTCTCCGTGTGATAGCCCCATCTCTGAAGACAGAGATCAAATGGCAGTAGTTTGGAGAGTCCCTTCCCGAGTACCAGAGCATCTGCCATGTCTCTGCCCCTCCTCGTTTGAGGGCTGAGGCTGTGTGTTGTGTGACTTCATGTCCCAGGCTCGGCTGGGGTAGCTCATACAGCCAGCTCCTGAGTGTGTGTTCCAAGGAAATGTAGTCATTGGTTAAGATAGTTCACCACCGCAACACTAGTCTCTCAGGCTCTTTAAAAAGAAAAAAAAGTAAATCTTCCCATTTATTTAGATACTTTCTAAAATGTTTTTAGATCTCAAAGACAGAGCTAGATTGGTTCCTTGAAGATTTGAACAAGGAAATTAAAAAATGGGAACAGGAGAAAAAAGAAATCCAAGAAAGACTAAAGACACTGAAGAAGAAAATGAGGAGGGTGTTAAATGCCAGAGAAATGTAAGTAACACTTAAAAGACAATGATTTTCATTTATTTTTAATTTGGGTATATTTTGGGTTATTTTATCCTTTTTGGTATTCAGTTTCAGACTATCAAATAAAGTGAAAATTTTAGACACTTCTCATTTCATTCTGAAGAACATCTGTTGAGAATTATCTCACCTACAGCTTTTTCTAAACCTCTCATATTTATACATAAATAAAAGTAGAACTTCTGAACACCACCTCTTTCTCTGAACATTATCTTTGACCCATTTTCTTTGTAGTAAAAGGAGGGGAGTTGTCTAGATCTACAGTTCTTTCCAGCACCAAGATTCTGTGGTGATCATTTTATTTATTACTTCCACCCTGAATCTTTAAATTAGTAAAATTTGGTCCTATAATACAAAGGATTCAGTAATATTAATACATTCAGGCAGTTGTCAGATGGGCTAGGTTTGTTTTAAGATTCTCTGCTATCTATTGCTAACCCCTGTTTTCCTAAATAATCGTATGACTCCTCAGCTTAATTGCTACCTACTGTTGAACAGAATACCTGAAGCTTGTTGGCTTAAATTAATTTTTACTTGATCCGGATCTTGCATTCTGGGCTGTCTTGGCTGGGCCACCCTGCTGCTGGTCTTTTCAGTGGTTCCCCCTGTGGCTGCGTTTAGCTGGAAGTTAGCTGAACCATTTTGGCCTCTTTCTCTCTATGCAGTTTCAGGGCTTCTTCCTCTCCATGGGACTTCTTCATCTGATTTTTATCTCCAGCACAGTAGCCATACCTCCTGTGTGGTGGCTAAGAGCTTCCACGAGTACACAGGTGGAAGCTGCCATGCCCTCTGAAGCTTTAGGCCTGGAACCTTCAGCATCACTTCTGCCACATTTTGTTGTTTCGGGCAAGTTGCAGGCCTGGTCCAGATTGAAGGGCATGAGTAAGGGGAGGCGTGGTTCTCTGGGGGCTGCACTGCCCACACTCACTGTTCAGGGCATTTATGTTTTGTCCACTTGCTGTGCCCTGTGATCAGATGAATTTCATTATGAGTATTTCTAACCTTACCTTTGGACAGTTTTTAGGTAGTCATGTATAAAGCATGATGAAATGGAAAATACTGCATATGTCATGTAGTTTTGATTTTGCTCAAAGTAGTTTCATTAGAAGAACATATTTATGGAAATGTAAAAAGCTTTTTACCTCTTATTGTTTGAGCAAGTACAGTCTTAATTTTTACTCAAATTCTGGAGTATTTATATTTTAATTTTTTCATATGTTGAGTTCAGACATACTATCAAACTAGACAAAGTAAATGAGACTGAGACTGTTGATAAGAAAAATATTTTCTGTGCTGTCATAAAAATCATTTGTGCTGAGGAATAATCTTTTTATTGTCTTTTCACTTCATTAGTGTATTTCTTTGCCTTTTTCTGTTGCAGTTTAAAGATAGGCTATAGGCTTCTTTATGCTTTTTGCACTTTGCAAAAAAAGCTAAATTTTAATATTTAGATCTTAAAACTTTTTGGGTCTCTTAGAGAACCACAAAGGTGTATGAGGTTATTTCATTGATTTTTCTACGCTTTAGATCACAGTTAATATTCATTAAGAAATGAATGGTCACGAGGAGCTCATGGTTGGTACAGCGATACACGTCAGAGATAATTGTTGAAGGAAGGCAGAAATTCCATGAAAAGCTACCCAGTATTGAAAACTTAGAGGAACTGTTTTACAAAAGAAGTGAAATGGCATTTAAACTGGTAGTTTGTGGAAACTGGTTTTCAGCCAGTAGAGATGACTAAGAAGTTGTGGAGGAGAGCATGAAAGAGGCAGAACCCTCTTGGTACAGGGCATTACTTATTAAGACTCAAAAATTTATACACTTTGTTTTGAAGAATTATCCTACTGTGTGCATGCATATGTGTGTGTGTGTGTAATTGGACTTTAGGTTCTGTCTTAAAAAATAGAAGGCTGTTTTCATTTTGAGTGAGAACCTGTGTTACACTGATGATGACCCGACACCTTATTCCTCTGTCTTATGTTGAACCACCTGGATGGAACTGCTCCTGACAGAGGAATAAGACAGGGTCTGTCCTGCAGACACACGATGTAGAATGAAGAAAAGGCGATCTGCCCCCCAGGTGTAGAAGTGAAATTTTTTTCAAAAAGGAGAAGGACCCAAATTCTTTGCCTATTTAGAAGATACTAGAAATGAGATGTAAAGAAATCAAGAAATGTTTACATGGATGTAGAATTTACTCTGTGAGATTGTGTTTTTAAAAATCTTTGAAAATTGATTGAAACTTGGTGATTATGCTTTTGTAGGTATACCCAGGAAAACGATGGAAAGGAAAAGGCACTTGAATTACTTCTGGATCAGTCCCTTGAAATCAGGCAAATTAAGCTTAAATTTATTTTTACATCTTTCTATATTCTTAATATCAGAGGCACAGTCTAAATACATTTAGACATCCAGATATATTTTTGCTTATATGTTGCTTTTAAATGTTCCTTTTTAAAAACTTGTTTTATTTATATTAATATTTAAATAAATCTATTCTTTAAGTATTTTTATTTTATGATGTTTTCTACTTTAATTTCACATTGTCAGTATAAAAAGTCCTGAATTTAGCATTGTTCATTACTCTTCCTTTGAATTAACCTGGAACTAAAAATGTATTTTAAAAACTTGTCTTGCTTGAAATAACAGTCTCAACTATTATATGGTAGTTCATTGCTCTACAATTAAAGAATTATTAAAGAATGTTTGTTATGAACCTATAAAAAGTTTTCCTTTTAATCTTTATTACTGCAAATAATGTTTCTACATCCTGGAAGCCAGTATGTAAAATTTATTAACATAATCAGATTAAACTTCACCTAACTTCATAAAAATGGGGGACCCATTTCTCAGCATTCCCACCAAATAGCTTACTTTTAATGTCTCATCTTCCTTTGATCGTTTGCAGAGAGCACATATGAGTCTTGTATTAAATAGCCAAATGTTGGGCAAGAAGTTTCTCTGGAAGATGTTCTGTTATCTGTTTGTGGTGTGACTTCAGAGCTAACGTGACTTCACCCTTTGTGAGCTCACTGGTTGTGTGTTTTTCCAGTAAGTTTTTTTGTTTTCTTTAATATTTGCAGTGATACATTTACAAATGAGAAAATGAAAATAGAAGAGAGTATAAAGAAAGGGAAAGAGCATTATGAAGAGAGTCTTCAAAGGGCTGTGGATGCAGAGGTGAGTCCAGGGTACTCGGTGACTGACGGATACAGCAGGGTGTCATTGTTTACTCTGCATTTAATTACACGAGGCAGGACAACATTGCTGGGAAGTGTGGAGGCTGAGGGGTGTCCTTTCAATCATAATCCTGCCTCCCTGAGACAACCACCCCCTCCTTGCCTATAACTTAAATTTTTTAGCTTTATGCTTATCTTACGATAGAGTGTACACCAGGTTTTGTGACCAGCTTTCCTTATTTAACACAATTCAGTCATTTTCAATGCTCTGTACTTTCAATGGCTTCATCATATTTAATCAAGTGATGTACCATGAAGTAGTCAACCATAATACCTATTTGCCAGTGCTGGAAAAGGAACTTGGAAATAATATACTTACTAAGAATATATAATCTCTTTCCTCCCTCTGGAAGAATATATACTAAAGTCAGTATACAGTTTGAAAAACTACTGAGACAAAAATAATTATCTCTGGCTATATTCTATTGAATTCCTGAAACATGGTTGCCTTTGTTTTTCTAATTTGCAACGTAAATGTTATTTATTAGTAAATGTGTCTACAATTATTTTAGAAACATAAGGAAGAGCTTAGCTTATGCAGTCTGTAAACATGGGTCTTTAAAAGAAATGTCAGCCATGCAGCTGCTTTTCTAAAGGAAGGAAGGAAAAGAGTCCCAGTTTTTACTTCTGCTTTGTGGACCCTTTTCCTGCATCTCTGTCCCCAAGTCATTCAGTTCCCATTTTCTACCATTTAGCAAGCAGTTTTGCCTAGTGGGCCCTGGCAAGATTACTGACACCTGAGTTAAAGCAAGGCCAGTCTGCATTTATGCAGTGACTTTCACACAGATGGCCAGTGGCTCGTGTGGAGAGCCAGACTCTAATGTTCTCAACACTTAGCCGTGCTGATCATAACTTAACCTGAGCTGTGCAGTAGCACCCTGTTATGTGCTGGTGCCAGACTCCCACTCGGCAACCATGACTCTGCTTCCCAGGCCTGTCAATTCCGTAGGTGCGGCCTTGACGCTGTTCGGCAGGGTCCTGGCCGTCTGCTTGCCATGGTCAGGACCTTAGATTATGCACACCAGGTAATACTTTCAGGTAACCTAGCTCTGTGCTCCTGTATGGCTTGAGCAGTAAGCCTTGTGGAAAGTTTCATATCTAAGAAAGTATCACTCTAGGAATATAATTTTACTATTACTTTATTATTCTATTTTCAAATCCTGAAGTTTTTTTTAATTAATTAATTTGGGGCTGTGCTGAGTCTTACTTGCTGCATGTGGGCTTTCTCTAGTTGCAGCAAGCAGGGGTGTCTCTTGTTGGGGAACACAGGCTTTGCAAGTTTGGGTTTCAGGAGTTGCAGCACACAGGCTCAGCAGTTGTGGGGCACAGGCCCAGTTGCCCCAAGGCATGTGGAACCTTCACAAAACCCACGGATCAAACCTGTGTCCCCAGCATTGACCATTGGACCACCAGAGAAGTCTGAAAAGTTTTAGTTCAGATTCACTTGAGAGAAATGATAATTAAATTCTGGTCACTCTTCTGATCACATGTCATTTAAGGAGAAACTTGAAAGGGATTTAGAATGTTTGCTTTCACAGCTTGAAAATAGTTTTAGTTTTAAAATGCTTACATTCTCTTATCTAATGGTGTAGGTATCTGTGCTTGAAAGCTGGAGGGACATGGAAGTGTGTAAGTTACAGACTGTGGAGTCACAAGCTGAAGGGTTTCTCAAGAACCTGAAGCTAATGAGCAGGTACTGTGGTGTCATAGGTGTCTTTCCACAATTGTCATTGAGGAAATAAAGATTAGGGCTGATTTGAGGAAAAATTATATTCAGTTCACTTCAGTCGCTCAGTCGTGTCCAACTCTTTGTGACCCCATGAACTGCACCACGCCAGGCCTCCCTGTCCATCACCAACTCCCGGAGTCTACTCAAACTCATGTCCATTGAGTGGGTGATGCCATCCAACCAGCTCATCCTTTGCCGTCTCCTTCTCCTCCTCCCTTCAGTCTTTCCCAGCATCAGGGTCTTTTCAGATGAGTTAGTTCTTCACATCAGGTGGCCAAAGTATTGGAGTTTCAGCTTCAATATCAGTCCTTCCAGTGAATATTCAGGACTGATTTCCTTTAGGGTGCACTGGTTGGATCTCCTTACAGTCCAAGGGACTTTATTTTTAATAGTTATTATAGTTAATGCATGTTCAGTCATGGGAAAATCAAAGCATATCAACAAAATGATAAATTATCCTAATTCTAAATTGAGTTATAACTAGTTAATTTAGTTGTGGGTAAATTCATTAAGGTTTTGGGAAAAAAAGAAAATTTACATACAGTTTTTCACTAAGTCATACATGTTGGTGGTTTAGTCACTAAGTCATGTCTGACACTCTGTGACCCCATAGTCTGGAAACCTGCCAGGCTGCTCTGTCCAAGGGATTCTCCCGGCAAGAATACTGGAGTGAGTTGCCATTTCCTTCTCCAGGGGATCTTCCCGACCCAGGAATTGAACCTAGGTCTCCTGCATTGCAGGCAGATTGCTTACTGACTGAGCTAAAAGGGAAGCCCAAGTAGTACATAGGAAACTTCCTTTCATATCAGTGCTCACGTTGCTCCAGCCTCAGTTTAGAAGGTTGAGTAGTCGTCCAGTGTACAACTGTGTCATGGTTTTTTGAATACCACTGTAGTGGGAGAGCTTGGTTGTTAGCACATTTTGCTATTAAAAGCTGCACTGTGGCAGATATCCTTACAGCTAAATTATTAGTGAATAATTTCCACACAATGAATAAATTCCTGGAATGAAGATCACATTTTTGAGGCTTTTCAGCAGTTGCCTTCCATAAGAATAGTTACCTAACAGTCTTACTGGTAGAGTGTGGGAAGGTTTCTTTCAAAGATATTTACGTATGGTCATTTTTTCAACCCTCAATAATCTTTACCTGTTTTTGTTTGTTTTGCTTTCGTTTTGGAATAAGGTTTACCGTGGGAATCCAGAGAGTCTCCTTCAGTCTAGAATTTAGCACTTTTCTTTTTTTTTTTTTTTAGAATTTAGCACTTTTCTATATGGATTTTTGCACATTACTTTTCATCTGGTCCTTTTATCGTATTCCACACACAGGTTTTAACTTTTTAATTCCTAGTGCTTTTTGATTTAAATTTCAAACCCTCAGTGTTGAACCAGAGATTCTACAGGTCATGGAAAAACAGTTTTAATGTACAGTTCTTTTTTTTTTTTCCTTCTTTTTTTTAAGATTTAAGTTTTTTTCACATCAGAAAACCTTTCTGATTAAAGATAAACTGGTGTACTGATTTAGATTACAGGACTAATACAGCTGAGGTTGAGACCATGTGGTGTTGAATGGCCAGTGTGCAACACGCCAAGGGCTCCGGATTGTGGTGCATCTGGGAAACAGAGATATCTCAGGCCTCACTATCTAATAGCATTAACTCCTTAGTAAACCTTGTAGTACACAGGTAGTCTTTCTTAGCAAATCTATGCTAACTCTGCTCATTCCAGCAAAGGGTGGCAAAAGAGGAAAGCCATGAAAGCAGCATTCTGGTTTTTCTTTAAGATGGATCGGTGGTGGATTGGTGGTGGTGTTGATATTCTCAATTTGGAATAGAAAGCTTCTCTGTCACTTTCAGTAGACCAGATTCATGAGGTGCTGAGAAGTTTAATGTAGCCTGTTAGACCACACCCTTTGTTTTACAGTGAAGTAGGGATGAAGGTTTTATTGGAATATATCCAGGCTGCCAACTTTTGGTTTGTTTTTCAATGCAAAGATAGCCTTTGCTGTTAAATATGAAGATGTCAACTGACAAGTTGTCTAATCTTCAAATTTGAGGAGAGAAGTTAAGGAGAATATGTGCTCTCTGTCCACCAGTTTTGGGCTTTGGGTTAGATCAGTCGATAATATTTCTTAAAGTGTAGTGACTTTGTAAGATACTCAGTTCTTTAAAAATCGTCTTTTTGTGTGTGTGTGCATGATTATATTTCTTGCATTATCTTTAAATGTTTATTTTCATTTGTACTTTAGTGCTTTCAATTTTTAAAAGTTTTCAAGTGGACATCAGCAGTTTTATGTTTTTCTCCTCTCTCAGTGATTCGGCAGCGTATCCTGACATGGACTTGGACATACATTCATGGGAATCATTTCTTTCTGATGTTAGAGAAGAAATTGAGAAAGCAAAGGTAAGTTATATGGTATTTTATCGTTCTGTCAAAATCTGTCTGATGGTTATTCTAAAACACGTAGTGTCATACTAAAACTTTCTATTTAGGGCTGTTAAAGACTACATTTTTTTGTTGTAATTAAGAATGTTTCATGAAAGAAATATCTTCTTAACTGTCTTAAACTCAGTCCTTGATTGATAAGATAGCAAAGTTAAGTTTGATAAGGGTTAGAGCATCCTAATTAATAATTAGATTAATATTAGAGTTAATTAGAATTAATAGTTCTAGTTATTTTGAACTTCTTTCCTTGCAAGAAGTAACCTTGCATCTCAGTTACATTTCTTGGGAAATGGTTGAGCATTTGTTATGTATGTATAGTAAGGGGGAAAATAGCATTAATGGACAGTTGTGGTTTTCCTTGGAATTTGTTAGAAAAACTTAACATTTTCCTTTCTACCTACAGTCTCAGTTTGAAGAACAAATTCAGGCAATTAAAAATGGTTCTCAGCTCAGTGAACTTCCGAAAGTGCAGATTTCTGAGCTTTCGTTTCCTGCCTGTAACACAGTGAGTCTGTTATATCTCTATTTTTCTTTTTTGAAGGAAACAGAACCAAAAAGGAGTGAGGCACAATTTCTTTCTTAACTGGCCAAAAGTAGTTTGTTACTATTTTGGGAGTGGGCGTGAGCTGGGTTAATAATTACCTTACTGTTTTCATCAGGTACTAGGTGAAGGCCTCATCAGAGTGGCCCTCATTCACCCCTCACCCCGTGACCCTTCTGTCTATGCATTCAGCCTCAACTAAGGTAGTAGGCTCTGGAGCTGCAGTCAGAAGCTGATCTTGAAAGTGTTTTTCTTCTCAATACTATGCACTCTTAATATTCAAATTTACTGTGGATTCATCTGCAAAAAATTAAAAGATTTAAAACGTTAAAAAGGTTAGCCACCTTGAACTGAGTAGAATATTCTTGAACTTAGTAAAATATTCTATTGAGCACCAGTGTTTTCAAGTTCTTACAGCAGATACAGAGGGGGAAAAGCATTAGATCTCAGTAGAATGTTTAACTGTTAATGTTTAATTCTAGTTTATGTGATTTTATAAACACTCAAAAGAACTCTAAACTTTGAAAACCTTGGAACTCTCAGTGTGCCAGGGGCTTGAATAATAAGAACCTAGAAACGGTTTACCTTGGTCACTTCTCTGCTGGTCGTGCATCGGGTGTTTAGTGGTGATCAGGATTAGACGCGGTCTGTGCCCTCAGAATGCACATGGGTTTGGGAGCAACTTCAAGCCCATGATTATAAGCAAAGTGCGCCAAGAGCATAGAACTCCATGGCAGCAGAAATCGGGGGGAACTAACTTAACCCCAAGGCCTAGGTCTCAACAGAAGCTCCCTTGCTGGAGGTCTCAGTGAGTCAGAGATCTGAAATAGGAGTTCACCAGGCAGAAGGAGTGAGTGAGTGAGTGAGTGAGTGAGTGAGTGAGTGAGTGAGTGAGTGAGTGTGTGTGTGTGTGTGTGTGTGTGTGTGTGTGTGTGTGTGTGTGTGGAGGGCTGTGTGGTGTGATGTTTCAGGGTCAAAACGTTCAGATGGAGGAAACAGCGTATCTGGAGGCTAGAAAAAGAACACCTTTCACAGCGGTGAAAGTTCGCTAGGACAAAGGGGACTATAGGGAAAAGCTTGTGATACCCTACCCCTGGGCCAGAACAAAGGGAGCCTTATTCCGTTAGGTGTCTCCGCAGTGTGGACTTCCCCTCAGGTCCCTGAGCAGCCAGTGTAGGTTTCCAGTTAGGAAATGATGTCAGCCTGACTGCAGTGTGGAGGCCTGGTGGGAGAGGGGCCTGGGTGAGAGATGTGCAGCGGATCGGGTGCAGCTCGCTGTCCCCGCCGGGCCCGGTGAGGGAGGCCGCGGGCTGGAGGGAGGGGAGCGGTTTCCAGTGCTCAGGTGGTCAGCTGCAAGCGGTGCTGCCCGTGCAGTCAGGGCTCAGCGTGAGTGTGTTGGGGAGTGGACCACAAATTCAGGCTTGTGTCAGGCGGCGCCAGAGGAAGAGCAAGTGAGGACGCCTGCCCGGCGGCTGCGTTTGCAGACACAGAGTTTGAGTGCCCTTGGCATCACCCGGGGGAGCTGCCTGTTAGGAGGTTAGGATCTCAGGAAGGTATTCTAGACTGGAATCGTTTAAAAAGGGGGCATTATTCACAACAAGCGCTCAGTCACGGAGGCATGAGAGGGTGTAGCCTGGGGTGCAGACTGGGGCTCTGACACCATGAGGAGCCTCAGCCCTTCAGCGTGGACTGCAGAGCTTCGGGCAGAGCCCGGCAGTGTGAAGCCCTGAACAGCTGGTTTTGAGAGAGACAGTTACCAGTGACTTTCCAGTGACTTTTAAGGACAGTAATATTTAATTTGTTATAGTTCAAGTTCTGTGCACTTGAGCGAGCAGGATTCATTATAGTTGTGCTTAATTGTTAGTCTTTGTCCATGGATCTAACTCTTAGTGATCAGCTTTTGTGGTGTGTTCCTCTCAGATTCATCCTAAATTACTTCCTGAGTCTTTAGGCCAGGATGGTCAGGGTCCCTCCACTTCTACAAGTCATGGGACCAGAGACCAGACAGCAGCTCCCGAGGAGTCAAGTCTGGGCTCTGCTGCTGACACCCCAGTGGGGTCGCCCTCCTGCGACCAGAAGGCCACCCAGCTGCCAGGGCGTGAGAGCGCTGGGCCAGAACCACGCCCGGTGGCTGATCAGAAGTTACCTGCTGCTCCAGAGCATGCCACCCGTTCAAGCCAGTCCCCGAAGAAGCCGTTCAATAGCATTATTGAGCACCTGTCGGTGGTGTTCCCATGTTACAGCAGGTACGGATCTAAAACGTCAGCAGCGCTGGTAAATGCTTTGTTGAAGTGATGTTTCCTGATCAGATAACAGTTGGGCCAATTACGAGCTGAAGTGGAAAGGACTGTGCAGTTATTTTACTCAGAAGGACAAACACGCATTTGTCTTCCTTTTGTAAACATAAAAGTGAGCATTTTCAAACAGATTAATCCACACTCATCAGAACGCATGGCAATTTGCTAAGATTTTGATGAACTCGGTAACATGCTCCAGTACTAGTTATGGAATCAATAAATGAACTTCAGAACATTAGTTTTGTATCATTTGGGGGGGAGAAATCTCACATATATCAAAGAAGGCAGCAGCAACTTACACTTTGTAGAACAGCCCCTCTGCTTTGTCAGAGGTGTGAGTTGAAGAGACTGAGTAAGGTGTGTGAGCATGTTGTAGAGGGAGGGGTAGGGCGAGCTGATTGACGATGTGTGTCAGTATCTGCTGTGAGCAAAGTGAATCAGCCTTTCACACACATACACCCACTCTTGTCGATGGTTTTCCCTGTAGGTCATTTCAGAGTATTGAGTAGTGCTCCCTGAGCCGTGTAGCAGGTCCTCATTAGTTACCTGCTTTATATATAATAAATAATAATATATAGTAGTGTGTATATGTCAATCCTAATGGCCCGATTTATCCGTCCCCCTTCCCCCCACCAGGTAACCATCAGTTTATAACACCTGTGACTCTTTCTGTTTTGTAAGTTCATTTGTACCATTTTTTTTAGTTTCTGCATGTAAGCAATGTCATACGTTTGTCTTTCTCTGGCTGACGTCACTCAGTAGGACAGCCTCGAGGTCCATCCGTGTTGCTGCAGATGGGGAGAGCTGCTTTTAACTAAGTCAGCCAGAGTCATCAATTGGGCACTTCAGTCGTGCTCCTGCATCGACCTCTGACCTCTCTCTCCAGATGGGTCTGAGAGGGCAGACGGACTCCTTGTCTCAGGCCACAGGGAAGGTGAAGTGGAGGGAATGTCTCCCTCCAGTGCAGAAGAGAGGACTCCACATCCAGGAATGATCCTCCGCACCTCCCGTGTTACTTCTGCCTTTGACACAGTATTAGTCTCTACACAGTGGTTAATTACGATTGGCCGGAATTAATGTTTTGCATTTGTCAGTGGAGCCCTGGCCATTTGGAAGTAAGTGTATCTTCTCTGCACATGGACACATTTAGCCTAAGTTTGAGAAGCATTGTTAAGTTCTCTCAATTGCAGTTGCCATGCTAGTTAGTAAAAATAGTCAAGTTGTAATTACCAGAAGTACCTTACAAATAAAATTGTTTGCAGTCCTGTCTAAATTTGGCAGAGTAAACACATGCTTCTTAGGTTTTCTGCAAGTTAAAGCATATGAGGTATTAGTGCTATAGATACCAAGTTCCTGTTGATTAATGATGCTGTCACATCTACTGCTGCCTATGAAAAGTGCAAGAAAACTTTGTCGGTTAGATTTTTAAAGGGAGGAGGTAAAAAGTTTGTTCTTAGAGATTTTATTGATTTCAAGTCATATCCAGTGGTGTCTGACCATTCAGTGATTTTACTTAAGGCTACACTGTGTCCAGGCTCTGAAGAAGGCAGGTTTCTAAGTAAGGAAGGAGATCTGAAATGGATCTGTCAGGTACACTCTTACTTTGAAAACCTATTAAAATAAATATTTTAGGAATAATACTGAAATTTTCAGTGCTTTTTTTTTGGAAGAGTGATTTTGCTGCTTTTACATACTGTTGTTTATAAATGAATTGTGTATTTAATTTCATTTCTTTTCAGCTGCTGGGTTGATACTGGACATAATATTTCTTCACAGTAGAAAACTTTGACTTTGTCTTGACTTCCCCACTTTCCCTTTCAGCACGGAGCTTGCTGGTTTTATTAAAAAAGTTAGAAACAAAAACAAGACCTCTCTGTCTGGATTTAGTATTGACGAGATTGTGCAAAGAGTGACAGAACACATCCTTGATGAAGAGAAAAAGAGAAAGGTCAGTGTTTCATTTAAATTCAATATATACTCCACTTTCTTCCTACTTATTTATAAAATATGAGAATTGTGGGAAAAAATGCTTCCAACAAAAGATGGGGAGCAATGTAGTAGACAGTGCTCACATTTTGGGGTAACTGAACTTGCTTCCCTACTATACATTCTGGCTGCAGCCAAATCCGGGAAAGGACCGGAGGCCGTCTGCGCCCAGCTCTGCTGTTCCTGTGCCCAGGGCCGCCCAGGACCCGCCCTCCGTGCCGGTCAGAGTACCACCTGAAACCGAGGGGGCGCAGCCCAAGGACGTCCCTGTGAGTGCTGTGTGCATGACCGTGGGGTTCCCTCTGTTCTGCCGAAGAACGGGAAGAAAGCAGCTGTTAGTCCATGACGTAGCCTCATGGTTTTCATTTCTCGATGGACTTTGAGCTTTGATTAGAAGCCACGTTTAGGTGATGTGAGTGTTTGGTTAGAGGAGCCGGTGACTAGCGAGTTTCTCCGCACCGTTGTGGGGACTTCAGGACCCCTGCATGTGGGAACAAGAGGCGCAGTGGCCCCACCATGGACACGGGGCCTGTAGACAGTCAGATGCATCCCTCACATCAAGTGTGAATAGTTGGCAGAATTGATTTTTAGCCAGTTTTTTTCTATGCGACCATAGGCTTTAGAATCACACAAGCTTGGTCTCATCACCAGTAATACTGTGAGCTTGGATCATATCTGCTTGTTGGGGTTGTTGTCTGGATGAAGTGCTGTGGTGGGGTTAGCAGAGTCACACGCTGTTCTCAGAACAGACTGGCTGCTTCCCTCCCCTTCCCCTCAGGTGCCTGGGGAGGGGGGGACATGCTGAAATGGGCTGAGGTTGCTTTTATTTGATATACTGATTTAAATTGTTTATTGTCCTTTTAAACAATGAGAATGTTAGTTACATAGAACTTTCTGTAAAGTACCATTATATCTGTGATCTCAGTTGATAAGGTATTATAACTGTCTTTATGAATGAGGAAACCAAGGCACCGATGACTCATGCTTCTGGCCGGCGTTCCTTCCTTTGATTTGCATTTGTGGCGTGTAATTCCCTGTCCTCACCCACACGGACTTCACACGCTGGGGACTATGCAGTAGGCACTGAACATGTGGTTGATAGGGAGGCGGTCCCCTGGGTGGCTCCCAGCCGTGGGCTCCTGGTGGAATTCTGGTGTAGATCCCGTCTTCCCCTCCTATCCAACTTCAGGTGAAAGTAAAATGAGAAGAGCTGCAGGCAGAGTGGAGTCGACAGTGCGGGACTGCACAGAGAGTGCTGGTTCGCCGACCTGACCCAGGCCCTGCCTCCTTCTGTGAACTTGTTTTTGTCCCTCCCATACATTTTCATTTTCCACACAAATCTACGAGATTTTCCTCGTCACATACACTTGGGTGCCAGAGGGTACCCACCCCATTGAGAAAGCTTGTATCGTGCAGAGCATTCCTGCCAAGCCTGGCTGCAGTCCACTCTCTCTCAGGGGTGTTCCAGCTGGTCATGTGCTCTGTGGTCCAACAACCAGACCATTTTGTTAGCATTCTCACTGATTTGTGTGTGAGTGTGTGTGTGTGCATACACACACTCGCACACTTATTGGCCACCCCAAGATGGACCATGATCACCTTTTGAGGTGAGATTACTTTCTGCTTCACGGTTCATGGTAATAAAGATGTGAAAGCTGACTTATAAGAAAAATATGTATTGAAACCAGGACTTAATTTGCTAATCATAGGGTTGTTTTTGGTTTTTTTTTTTTAAGTAACAGTGTTTTGTATTTTTAACCGCAAAAGTAATGTGGTTCTTAGTAGAAGGTCCAAATAAAAAGAACATATAAATAAACCCAAAACCCACCCTCTAAGGGTAACCAGTATTATATTGGTATGCGTTTTTTTCTAAACTCTTTTGTATCTGTGTGTATATGTGAATTTGACTTCCCTGGTGTCTCAGACGGTAAAAGCGTCTGCCTACAATGCGGAAGACCTGGGTTTGATCCCTGGGTCAGGAAGATCCCCTGGAGAAGGAAATGGCAACCCACTCCACTACTCTTGCCTGGGAAATCCCATGGATGGAGGAACCTGGTAGGCTACAGTCCATGGGGTCGCGAAGAGTCGGACACGACTGAGCGATTTCACTACTACCATGTACATATATTTGTGTTCTTTTTACTTTTTCTCTTAGAAATACATTGTGCCGAATTTGTCATGTTGGGAAGTAATAACTGTGTGTTTTTCTAAACTTCATGCTGTGCAGTTGTGTCCGACTCCCTGCGACCCTGTGGACTGCAGCTCCCCAGGCTCCTCTGTCCATAGGGGAGTCTCCAGGCAAGAATACTGGAGTGGGTTGCCATGGTTGCACATGCAACCATCCAGGGGATCTTCCTAACCCAGGGATTGAACACAAGCCTCCTGCATTGCAGGTGGATTCTTTACCGACCGAGCCACCTTGCAGAGGCCTTGACCTGCCATTTCCCACAGAGCTGTTGCCTCCAATTCTCCAAGACCCTTCCCTGGGAGCCATGGAGGGGAGGGGAGGGGAGTGAGATCGCGTCTGTCCCACTGCTGCCCGGTGCCCGGTGGTGGCTGCAGTGTCCTGAGAGGGACAGAAAACCCTGTTCAGTAGATTCACAGCCTTTAGGCGCTGCCCCGACCCTACTCTCTGACCGTCACCCGCTGCCGGGGCTGCAGCGGGGCTGGGAGCCCTCCCACTCACCTGTGTCCCCGCGCCCGCACAGTCCCTGACAAGGGTGTTGCTGAATGAGCCATCAGTTTAATTTATGCAAGTAATCCACATTCATAGAAACTTTAGAAAAATTGCAAAGAAAAAGTTAAATCTCTCAACCCAAAGTAGCCAGTCACCATCATTAACATTTTATATCTTCCCAGATTCTTTTCTAGGCATCTCTATATACAGACATTCTATGTTTAAAACCTTAAATTATATAATCATATGATACCTACTGTTTTGTAGTCTACTTTTATTCAGAGAGCTTTTGGTACCAGCTTTCTGTACCAAGGATTATGGAATTCCGTCAGGATTTTAATCAGCCCCACCATAATCCATAGTGTAGAGGTGTCATAATTTGTTACTGTCTCCAGCTGTTAGATAATTAAATGAATAGTTAATTTGTAATATGCAGCTAGTACCATACTTTAAGTATGGGATGGGATAAATAGATATTTGTAGTATTTTAACTGGAAGTGAGTTAACTGTATAAATCACGTTTGTTTGTTTTTTTAAAATCATGTTTTTTATCCGAGAAAATAAAAACTTTGTTTTTTCCTAAGAAATGTTATTCAAAAATAAGTTGTTCCCTCAATCTGCTTAACTATAATTGAGAATACTGTGCACCTTGTGCTGCAAACGTTTTGGAAAGCCGGTTGTAGGAGGAGTTCTTCATTTCTGGGATACATTTGTTTCCACAGGTGTCCTGTGCAAATTCCTGCGAAATCTGCCGAGAAGTATTCAAGTCCAAAAACGTGCGTGAGCTGCAGTGTGGGCACAGGTTTCACAAAGGGGTAAGAGTTCTCTGTGGCTGTTTTCATGTCACGCGTTCTGACTGTGGAGCATTTAGAAAAGAGAAAGGGACTTTACCCCCCAGGTTTCAGCCCTTGCATTTTCCAAGCAAATCCCAAACGTGCTCGTGTCGGTGGTCTCCCTCCCAGAGACTGTGCTGTGGGGAGGGGAGTGGCCTTCAGCCTCTGGTGCGCTCTGCACGGTCCTCTCTGTGTCGGGTAGAGAGGAGCACTTGGCTCTATCAGTTGCTAAAATTCAATGAGTGTGATTTCGTTAAAAGCTCTGCTTTCTCAAGCAGATAGATGGTGAAATAGCTTGTCGGTTTAGTGCAGTGTGTGAAGTAAGTTTAACATGTAACATTTTAGAGAGGAGAAAGGAAGCCTGACAGGCTCCACTGTGCCTGGGGGACTCTGGCTATGCCCTCCCGAGATGGGTGTTAGCTGTCCTGGGGTTTGGGTGCTGTGAGCACTCGACCTGCACCCCTGCTGCTGGATGAGAGCCGGTCCTGTCTCTGCTCTGTGAGTGTGTGAATCCCTGAGAGAAGGGGCACACGCTCTGTGTGTGCATGTGCGTGTGCATGCGTGCACTCAGTCGTGTCTGACTCCTTGTGACCCCATGGGCTGTAGCCCACCAGGCTCCTCTGTCCATGAATTCTTCAGGCCAGAATACTGGAGGGGGTTGCTATGCCCTGCTCCAGGGGATCTTCTCGACCCACGTCTCTTGAGTCTCCTGCAGTGGCAGGCAGGTTCTTTACCACTTGTGCCACCGAAGAGTCCAGACAGACTGCAGTCTCTCATGTGACCTTCCTGGGTGGGGGTGTCCTGCCTGGGCTCTGAACTTACCACCCGCTCAGCTCCCTAGCGGCAGCAGGCGAGCCAGGAGCAGCTTGGGAGCACGCTGTGTAGATAGGCTCCAGTGAGGCTGTGTGTGTGCAGACTGGGGAGGGACAAGGAATAAGACGGGGCAGATGGGAGGAGTCCAAGGGCCCGGAAAGAGTCAGCCTCCAGCCGTCAGGGCAGCTGAAGCACAGACTGTACTGGAGCAGAGCGGGAAGGGGAGGTGCAGTCAGGCCCCGAGTCTTCACGGTCACGTTCTGAGGTTCGATTCCTTGTTCCTGGGGCTTGGTCCAGACCTCTGCCCTGAGCAGGCTCTGGTGTCCTTGAGTGTCGAGTGGCCCAAGGTCCCCCTGGACGTCACGGGTGATAGCTTACGGTGAACAGGGTTGGATTCGTGACCTCCGGAGGAGAGAATTTCGCTTCCAGGCCAGAGATGAGGCTGATCACTCAGAGCTTTTGTGTAGCAGAGTTTTATTACAGTGAAAAGGGACACAGAAAGCTTCTGACATAGACCTCCGAAGGGGCAGAGTGCCCCACTCATCAGTCTTAGCAAGGCCTTATATACTTTGTCAGTTGGTCACTAATAGTAGAAAGGTCTTACCAGACCCACTCCCACAGCATACCTCTTAAGATAACAAGTTTAGTCAGAAGGTTCTTGTTAAGAAAGAGAAACATGTCTTCAAACAAGATACAGTGTTGTTACATAATCATTAGTACAGAGCTTAAGGAAAAACAAAGGGCTTCCCTGATATATAGCTCAGTTGGTAAAGAATCTGCCTGCAATGCAGGAGACTGCAGTTTGATTCCTGGGTCGGGAAGATCCACTGGAGAAGGGATAGGCTACCCACTCCAGTATTCCTGGGCTTCCCTGGTGGCTCAGCTGGTAAAGAATCCTCCTGCAATGTGGGAGATCTGGGTTCGATCCTGGATTGGGAAGATCCCCTGGAGACAGGAAAGACTACCCACTCCAGTACTCTGGCCTGGAGAATTCCATGGACCATATAGTCCATGGGGTTGCAAAGAGTCGGACACGACAGCAACTTTCGCTCTCACTTTTAAGGAAAAACATACCCTGAGCAAGATGACTTGTAAATGTAATCATTAGCTCTGGGCTTAAAAAACATCTTATAAGATGAAGGAATGTAAACAAACAAAAAACACCCTCCCTTTCTCCTCCTCGAGGGCCCCAGACTCCTTAACCTGCCTAAGAGAGTCACTCTCACAGTGAAGTTGCCGTGTGTGCCGAGGCGAGTGGTCAGGAGAGCTAGGCCCCCAAGCTCCCAGAGGGCCGGCTGATTGTCTTCTCTGATTTCAGTGCTTCAAGCAGCGGCTGAAGAGCCAGCGCACCTGCCCAGCCTGCCTGGGTCACACCCTCCTGGCAGAGGAGTAGCTGCCCTGCTGGAGGAGGCCTGCCTGCTGCTCTTGGCTGCTACAGTTCACGCTGCAGATACTCTGCTTGTTGAGTTGGAAGACTAGCAGTGTACTCCCTTTGGTATCAGAAGCAGACGCCTGAAGCTTCTTTGCACTGTGTGTTGCAGTGTTAATAAACGGAACTCTTTAATACAGCTGAGAGTAAGTAATTTCCCAGCTCTGACTAGTCATAGAGTAATCACCAAGTGGTGGCTGATAAAATCACATGTAACCGCTTCCTTCTGTGGTTGGGGATGCTGCAGAGGCGCGCTCTGAGATGGAAGGAAAAGACGGTGAGCGCCTCAAAGCAGGACTCGACTATTAGCATCCTTGACCTGCTAAAGTGCCCACAGGAAAAGGTTTTTGAGATTGGTATTCCCGAACTTAGCCTACCTTTTTCCTCAAAGGTTCTGCGCTTTAAAAAAAGAGCTTAAGCAGACCACATTTTAATAGGTTGTAATGTTAATATTAGGTGATTTCAGACCAGAAGATTCAACTCTCCTGTTCATGTGATTTCTCATTTCATTATTTTTTCTCCCCAGTAGTTTGTAAGTGCTTGTTTTTCATCTTTCAAAGACATAATGATTTTTGAAAATCAGTTACAAGACCCTTACTAGCATCAGCCAAGACTTTTTAACCCCTGAAGTCGAGGCTCACTTGTCATCATCCCACCCCCAGGTCTGGAGCGGACTCTCTTTGAATACCTTACTGTTCTCCTTAGTGACCTTTGTCACCCTCTCTGAGTTAGACAACAAGCGTTGGGGTATCTCTGTCTGGCATACAGCGGCAGCTGAGGGAAACAGTCACCATCATTCCCTTTCCTTACCCCACCACCAAAAAGAGACACTTGTGTAATTAGACAGTCCTGAGATGCTTCTGTTACAGTCGTTCATGTTTGACATTTGTGTAGAGTAATGCATGCACTCGTGTACTGTAGCCTGAGAACAAAACTGCAGCTGCTTTAGAGAAACTGCTTATCTTCAGTGACTTATAGACAGCAGTAGACATAGAACCGTGAATTCTGGGCACATTCCGTCTCTCTCAAACCGGAAGGATCAAATAGTGTTTTCCCACGTGTTCTCCGTTTCCCTCAGAAGCTCAAGTCCCAGGTTCACGCGCTGACGCAGTCTCCTCCGTCTGCTTTGCTTCTCTCTCGGTTTTGACGTCTTAGTGACTTGGTGCATTGACGATCATTCCATATTTTGAAGCAGGTCCCTAAAACATTGTCTGCATGTTCAGAATAACTGAGGACTTGCAGATATGAAGGTACACAGGGACCCGTGTGTAGCAGCAGGCGCAGCAGGAAAGGAGAACAGCTGGAGAGTGAGAGGGTGTGTTCGTGCATAACCTCAAACTGTTACTTGTGAACATGCCTTACACGTGTCCTGTGTCGAAATAAAGAGCGTTCTAAAATAATAGCCGTGTTATCCATTCTTTGTCTAATTTAAAGCATTCTACTTGAAAATTCAAGACATATATTACGCTACCAATTTAAAAGGTGATTCGTTAGTAACACATATATATGGAATTTAGAAAGATGGTAACGACAACCCTATATGCAAAACAGAAAAAGAGACAGAAGTACAGAACAGACTTTTGAACTCTGTGGGAGAAGGTGAGGGTGGGATGTTTCGAAAGAACAGCATGTATATTATCTATGGTGAAACAGATCACCAGCCCAGGTGGGATGCATGAGACAAGTGCTCGGGGCTGGTGCACTGGGAAGACCCAGAGGAATCGGGTGGAGAGGGAGGTGAGAGGGGGGATCGGGATGGGGAATACGTGTAAATCTATGGCTGATTCATGTCAATGTATGACAAAACCCACTGAAAAAAAATAATTAAAAAAATGTGATTCGTTTGGACAGAAGAGCCACTGTACGTTTGAGGAGTCTAACCAAGAGTTCCAAAGACATTTTCAAAACTGGATCAAAGCATCCTTTTGCTTAATTTTAAGTAGAGGTTGCTAAACTCAAGTTCACAAGATTGGCTGTTGAAATCTGTGAATGGAAAGACTAGACAGGATAGAGTTAACTTTTTTAGGCTAGGATGAGAGGTTTTTAGGCGAATATGTATGAGAGTGTCAAAGTTAACCAGATTGCATTTCTCACTGTTAATCTTTGTGAGGCACTTGCAGAGGGTTAGCAGGCTGCTGGTTCACACCAAAATGACCTTGATACACGGTCCTGTCCCAGACCCTGTGGCGTGGACCAGATATGCCCGTGGATCATTTAGTTTAGACCAGATTTTAGGGACCTTTTGGTCCTTGTGGGTACAGGGCTACTGAGGCTGATGAGAAATGGCTCCCTGATAGAGGACCTTATAGTATGCTGAGCACTAAGAGACGATCCAGGAGAGCCAGTGTTATCAGTCTCTGCCTTCAATCTGATAGCGTTTAATTTAGAATAGTCTATAACTTTAAGCAGTGACTATTCCTAAGAGTTTGGGTTATTTTCCCTGTTGAAAAGTTTATGCTATACATAAAGCATAATCCAATACAAAATTGAAATGTTACCCTAGCATTGCAAAACATTACCACCTTTTAAAAATTTTAATTAGAGGATAATTATTATATTGTGATGGTTCTTGCTATATGTTACTATATTTTTAAGGTAATTTCAAAGACTGTAGAAGCAGGTGGGCCAAGTGATCACAACATAAGACAGAAGCAGTGAAATAATTTTAGGTAGCTTTTCAGTCAGATGATGCTCTCTGGAGAAACGGATTAAAGAAAACAGGTAAAAGAGATAATAGCAAACGTGGAAATTCCTTTCATCATCATGTGAAGTACTTGCTGATGTGACTGATAAAAAGCAAAGACAGTGAAGCAGACGGGAAGGCTTGTCAGAATGAGGACCAAAAACATCTCCAACGTAACCTTTCTTGAAAGAAACAGGAACCACTTTTCAGGCGTTTTAATTTTAATCAAACTTAATAAATGTTAATCATAAAACCTTATTCAAAGAATAATTTTAAGAAGAATGCATCATCATAGCTAATCCCCTTTTTCTCTTCACCCTGACGTGATCTGCTTAGAGGGCATGCCCACATTCATGTAGCCATATACCTTCTGTGCCATGCTGAGAAGGTAGGCGTACCTGGATGCCAGTGAAAACAGATATGTACTGAGTACCTACTGCGTGCTAGGCCCTGGGCTCAGCATCCTGAACGGCAGTGAAGGAGGGACACGGACTCCACAAAACTTGTTTTCAGTTACAGACAGTAAACAAATTCAGAATGTAGCTTGGTGCCAAGGAGGACTTTAAAGAAGTATCAAGGAAGGTGTACAGATGAATAATAAAATCCTCATAAAGTGGTTAGCACAGTGCCTAGCACATGAACCTGTGACAAAGAGGATCTAGTAATTATTACTCCAGTCAGGGTTTGGAAGTTGGACAGGGAGAGCACTTGGTGGTCTTGTGTAAGAAAAGTTTCATTAAATTTTGTTGTTCAGTTGCTAAGTCTTGTCTGTCTCTACAACCCCATGGACTGCATGTAGCACACCGGGCTTCCCGGTCCCTCACTCTCTCGGAGTTTACTCAGGCTCATGTCCATTGAGTCAGTGATGCCATCCAACCATCTCATCCTCTGTTGCCCTCTTCTCGTCCTGCCCTCAATCTTTCCCAGCATCAGGGTCTTTTCCAATAAGTCGGCTCTTTGTATCAAAGTATTGGAGTGGTGGCCAAAGTATTGGAGCTTCAGCATGTTCAAGGTTGCTTTTCATTAATTTAGGAAGCCTGGGTTGTATAACGTAGTCAAGTAGAAAAAAGGAGAAGAAATCCCATCACCTCAAAGTCATTTTGAAAAATAACAACAGCTTTGTTCCTAAAATCTCCCCAAGTTGACTTTGGCTACATCATGATTCCATAGTGAAGGACACCTATGGCTGTCCCATTACCTGGAAGAACAGTATTGAGATAGCTTTTCTGTTCAGTTTGTGTTTGGGACCAGAGCTCTGTGCCTGGTGTGGCAGGGGTCTTGAGTTGGCATGGCATGGTAGAGGCCTGGGCAGGTTCATCCCACTGGAGGAGGCATGTGATCCCAGCTCCCCTGTTTGTGGGGAGGGCTGTTATTGTCATCGCCCCCAGTTTATATTGTCTCTTCTGATTGGATGGCATCACCGACTCGATGGACATGAGTTTGAGCAAGCTCCAGGAGTTGATGATGGACAGGGAAACCTGGCGTGCTGCAGTCCATGGGGTCACAGAGTTGGACATGACTGAGCAACTGAACTGATTTATCCTTTAAAGGAAAAGAATGACAAAATACTCAGCCGAAGTCTAGAAATTAAACAACACTAGTAAACGACAAAATCCTACTGAGACAATCATCAGTAATCAGAAAAAAAAAAGCTTTTGTCTACATTAAGAATACTAATTTTGGGTACACATACAGGAGGAAGTCAACCTTAACCTCACACCATACACAGACATAGTTCCCAGTGGATAGGTTCCAGTGGTCCTAAGTATGAATAGTGAAATAGTTTTTCTACAGAAAACAAATCTTCTTGTCCTTAGCAAAGATTTACTAGGACCTAAGTGCTTGCCAGGAAGATAAAAATCTGATAAATTGGGTATCGTTATAATTAATGCCTCTTACCAAGTCAAGCTGTGAAATCAAGGAAGCTTGTAATACTTCCAACAAAGGCTCCAAGATGTATAAAAAATGTGTCATTAATGGAAAATATACGATATACTTAGAAATGAGAAAAGATTTGAATAGGCTCTTCACAACTATCCAATGGTTAATAAGCATTTCGGTAGCCAGATGTGTTCAGTTCCCGTCATCAGGTACAAATTAAAACCAGTAACATCCTGCAGATACCCACCAGGATGGCTGAAAGTGAAAAAGACAGCTAATCCTGTAGTGCCCAAGGACACAGTCCCCAGGCGCACACTTAACAGAAATGCGTGATGTGGTGCAAGTGTTTCATACTGGCTTCGTGCACAATGGCCTCAAACTGGAAACCACCCAGGCGTCCCTCAACATGAAATGCACAGGTCATGGCCTCTTCACACAGTGGAATAATTGTCAGCAACGAGATGAAGGGACTGCTGCTGCACACAGCTACACGGGATTCTCACAGACCCGAACCAAAGTAGCCCCACAAGATGGAGTTCCACTTAACCTGACTTCAGAGAACTGGAAGCTGGTGGCAGAGGGCAGTTAGCTGGGAGGCGATGCTGCTGATGGGAAGGCTGGAAGGGCGCTCTCATCTTCAGCTGAGCTGTGCTTACCTGAATTTGTGGAGCTATATGTTAAAAATAGCACTTTCTTTCGTCATTTTCAGTAAAACTAAACCTTTCAAAATACAAGAACAAGATGATACGCCTGGCCCCTGGAGGCAGTGATAACTGTGGGCCCTACAGTGCTTCTGGGGAAGCTGGCCTCCCCCTTCCCACACGCAGTGGCCCCTCACTGCTATGAGACTCCATTCCTGCTGAGGCCTTGAGTGCCCTGAAGCCCCACTGTGGAGCAGGCGCCCCCTCCTGGGGTTGCTCGTTCCCGCAGCCTGCCGGTGGGCGGCACAGCCTGCCAGTGGGCCTTTGGGAAGTCGCTCTGGAAGGTAGGGAGGAGGTGAGCCTGATGCCAACTGGTTATTGCTGCTGAGTCAAGAGGAAGAAAGCCAGAC
Source organism: Cervus canadensis (assembly GCF_019320065.1). Classification (NCBI taxonomy): domain Eukaryota; kingdom Metazoa; phylum Chordata; class Mammalia; order Artiodactyla; family Cervidae; genus Cervus; species Cervus canadensis. The sequence goes on from NC_057392.1 coordinate 26,452,774, forward strand.
CACACCTTACCAGGAAGGTAGTGCCAGCCATCTTGGCGTTGCCTGGTACCAGCAGGGAGGACCATCCTCCTTGGCATGGGTGAGGTCTGAGGTGCTGGAGTCTGCTCCAACTGGCCCCAGTAACAGCCAGTTACTCGCTTTTCAGCACTTCTGTGAGCTGGCTGTTAAACACAACTACTATTAAAGAGTTGAATTACGTAAGCTTACAATGAAATTATATTTTTTTTAAAAGAAGGCAATTCCTTCATAATTACTGCAGTTTATTGCTTATGGTTTGCCAGTTACTGATGTATCTAGTGTCTGTAGGGTGGAAATACTGTGTTAAGAGATTCTATGCCTCTCTTCCCAACTCTGTTCTGTGGTGTCGCATGGATACCTTAGGATTTACATAGGTGTCACATAGGTGGCTTGAAACTGGCTATTGGCGGAAGTATTTACACCCAGAAATTGGCAAATGCTACGTATAACTCCCCCCACCCCCACAGAGCATCTGTGAAGGAGTCTTGTGTTGGAGAAGCAGCCTGCCTACTGTACATTTCTCATCTCACACTTCCCGTGGTGAGCAGGGGACTTTAACCCGGAGCCCTTGAGGTGCTTTTGGCTGAAAGAGCTGCTCCCCTATGCCCTGTTTGCTGGGGGTCCTCATTCAGTGCCGTGGGTGTGCGCTGCCCCTGCCCCCCAGGCCCCATCCCGGTGGGCTCCCCCTTCGCTGTCATCCTGGAGAGAAGACGCAGGTCACTGTGGAGCCCCGGGCCTGCAGGGGCAGAGGCCCAGAGTCCAGCCCCGAGTCCGCCTCCCCCCAGCAGCTTTGCTCCCCCGTCCCCTGGCCCTGCCGCAGCTCCTCTGCCGAAACCAGGAAGACCCCTTCTTGCTCTGGTGGGGGCCCTGCCTTCGGAGCGTGCAGGTGAATGCAAAACCAGGTGTGCTTCGGGGGTAGCAAACGAGAATCAACCACGAGGACCATCCAAGCCAGAGGCCACTGATGCATCCTATTTCCCCTTGAAATTGTGCCAGCCCTCCGCCTGGCCACGAGAGCCTTCACGGTTGAGCAGTTGGTACTGACCCAGGCCTCTGTGGTGGGACGTTTCAAAGAGAAAGTCCTCCTCTTCCCAACATGTATTTTTGTGTCAAACAGAGGTGTCATTGTTTTCGGCAAATACCTTGGGATTCGAGTGAATAAATACCATTCTGTTTTTGAACTTTTCTCTCTCCGTGTTTCAGAAGTTAAGTGCAAAGGCATTCTGTCTAATTCTTTTGAGCCCTCTGGTTAAGCTTCTGTTTATTTGGTGTGATAGAAAGGTCTAAATTTAGATCTCCCTCCTCCCCATTCCAAGAAATCTGCCACCAGCTCCAAGCTGCGCGTCCTGAAGTGCCACCCGTCCCAGCGGGGTGAGCCAGCAGCCTCCGAGAAAAGGAAGCGCCTGAACAGATCCACATGGCGCTCGCAGACGTTGGCGGCTGCCCCAGTGCCCGCGGGACTCTGGCTTTTGTCGGGGCCTCACTGGAGGCCACGTTGCTTCTGCTTCCGGTTTCAAAACTACCACAACCTCCGGATTGGCCAGACCTTTGAAAGCTGAAGTCTAGCACTTGCTAATGCTGTTCCCTGTGAGAGACGGACGTGTCCATCGGACCCTGCATCCTGGGCCTGGACAAGGCGGCTGAGCCTGCATCTCCTTGTCCCCACTGTGAGTGGCGCTAGTGGTAAAGAACCTGCCTGCCAATGCAGGAGACATAAGAGACGCGGGTTTGATCCCTACGTCGGGAAGATCCCCCTGGAGGACGAAATGGCAACCCACTCCTATATTCTTGTCAGGGAAGATCCCATGGACAGAGGAGCCCGGCAGCTACAGTCCGTGGGGTCTCAGAGTCGGACACGACTGAAGCAACTTAGCACGCCTGGGGTACAGGGGCCTCACACCCCTTCCCTTCTCCCGGGGCACCCCTGCGCATCCCTGCCAGGCGCCCTGGGGGTGAGCCACGCGGCCCTGGCGGTCAGTGGTCAGATTTCTGGTCTCTCACACACACAGGCTCTCTCCTAGGTGCTGGAGAGGTGAAAGGACAGAGGCACCCAGAGGCCCGGCCTCATCCTTTTCAGGGGAGCCCGCATCAGCCACACCAGGTATCTAGTGTGCCCCTGGGGGTCTGGAGGAAAGGCAGCCCGAAGGGGCTGAGGCAGAGTGTGTGGGAGGGGAGGGTCACATCCACGTGCGGCCCTGAAGGAGGCAGTGGGGACGTGGGGGGGAAGGGAGAAGGGCAGGGGTCTAGGCTGACAGACGTCACGGGCCGAGCCCGCTGGGAGGGACCTGCTGCTGTCTAAGGGGAGCGGAGAGGTTCCCAGGGCGGGGGCCCGAGACCAGACCGCAGGCCCGAGACCAGACCGCGGGGAGGGTTTTCAGCCTGCAGGTGATAACCCTCGTTATGCGACTTTAACAGTGGCAGAGAACTGGCCCCAGACCAGGCAGGGGGCACTTCTGATACAATTATAGCGCGTCCTGCAGCCTCCTCATGGAACCTTTGCTTCCACCCTTGACCCCCTGGGGCCCACTCCCACCCACTGCAGTCACTGGAAATTCTAGACCCAGTCCAGCTCAATAGACCTACACTCAGCAGATCTGCCTTGCAGGGCTCTGGGCCCCCACATCTGGGCCCACACACTCCCTCACTGCCGCCCTCCACCCCAGGTCATCAGCCTTGTTCTCACCTCACCTCCTACAGTGGGACCTGGGTCGCCCCCACCAGCGCCCTCCCAGGGTCCCAACCACCAGCTGACACCCAGACCCCTCTTTTTCCCGCCCCACCATCTGCTTCCCTTCAGTGGTGTGGCTGGCAGATAATTTATTCTCTTGGAGCTGTAGCTTCCACATCCCTACGAGGATTAAATAAGGGTGCTCACACATAGTTGCTCAATAAACACTTTTAAAAAAACACGCCCACTCAGTATCAGAGCCACCCCTGCAAACCACGGTCACGGTGGTCTCTGAATAGGGTGTCTCCAACCTTCCTTACCTCCCCCAGACACACCCCTCAGTGTTGCCCAATGCTTTTTATGAACGACCATTTCTTGAGTGTAGTAGTGTCTTTTGGCTACTGCTCTGAGTGATCACACATATCACAGCACTTGGTTTCTCCAAGCACCCTGCAAAGTAGTGCTAACTCTAAACTCCCATTTTATAGATGAGGAAACAAGTCCAAACAGTTTACTCAACTTCCCCAAGGTCACGTAGCTGGAAAATGTCAAGAATCAGGATCGGCCCCTGCCTAGCTGACTTACTGCTCCAGCCCTTTATCTGCTGGCCACTTCTTCCCCTGCAGCCAGAAGAACTCAGGCCCCCAGGCAGCACCAGAAACTTCAACTATATATTCTGAAAACACTCAGCATTTCACCACTAAGGAGAATGTTTGTTGTGGTTCTCATTCAGTCATTAAGTTCTGTCCTCATGGACTATAGCCCACCAGGCTCCTCTGTCCATGGGATTCTCTAGGCAAGAGTACTGGAGTGGGTTGCCATTTCCTTCTCCAAGGGATCTTCCCGACCCAGGGACCAAACCTGTGTCTCCTGCATTGGCAGGCAGATTCATTACCACTGAGCCAAGAATAATGTTGCTGTTCAGCCTATAAGTTGTGTCCGACCCTTTGTGACCCCGTGGACTGCAGCACGCCAGGCCTCCCTGTCCATCACCAACTCCCAGAGCTTACTCAAACTCATGTCCATTGAGTCGGTGATGCCATCCAACCATCTCATCCTCTGTTGTCCCCTTCTCCTCCAGTCTTCAATCTTTCCCAGCATCAGGGTGTTTTCTAGTGAGTCAGCATCTTCACATCAGGTAGCCAAAATATTGGAGCTTTAGCTAAAGCCTCAGTCCTTCCAATGAATATTCAGGGTTGATTTCTAGAGTAATGTTAGTGTGGCTTTTTCATTGATGCCCTTTATCAGATTGAGCAAGTTCTTATATATTCCTAATTTGCTGAGGGATTTTTTTTTTTTAAAGCAGAAATTAAGGTTGAAGTTCTCAGATGCCTTTTCTGTGTCAGGTTGATTTTGGTTTTCTTTTTTCAGTCTGCTAATGTGGTAAATTACATTGATTGACTTTCAGATATTAAGACAACCTTACTTTCCCGGGATAAAGCCCATTTTGCATCCCTTTTCATATTCTTAAATTTGATTTTCTAATTTGTTTTAGAATTTTTGCATCTATGTCTATGAGGAATATTAGTCTGTGTTATCTTTTCTTCTGATGGCTTCCCTCTGGTTTTCATAACAGGGTGATTTTTGGCCTAAAATCATACAATGATTTTAGACGTATTCCTCCTTTTTGGTTTTCTGAAGGAGTTTGTGTAGAATTGGTACTATGTCTTTCAGAAATGTTTGGTAGAATTTATCATTAAACACATCTGAACCTGGATTGTTGTTTTCATTTTGAATCAGTTTCAAAATACGTTTTAATTCTGCTTTTCTCTTTGACCCACTGGGTTATTTTAAAAGTGTTATTTAGTTTCCAAATATTTTGGGTTTCTTCACATATCATTTTGTTATTTCTAATTTATTAATTTTTTTATTTCCATGAGTCAGAAAGCATACTTTGTATGATTTGAATCCTTTTAAAATTATTCAGTTGGTTTATGGCCCACGACATGGGGCCAAAACTTGGCAAACATTCCATACTCACTTACAAAGAACGTGTATTCTGCTGTTTGTTGGTAGATCAAGTGTTCTATAAATGTCAGTCAACCAGTGAAGTTAGTCAGTACATTGTTCAAGCCTCCTGTATACTTTTGATTTTCTTTCAGTTTGTTCTCCCAGTTAGTGTGTGAGACTTCTGCCTGTAATTGTGGATTTCTCTCTTCTTGAAGTTCTAACAGATTTTACTTTGTGTGTTTTGAAGCTGTGTTATTAGGTGCCTAATTATTTAGTATATAACTTCTTGATGAATTGTATACTCCTTACATTATGACTGATAACTGACTGATACGATGGTGACTGCAGCCATGAAATTAAAAGATGCTCGCTCCTTGGAAGAAAAGCTATGACCAACCCAGACAGCATATTAAAAAGCAGAGACATTTCTTTACCAAAAAGGTCTGTCTAGTCAAAGCTATGGTTTTTCCAGTAGTCATGTATGGATGTGAGAGTTGGACCATAAAGAAAGCTGAGTGCTGAAGAATTGATGCTTTTGAACTGTGGTGTTGGAGAAGACTCTTGAGAGTCCCTTGGACTGCAAGGAGATGCAACCAGTCATTCCTAAGGGAAACCATTCCTGAATATTCATTGGAAGGACTGATGCTGAAGCTGACACTCCAGTACTTTGGCCAACTGATGCAAAGAACTGACTCATTTGAAAGGACCCTGATGCTGGGAAAGATTGAAGGCAGGAGAAGGGAACGACAGAGGATGAGATGGTTGGATGGCATCTCCAACTCAATGGACATGAGTTTGAGCAAACTCCAAGAGACAGTGAAAGACAGGGAAGCCTGGTGTGCTGCAGTCCATAGGGTCTCAAAGAGTCAGACACGACTGGGTGACTGAACTGAACTGAACTATCATTATGAAGTGGCCATTTTTTTATTTCTGGTAATATTCTTTGGTCTGAGATCTTCTTTGATATTAGCATAGCTACTCCGGCATAGTTTTGGAACAGTATATCTTTCCCCATTTCTTTACTTTTAACCTAGTTGTCTTTATATTTATTCTAGGTACTTTTTTAAGCAGCATATAGTTAGGTATTACATTTCCAACCAACCTGACAATTTATGCCTTTTAATTAGGGTGTCTGGACACTTACATTTGATTTAATTGTGGGGTTTAAATCCACCATCTTTCAATTTGTTTCCTATTTGTAGTATCTTTTCATTCCCATTTCTTCTTTTTGCCATATTTTTGAGTAATTGTATATTAATTTTTTATTTTAGTGTTGATTTATGATTTATAATATACATTTTTAACTTCCTTCCAATAATGTACCAGTTTTCTTAGGAGACCCTTACAGCAGTATTCTTCATTTCTCCTTCTGACCTTGGTGGCATGGTTGCTGTACACTTTAAACCCTGTAGGTTGTAAACTCTGTGGTACATTGCATATGCTCCACTGTTGAGAGTCTGTATTTCGGTGTCTTCCCTTAAACACTGTGTAGTTTTATGCTGAAAGGCAGTTACTTTGCTGGTCGAACTTAACCTTCCACCCTCGTCAGCAGGCTTTGTGAGGGAAGGTTTGGATGGCCTTGCCCTGGGGCTGGGGGAGTGCCCCTAAGAGGGCTGCCCTTTCTCGAGTGTCCGCTGAAGGACTGGGGTGCTAGGCCAGTTCTCTCCACTCTGGCTGGTCAGAGCCCCAGTACTCTGAATTCCCCAAATCTCCATGTCTCCCAGCCCCTCAGGAGCGGTTCTCTGTCAGGCCTCGTAGAGTCTTGTCCCCCGGCACACGCACAGCTTAGCATTGGGCTGAGGCTCAAGGGAACACAAATGTCGACTTCCGGAGCCGCTTCTCCATGCGGCCCCGCGGTTCCAGCCACCTCAGCGGCCTGAACCCCAGTCTCTTGCTGGCCCCCAGCGAGAGCCAAGCAGCTGTCAGGCCAAAGCCACAGTGAGTCTACCCTCACCTCATGTTTCGCAGTCCTGCGATGGTTTCTATACAAAGTCTGAGAGCAATTGCTTCGTATTTGTCCAGCGTTATATTCTTCTGTTGAGGGAATAAGTCCTTTGCCTGTTCTTCAGTTCTGATGAGATCTGAGAGTCCTGGAGGACCCTGAAGAAACAGGATGTCTGACGCTCCATTTGAAGTTGGGGCATTTCTGGAACGCACGCGTCTCGATCTCCGCCCTCCCACCTCTGCGTGACATCTGTTACCGTTACAAGTCTGTGTGGGCCGAGGTTTTGTGGAAAGAACGGATTGAGGAAGCGTTTCATGACTCAGTGATGTGTCAGAGCAGCTCTAAGGACAGAGACCCCATGGAACCTGCTGGTATATTGAGGGAAATTTTGTATTTTGACAGGGCAGGGTGAAGAAAAAAGAATTCAGCTTAACCTCGCCTTGAGAGATGTGAGAAATCCTGCAGACGCCTTAGTTAACCTTTATATTCCCTGTAGCACCTATAGGGCTTTTGCCTAGAAAATGGTAAGAGGTTATCCTAGAAACACAACAAATAAATGAATGAGCTGAGTTTACGTTCTCACTTGGAAGGCAATAGAGAGTCATTTCTATATATTTGTGTTTTTTTCCCTTGAGTAGTCACATGATTTTAGATTTAAGTTCTGATATAATCTCTTATAATCCCAACGCTCTCACCACCCACCCCAAGCCACACTTGAGGAGAGGCTGGCTCGTTCTGTCTCTGCGTGTCAGGGCAGCGTGACCGCTCCTGAGGCCGGTTATTAGGGCGTCTGGCGCCGCTGCCCCTGGCAGGGCCCGCGTGCGCTCCCTTGACGGGGCAGCGGGTGGAATCAGGGCTCGGGGGCCGGGAGAAAGGGAAGGAGAGTGACTGTGCAGAAAGGAATCTGCAACTTGTCTCCAAGTGCCGGCCGCTCCGACAGGAGCCCCGAGGCTGTGCCAGTCTGGGGACCCAGCCCAGGAAAGCGGAGGCCAGAGAGCCCAGATGTGGCCTCCCCGTCTCTGGAAGGAGGCTGGGGGGTGCCCAGGGCTGGGGGTTCCAGCTCTGGGGCTCCGTGGGACCCTGGTTCCCTGTCTTCTCGCTGACTCTCTCCCTGCCTCCCTCCCCTGGGCCTCCAGGATGGGAACTGGCAGAGCCACTTTCTGCTGGGACCGGGTGAGGGGCAAGGGGCCTGCAGACCACTGTCCCTGCTGACCGAAAACATAAAGGGGACCAGGCAAGGGGGTGAGGTGAGCCCAGAGCGCAGATAAAGAAGATGTGAAGACCGGAACCTCCTCCCGTGCCTGTTACCAGCTGTCACCACACACCGATCCTAAAAATAGTCTTTTTAATCCTGAGGACGCGACCAGAGGAGAAACCGGCTGGTTTATTTTTAAAACCTTACGAGTCTGTTAGACGCGCTGTAGGGATGCATGGAGGTTCCGGCTGTCAAACCCTCTGACCTGGGGGTGTGGTCCTGGGGAGCGGAGAGGTACCCCACAAACAATGGCAGCATGGAAACGGGACCGCAAGTGAACAAACACACCAACATCCAGACATGGGGGCTCAAAAATCCAGGATAGCTCCCTCCTCTATTTTTTTAAATTAATTTATTTTTTATTGAAGGATAATTGCTTTACAGAATTTTGCTGTTTCCTGTCAAACCTCAACATGAATCAGCCACAGGTAGACATATATCCCCTCCCTTCTGAACCTCCCTCCCATCTCCCTCCCCACCCACCCCTCCAGGTTGATACAGAGACCCTGTTTGAGGTTCCCGACAGCTCTGTCCTCTTTGAATATATATATATATATATATATATATATATATATAAAATATTTATTTATTTATTATTGATTATTTATTTATTTATTTATTTATTTCCGGCTGTGCCAGATCTTTATTGCTGCTCAGGCTATTCAGTTGCAGAGAGCGGGGGCTACTCTCTAGTTGTGGCACTCAGGCTTCTCATCATGGTAGCCTCCCTCGTTGCAGACCACGGGCTCTAGGATACACAGGCTTCAGTAATTGTGGCGCATGGGCTTAGCTGTTGCATAGCATGTGGGATCTTCCTGGACCAGGGATTGAACTCATGTCTCCTGCATTGGCAGGCACGTTCTTTACCACTGAGCCACCAGGGAAGGCCCCAGCTCCCTCTTCTTTTTCAGCCACGCTTCCCCACTGCCTGACCCTCACTGGGGCTTCACAGACCAGATGGGGATTCGATGCCTGGCTAATGGCGTCTGTTCAGCGCGCCAGGCTCTGGGCTGTGAGGCTCATGACACAGCTGATCCCAGCACCCTGCACGGCACGGGAGTGTCTGAACTAGAACGGTTTCCTGTCACAGACCTGCTCCCTGAGTCGTTCTGGGTGTTCAGTCACTCTCCCCCCTCAGCTGGAGTCTGGGGGGCCCAGGAGAGTCTCTGGTCGACCAGCTCACCCCCCGGCGGAGACCTCGTCATCAGCTGTGGTTCTCACCTGTGTTGTTCTTGCTGGAATCGCTGCAAGCGCTGAAGCATCCTCTGACCATGCTTCCCAGACCAGTCAAATCTGACTTTTCAGGGCTGAGCTCCACCTTACAGACTGGTTCCCCCTGAGTTCTGAAGCCCTAACCCTCTGTGTGACTGTATTTGGACGATCCCCTGGAGGAGGGCAGGGCAACCCACTCCAGTATTCTTGCCTGGAGAATCCCATGGACCGAGGAGCCTGGTGGGCTACAGTCCATGGGGTCGCAGAGAGTGGGGCACGACTGAGTAATTCAGCATAGCACAAGGTTAGAAGAGACCCTAAGGGCAGAACCCTAATCCGATAGGATGGTGTCCTTGTAAGAAAAGGAGGAGACACCAGAGGTATACACGCACAGACAGAAGATCCTGTGAGGCCACAGTGAGAAGGTGGCTGTTTGAAGCCTATGAGAGAGACCTCCTTGAGAGAAGAAACCAAACCTACAGACACCTTGATCCAGGAGCTGGGACTTCCAGCTCCCGGAGCTGTGAGAGAATCCATTTCTTGTTTAAGTCAGCCAGTATGTGGTATTTTGCTGTGGCAGTCCTTGCAAATGAACACAATCCAGCATCAGCATTTTTCCTCTTTCAAAATAACTTTGGCTATTCTAAGTTTTTTTGCATTGCCAAATACAATTTAGAAGCAGACTGTCCTTTTCTACAAAAGTCCTGCTGGGGGTTTTAGAATTGCACTGCATCTATGGATCAATTTTGAAAGAATAGACACCTGAACAATACTGATTCTTCTCATTTCTAAACATGATATATTTCTCCATTAATTTAGATCATGTAAACTTTTTCTTATCAATGTTTTTTAATTTCAGTCTAGCATTTCATATCTTTCATGAAAGATATTCCTAAGAATTCTATGTATGTTGATACTGCTAGAAATGTTGTTTTTAAATTTCATGTTCTTAAAAAACAAAGTTTTTGCTGGCACACAAGTAGAATTTTTCAATATTGACCTTGTATCCTACAACCTTGACAAATGTTATTAATTCTAGTAGTATTTTTTATTCCTTAGAATCTTCTATGTAAACAACCATGTCTGCAAATGGAGACAATTTTACTTTTTTTTTCCTCTTTCACAATTTTACTTTTTCCCTTCTAATCTTATACCTCTTTTTTTCTTGACTTGATGCACTGCCTAGGACTTCTGGTACAAGACATTGTCACCTTGTTTCCAGTTTTAGGGGAAGAGAATTTAGTCTTTCATCATTAGTATAATGTTAGCTATAGGTTTTCCATATGCCCTTTATCCAGTAAAGGAAGTTTCCTTCATATTCCTAGTTTGTTGAGAGGGTTGTTGTTGGTTTGTTTTTTTTTGTCATGAATAGATGCTGAATTTTGTCAGTTTTTTCAGTGATCATATGATGTTTCTCTTTTATTCTGATAATGTGGTAAATCACATTGACTTTCTAGTGTTGAACCTCCAGTAAACCCTACTTGTTCAAGATATGTAGCTGGATTAGATTTGATAAAATTCTATTGAAGACTTTTGCATCTGTGTTCACGAGGGATCTCAGTCTGTAAATTCCTTTGTTGGACTGTCTTTGCCGGGATGTGGAATTAGGGTTTTGTTGACCTCATTAAATGAACTACAAAATGTTCTCTCTTCTGAAAGAGCTTGTATAATGTTGGTAATATTTCTTCATTAAATGTTGGATAATTTGGATTTTTCTCTGGAAAAGTTTTATATAATGAATAAAATATATAGGGCCACTCCCATTTTCCATTTCTTTTTGAGTCAGTTATGGTAATTTGTATCTTTCAAGGAATTTTTCACTAATATGAATTGTCAAATTCATTGGAGTAAAGTTGTTTAAATATTTCCTTATGATCCTTTTAATATGTAAAGGACCAGTAGATATTTCTTAATTTCTGCTATTGGTTATTTGTATTTTCTTTTTTTTTCCTTCATTAGTTTTGCCAGTTTATCAGTTTTACTCAGGGAACCAGTTTTTGGCTTTGCTAAATGTTTCTATTATTTATTGATCTTCCTTTTCTAGCTTCTTAGATAGTTAGTTTTAAACTTACTGTCTTTTCTCTTATATGAAATTAAATGATAACTTTCTCTCTAAAGCATATGTTAGCTGTATATTACAAGTTTTCATGTGTTGTGTTTTCCTTTTTTATTCAGTTCAAAATCTGTTCTAAATTTCCTCATATCTTCTTTGATCTCACTCACCTGAGATACTGTGCAGTGAGCTGGGTAATCCCACAACGGACTGGTCCGTTGCCCAGACTTTACAAAGTCCCACCAAGCTCAGTCTATACACATCAATGCTGCTGTCCAAGAATGCAAGTCATATATCACATTTTAAGTTTCCTACAAAAGAAACAAGTAAAATTAATTTTGGCTATACATTTCACTTAACCTAGCAGATCCAAAATAATATTTCAATCAATATAAACATCATATATGTTACTACTGAAATATAGTTCCTGATCTTAAGAAAATTCTAAGTGGAGTCTACAACATGCAGGGCAGCCAGACTAAATGCTCAGGAGCCACGTGCGGCCGGTGGCTTACGAACTGGACAGTACAGGTGGAGACCCTTACCTCATTTTATGTAAATATCAAATATCTTTAGAATTTTAGTGTAGTTGAATTTTCCAGCAATGTGTTACCATGCAAACAGAGGCTTGAGGGGATTTGGGTGTTGGGGTTTTTTTGGCCATGGTACATGGCTTGTGGAATCTCAGTTCACCCACCAGGGATTGAATCAAGGCCACAGCGATGAAAGTCCAGAATTCTAACCACTGGGTCACCTGGGAATTCCTGAGGTTTGAGTCTACTTCTTTCCCTGAACTTTACCACAAGTTGTTCACCGATTTGGAAAGTGATGTCATCTATCAGCACAGCACACTTGAATCAGCTGCATTTGTTATTAATAGCTGTTGTCTTCATGGTCATCTTCCCTGGTAGCTCAGCTGGTAAAGAATCCGCCTGCAATGCAGGAGACCCTGGTTCGATTCCTGGGTCGGGAAGATCCATTGGAGACAGGATAGACTACCACTCCAGTATTCTTGGGCTTCCCTGGTGGCTCAGCTGGTAAAGAATCTGCCTGCAATGCAGGAGGCCTGGGTTCGATCCCTGGGTGGGGAAGATCCCTGGAGAAGGGAACAGCTACCCTCCAGTATTCTGGCCTGGAGAATTCCATGGACTGTATAGTCCATGAGGTTTCAAAGACTCGGACACGACTGAGAGACTTGTACTTTCATGGCCATCCTACCTGTGCACACAGGCACTGCGTACTTCAGTATTCTGCCTTCTAGTCTCCCAGTTTATCTGTGTCTAAGCATCTACTTACTGAAACACATGTTATTCTATACCACATTACTTTTCTTTCTTATATATATTACAGTTGAACATTATGTTGACTTTTAAAAATTACGTGTGTAGGTGGCTTATGCTGTGTATACATTTCTTATCAGGTACTTACTATAGGAGATATTTAGATATATTCAAGCAATATTAGACTATTGCAAAATCATGTAAATACCGGTCATGAGTAAAGATGTAAAAAGTACTAGTTATTCAAAGGAATATTGGGCCCCTGTGCTGGAGGCAGGGATTGGACCCGGAGGCCGTGCAGCAGAGGCAGAGCCCTGACTTGGGTCGTAAGTGCCTCTCTAGAAGCAGAACAGAAACCAGAACCAGTCTCGATGGTTGGGATGGAGAAACAGAACAGATCATTTGCTTTACTCACTTTTTTATGTGGAAGCCACACCAAAATGTCCCTGATTCTAGAAAACTGGGTGATGCCTTCAGATTATTTTCCAAGGTAAAGGCCTTCCCAGAAAATATCCCCTACCATGTCAGTGAAGTGAGGTGTTAGTCGCTCAGTCGTATCCGACACTTTGTGACTTTTTTCTCAATGGCAGTAAAAAGATAAAGGACATGACCTCTTAGTACAGATGTAGTAACCAACAGGGAAAAATGAAAATTTATTTTTAGGGTATTATGAGTATGAATTCTGAATTTCCGTGACCCTCTAACTCTGTTTTATAGTCTGTTTTACCCTAAGGTGAGAGGCCAGGGAAAACGGAGACCATCTGCTTAACTCCAGGGCCCCTCTTCATCATGCCTGCCCCACAGTAAGTGAGCAGTAGATATCTACTGATGAAGTTGCTGTTGGTCTCGCCTCTTCCCTGCACACATTGAGGGAATGAAAATGTCCACCATTCACCCAGCACTTTCTGTGGACCAGCCCTGTGCCGGCTGTTTGAATCCTTCAAGATGGGGGTTATTGTCCATATTTCACAGACGAGGGAAGATCTGATTTATGTTTCTACGTGCTCCAGAGGCAGGCCCGGGGATTATATATGCAGTCACTAACTAAATGTGGTTGAGCTAATTTAGGTTTTAAGCTCATCTGTTTTTCAAAACAATGGCCAATTCAGCGGCAGTAACCACAGGTTGGTGATCTCATTGACTCTTCTGCGGGCCCTTATTCAACCAGCATTTGCTGAGAGCCAGCCCCACACAGGGCCCGGGAGGCTTGGCAAACCCCTCATGCTCTGTGATGTGAGCTGGGCCCAGAGGTGGGTAGGAAATCCTTGCTCCCCCAGATGACTGCTCCGTATCCGAGGGTGAAGTTAGAGAGCTGCCAGAAAGCCCAGTCTTCGATGAGCGAAACCTCCACACAGGTGGTGGTCCTCTGGCTTCAGTGAGAAGCACCAGCTGCTGGCCTGGGCTCTCTTCTCAGCATTTAGAGGAATCAGTCCAATCAAGCCTGTAGGCTTGAAAAGCCTGGACACTTCCAAAATGCAGCCAAGGTGGAGGCTCAGTGAACCTGTGGATGCCAGCTTCTTGGATGACTGAATCAATCACGTTCACCTCTGGCCTGGAAGGACTTCTTGAGAAGGGCTGGTTGCCTCCCTTGCCGCAGTCAAGGGCCAATTTGGGGACTGGCAGTGCCAGCTTCAGCACTCACCGCTAGGAGACCTTGGGAAGCTACACTGACCTCTCACTGCCTCAGTTTCCTCGTCTGTAGCATGGGGACATGAGAGTGCTCTCTTTATAGGCCTGCTGTAAGAATTAGAAGTTAATTCACATAAGGCACTAGGATGGTGCCTGGTGTACGCTAAGTGCTAGGTAAGTGTTAGCTGTTGTCACAAACTACAAGCCAGACCTGAGACTCAAGTAAACAGGGAAACAGCAGCCTTCCTTACTCCTCTCTGCTTGCCTGGGCGACTTCAGCTGGACACAGATACTACTGCCTGGTGCGGGTGGGACCGTGGGCATGGACTCAGGTGTGCCACCCTAGGCCTGGTAGCTGACGACCACCCTTGGGGCCTGGGGCTTCCCAGGCAACACTAATGGTAAAGAACCTGCCTGCAGTGCCAGAGATGCAAGAAACCTGGGTTCAATCCCTGGATCAGGAAGATCCTTTGGAGGAGGAAATGGCAACCCACTCCTGAAATTCCCATGGACAGAGGAGCCTGGCGGGCTACAATAGAGTAGCCCATAGCATCCGAGTCAGACACGACTGAGCGCACACACAGAAACGCAAATCCATCCCCACCCTCCATCCCCAGGTCCTACAGCCTATCCAAGTCGCACAATCTCTTCTTCACAGTTGTCACATATTTCCTAGCTCTTTTCTCTAACCTGTTACTGTTTTGTTGGCTTGTTTCAGGTTTATATAAATCCCAGGATGAATTGTGTACGTTACCAAAGATTTAATGTCACATGTAATGTGAAAATTTATCATAGCATACTTTACCTTTAAAAAAATTCTTGTAGATGTTTTCAATTTTTTCCTTTATCTGAACCATAAATGTATGTGTGTGTGTATACATACGTCCAGATGTATGTCAACTTACAGTCCCATCAGCGATGCATTGGAATACATAAAAAAAATTTTTTTTTTGCCAAATCATGCAACTTTTGGGATCTCGGATCCCCAACCAGGGACTGAATTTGGACAACTGCAGTGAAAGCCTGGAATTCTAACCACTTGGAATTCTAAACCTAGAATTCTAACTCCCAAAATATTTTTTAAATTATTGTTTTGAAATATAGTTGATTTACAATAATGTGTTAGTTTAAAGGGTACAACATAGTGATAATTCTTTTTTTGGCCAAGCTTCACAGCTTGTGGGATCTTAGTTCCCCAACCAGGGATCCAACTGGGGCCTGGCAGTGAAAGTACCAAGCCCTAACCACTGGACCACCAGGAAATTCTCGATTCAGTATTTTCGCAGATTATTTTCCATATGTTATTACAATAAAATGTATATAATTCCCTGTGCTATATGGCATATCCTTGTAGCTTATCGATTTTACATACAGTAGTATCTGTTAATCCCATACCCCTCATTTGTCCCTCCCCTTTCCCCCCTCTCATTTGGTAACCACAAGTTTATTTTCTGTATCTGTATGTCTGGTTTTTTTTGTTTGGCCAGGCTGTGTGGCCTGTGGGGTGTGGGATCTTAGTTCCCCAATCAGGGATCGAACCCAGGTCCCCTGCAGTGAGTGTGGAGTCCTAACCACTGGACTGCCAAGGAATTCTGTTGTTTTGTACATATATTCCCTTGTATTATTTTTTAGATTTCACATATAAGTGATATCATATGGTATTTATCTTTCTCTACCTTATTTGACTAAGCATAGTATTCTCCATGTCCATCCATGTGGCTACAAACGGAGGTATTTCATACTTCTTTACGGCTAGTATTCCCTGGTCGAGGAACTAAGATCTCATATGTCTCAGGGTCTGTGCACTCTGGAGTCCTTGTGCCACAACAAGAGAGAAGCTCATGTGCAGCAACAAAGATCCTGCGTGCCACAACTAAGACCTGATGAAGCCAAATAAATATTAAAAAAAAACAAGATCAGCATAAATACTCCTCCAAAGATGATGTGGCTTCCTTGGTGGCTCAGACGGTAAAGAATCCACTTGCAGTGTGGGAGACCTGGGCTCAATCCCTGGGTTGGGAAGATCCCCTGGAGAAGGAAATGGCAACTCATTCCAGTATTTTTGCCTGGAGAATCCCATGGACAGAGGAACCTGGCGGGCTATAATCCATGGAGTCACAAAGAGTTGGACACTACTGAACAACCAAGCACAGCACAGCAATAAACACAGGAAACGATGATCATCATCAGTTATTAGGAAAATGCACATCAAAGTTACAAGAGACTACCTTAATACCCACCAGGATGGCTATGATAAAAAAGGTGGGCAATTACAGGTGGTGATGAGGATGTGGAAAAGTTGGAAACTTGTGCATGACTGGTGGGTATGTAAGATGGTGCAGATGCTTGGAAAACATTTTTGTGGCTCCCCAAAAGATTAAACACAGAGCCATCATATGATCCTGAAATTCTACTCCTAGATATAGATCTAAGAGAAATAAAAATGTATGTCCATACCAAAGCTTGTACATGAACGTTCACAGCTGAATTTTTAATGAAAAAGTGAAAACACCTCAAATATGTTTTAACTGATGAGTGAATAAAACAGTGTGGTGTATCTACAAAATGGAGTATTATTTGGCAATGAACTTGGCAATGAACAGTAACATAGTACTAGGGAGATGAGCCGAGATGAAAGGGCAGGAAGACCTTGAGCTTGCCACAGCTCGTAAGCACACCAGAATTACAACTACTTACAGAAAAATCATTGAGGAAAAAGACCAGAGCCTAACTGAAAAGATATTCTAAAACTAAAGGCATACCGAAGGAACCACAATGATGCTCTGGTTTTTTAAAAACGTTTTATTTCTAAAAAATAAAATAAAATCGTTTTATTTCTGATTGACCTCTCCACCTTTCCCGTGGAATGCACAAGGCTGAGAACCGGAGCCAGGCTCCCATTTCTGCTGGAGCACCGAGAGCCTGAAGGTCCTCTGGCCTAACCGGCCTTTTCCAAGAAAAGTGTACTCTTTTAGGGTCACAGTCTCTTCCCTTCACTTCCGCTTCCCCCTGTTCTAATGGGAGAGCCTGACCACGGGACACTCCAGCCAGGTCAGTAATGGGACCACTGCCCAAGACACCCAAACTTCCAAGTTTTCCTTAACAATTGACGGTGGAGGTGCCCGTCCGAGGACAAGGAAATGGCCCTTGCCCAGGTCCCTCGAGGTTGAACAAAATGCTAAAGGAGGCCAGGCTGCTGGCAACTCTTCAGGTGATGACTATTCCCTGAGGGAGAATAATCGTATCATATTTATGTCTGTAACATCGGTTTACTTAAGACATTAAATAGGAATTTACGTCCCCAATCTTTGCTCCAAACTCGCATTTAGCTTTATTCCCCCATCAGAAACAATCTCTACATGTGCAACTTCCCAGAAGCGTGGACTTCTTGTTTTCTGCTGGTCTAGTTTAAAAGCAGCGTCAGATCGCTGTTGATGTTGGACACACATAAAAGGAAATGTATAAACTAGTTCTGGGAACACATTTTTTTTTTTTTTTGGCGGGCGCCCGGAGGGGCTGGGCGGGACCGCGGAGCCGGCAACCCGGCGGGCCGGCCCGGCCCGCGCGCCCCCCTGGGAACACATTTTTACATGACTCGGTGAGTAAGTTGTATCCATTGCGCTGGTGAAGTCGGAGGGTAGAGCAGAGCCTGAGTCGGGTCTGTTTGCCCTCAGCATCGGGGTCACCAGAGCTGGCCTGGGACAATGGAAGGACCACTGGGGGCCGTGAGCCCCCCTCGGCCAGAGCCTGCCAAGTGGGGTGCTGCTGGGGAAGGGCAGGAAGTGTGCACTTCTGAGGTGAACTCACGTGGACCCACGGAAACAGTGGCAGGATTTGAAGGAAGAAATGTGTTGTCACAGACCCACCTTACACTGAGAAAATTCCCATGGGAGGCGAGGGAGAAAATGACTTCCAGCCAACTCCCATCCGCACCCCCAACACAGGTCCTCCAGACGAGAAGGCAAGTTCTTAGAGTCCGGGCCCCACCCAGCATGGAGGGGTCTTCATGCCCGGGGGTCCTGCCCTTCAGCACCCAGCCCACCATGGCGGCGCGGACCTGCGTCTTGATCCCCTCCCATAACCTCGCACTGGAACGGACTCTGGGACGATGGCAGCAGGCCACGTCAGAGCAGGTCCTGAGAGGAATATCCCAGGGCCAGCCATAGTCACCAGACCCTCGCTCCTGGGAAGGCAAGGCACATCTTCCCCAGGTTCCCTAAAAGGTTTGATGTTCTCGTGAAAAAATGGTAGAAAAGAGAGAAAAACCCGCTACCCACTCCTGGCGAGCGCCCCCCTGCCCTCCTTGGTGGGCGTGGCCAACGTCCTGAGCCGCCAGCCGGTGAGCCGCCGCCTTGGGGGGTGCGGGGCGCGGCGGTGGAGGGGCGGAGGGGACTCACTGCCCCTCAAGAAGTTTCCTCATCCCTGACCTCACTCTCCAGCAAAGTTCAGCCTCTGTTAACTGTTTCCTAAACGTGAACGGGAGCGGGTCTGGTCAGGAGGCAGAACACCACCTGCTCTCTGGGAAGCCATCTTGCCAAGACCGTTAAGAAATCCTGACGGATTTCCAAGGGAAGCTTTGATGAGAGGGGCTTCAGGGAAATGCGGAAGGAGGATCAGACTCTTTCGGATATAGAACCACTGAGAATGCAGGTCCGTGCTGCCAGCTTCCGCTCCTGGGGGGTGGTGGGGGGTGGGGGAATGACTGCGTTTCCACGGGCCGCCCTGGCAGTGCAGTCCCCTGCATCCGGCTACATCCTGCAGAGCTTCAGCGGGAAGTTCTCGGTGATGAGGTGGTCGGGATGAAGCAGCACCACGATGTTCACCTCAAACTCTGAGGGAGAAAAAGGACAGACAGGCTCAACGCTCACCGACCCTGGAGGTGGAAGCCGAAGGCCAGCCCCGCTCAGGCTCGGCCGAACTCTGGACAGTGAGGCAGCAGCTCCTGCCTTGGGGGTCTGCACGCGCACCCTCCCAAGCTTCTGGGAGAAATCGGTGTACTCTGTTAAGGTCCCGCATTCTCAAATACTCTCTTGTCCTCTGCCTCTACTGCACAGAATCTCCTAGAATCCCATCCACTCGCGTGTGCACTTTGGCTTTCTTTTTAATCTGTCCTACGGTCCTGGGTGGACTCGTGGACTTCATGCTGGCCCTCAGCCCATCAGGAGCACGTCCCCTAGGCGAGGCGATAAACAGCGCTCGGAAAAGAAGGCAAGCCGTCTCCCGGCCGTCCCTTTGTAGCCTGGTTGGATTTGTCCATGACCCCTGTTCAAACATTCCTCCGCTACCTTCAGCAAACAGAGGAGTCTTTCTCCCCGCTCTCTAGGCGCTAAAGGTCAGCACATGGATGACAGGGATGGGGGTGCCTGACGAGGGAGCCCCGCAAGAGGGACAAGCCTGGGTCCCTTCCCAGTGTGAAGGGTCAAGTGGGCAGAGGCATAGCGCAGGAAGGGGCCGGGGGCCGGCTCGTCCAGAAACCCCCTTGTGGCAGGAGTCCCAGGGACGGCATCCCCTTGTGCGTCCATCACCTTGACCTGGCATTGGCCCGGACAGAAGTGTGTACTGCAGCAGCCGCTGTGTGTGTTCCCTTTCTCTTTCTGATGGCTGTCACAGGCTCCGACGCCCTCTGGGCCTGCCCACACCATCCTGTCCTGGTCCTCCCGCCACCTCGTTGTCCTCTCTGGAGGAGACAGAGAGGCCACCTGGCAGGCACAGAAGGTCCATGGCAGGACTGGTGCTGGCTTCCTCCCAGCAGGGAGTGCCCTGGGCTCAGCTGGGGATGGCTGTGGGCCTGGCCACGCCCAGGAGGTCCCCCAAGGTGGGCACCGTGGTGTGGAGGGGCACACCCAGATGTGGGCCTAACTCAGGATGCAGGGGTCACTCTATTCCCCCTTGAGAATGGAGCCTGACCTCCCGGCCACAAGACAGTGACCCCAGGGAAACGAGAGGCTGCGGTGCTCAATGACCACAGGCTACCTCCTTCCCGCGGGGCCCCCTCAGGTGAAGAGGTGGCCACTGCACAAGCCCCCAAGCAAACGAAACATGAGCCACAAGGACAAAAGCATCACCAATGTCTTGGCTGATGGGCTGAGGGCGTTATTTCTATGGAGGTATCATGGGCGCTGCATTAAATGTTACATGGATGCTTTGTAAAGTCTGATAGAAATAAGGTGCAGACAGTACAGGTGCCTAATGCACAGTGTAGCAAAAAAGAATAATTTTTGGACCTTTCTTGAAGTTTACATAGCAAAACTAAGTTGAAAAATCGACAGATAAGCTCCTCCTCCTTAACTTAAAAATCAAAGGTGCAGCTGACCCTTGAACAACCAAGGTCAGGGAGGCTCCCATCCAGTCACACGGAATTTACAGGCTGCCTCTTATTCAGCCCTTCCACCACGACTGCAGTACTCTATCTGCAGATTCAACCACAATACAAGGTGAAGGGAGAAAAAGCAGGATTGAAAAGTGCATCTTAACGCGACTCAGATCTTGTGGTCCAAGTATCTATCATGTGATCACAGAAAACCACTGACACCCCCTCAGCTGCCAGAGCCACAGCCCTTGGAAAGATGACTGTTCACTGGGCTCTCACAGGTCTTGTGTCCCCATCAAATGCCAGCCCATCAGAGGGCCAATCCGACCTCCCCATGAGCTTGGCTGGCTGGTCCCTGGCCAAGTTAATGTCTTTCAGAGAGCGTGTTGTCACGTGAGCACCCCACGCTGTCTCCTGGGGGACGAAGCAGGTTCAACCCTGGGTGCCACCCAGCTGCTCTGCACGCCTTTTTGTGCAGCAACCAAAGGGCTGGGTGCTCCGCCATGCACCCACGATCAGCAGACCAGCAGATCCATCCCCTCCCAGGGGCACCCTGAGGGCGTGCACATACCCACTTTGAAGTTGGTGGTCTCCAGCGTCGGGCAGGTGAACAGCCGGGGGAAGACCATGTAGATGGGGATGGAGAGGCCCCGACACACATCCCCGTCGGCAATCTGAATGTTCTGAATCTCTGTGGCGTCGCGGGCATACCCTTCTGCACAGCCTGGAGCAGGGAGAGGGGATCGTGGGGTCAGGACACAGCACATGTCCGTTCAGGCCAAGGCAGCAGCCAGTGACTCTGGGAGAAGGTGCATCAACGGGAGAGTCCCCTGCTGTCCCGCTGGCTCTGCAGGACCCTGGAGACAAGAGGCAAGCTTGTGGCCATGGGCCGGTGGCAGTAGAGGGTCGGGGGCCTTACCGCACGTCTCCACGCGCACCAGCTGCAGCTCGATGCTTTTGATGGCAGCCTCTGAGCTCTCCACCACCAGCTCTCCCGTCAGTGGCTGTGTGATCACACAGTTGGTTGAGTTGAGATGTCCTCTGATGAGAAATTTTGGGAGCAAAGCCCTCTGAAATGAGACAAAACCAGACACATCAGGAATGGGAGGTGCCAGGGGAAATGACTCAAGCCACTATGATACAAAGAAGAACTGGACACAGAGTCTGGTAATTTACAGGAAACTCACTGGGAGCCTGGCTGACAAAACTGGCAAAAATGGACAACAGCACTTACATTTTCTGTCATCCTGAGTAACAGACTGAACGATTCAATGACTATCTACAGACCTAAGGCACCTGACAAAGACCAACTCTCTCACCAAAGCACCCTGACTGCCTGCTTCAGGTCTGCACAACTCCGTCTGACCAAGCACCATGACATGAGAATGTCTGAGGGACTTCCCCGGTGGCACAGTGGATAAAAATCTGCCTGTCAACACAGAGGACTCGGGTTGACAGGACTAGATCCCTGGTCCAGAAGGATTCCACATGCCGTGGAGCAACTAAGCCACTGTGCCGGAACTACTGGACCTGCGCCCTAGAGCCCATGCTCGGCAACAAGAGAAGTCACTGCAGCAAGAAGCCCGCACACCACAACAGAGTGGCCCCCACTTGCTGTAGCTTGAGAAAGCCTTCGCAAAGCAGTGAAGACCCAGCGCAGTCATAAATAAGTTAACATTTCTAAAAATCTCTGAGGAAGTTAATGAGAGTGTTTAAGGATAACCTGTCACCAAGGGGAAAAAAAAAAAAAGATAATTTAAAAATGTTCCCAATTATGCAATTTTGAAAAACCAAGACATTAACTTTATTTCTGAAAAGAACAACTTTTCTTCCATGCTTGACTAAACATCTATGGACCTTTTCTCTTTGGACAGAGGAATATGGCCGTGGGTGAGTGACAGTGTGGTGGGAAGAACAGATCTGAGGAGCTAGAGACACTGCCTAGCGGTCCTTCCTACAGTCGTGTCCCAGTTACTGAAGTCAATTCAGAGTTTAGAACACACTGTCCAATAGAAACATGAGGTAAGCCACAAATGTGAAGAAGCAAATGTGTAATTTAAAATTTTCTACCAGCCACATTCAGTATATTGAAAATACTGTCTCTTCCGCATACAATCAGTACTTTACAATTATACATGATGCTTTAAATTCTCTTTTTTCATACTGAGTCTTTGAAACCCAGTCAGTACCTCACAACTACTGAGCCCACGTGCTGCAACTATGAAGCCTACACAGGCTGTGCTCCACAAGAAGCCACTGCAGTGAGAAGCCTGGGCACTGCAATGGTGGTGGTGGGGGGAATGCAACTAGAGAAAGCCTGCACAGAGCAATGAAATCCCAGCACAGCCAAGAGAGAGAGAGAAGGAAGGAAGGAAGGAAGGAAGGAAAGAAAGTCGCCCTGGTGCCGTGTGTACGGAGCACATTACCTCTTTGACGTTCTGTAACGTGTCAGGTGTGATCGTGAAGTCCACGGGGCTCGGAGTCCATTTCCCCTTCTGAGGCTAAAACAGGAAGAAGAGCCAAAATCAGGAGAGTCCCACAGCTCCACCTTGTCTTTCCCCATTTCAGGAAATGCAAGGCAGCACAAGAACAGGAGACCTTGGTGCTAAGAGGCAGGGCGCCTGGGTTCTAAAACACAGTTCTGCCAGGAAACAAGGCGTGTCTGTCCAATGTCTTCATCTCCGTGGCTCAAGTTTCCTCATCTGGAAAATGGGGGGCCAGGCTTCTTTGTCTCTAAGGTCCCTCTCAGGTCCAGAATTTAAAAGCAGAGAGGTATTACTGGGAGACGTTTATTTTAAGCCGTCTCTGAGAATAAAATCATACACTGAAGTGTCTTTGTGATGGGCCCTGTGCAGTGCTGTTGCTGGCCCTGACCCCCTGCGCAGATGAGGTCACTTGAGGCACAGAGGGCTCACCTGGTCGCTCAAGTCCAGAGCAGAGCAGACCGTCAAACCCAGGCACCCTGGCTCCACAGCTGGTGCTGTTAGCCACTCAGCTGTACAACTAACCTTCTACCAGGAAGACTCACACCTGTAACGTAACATTAATTATCAACGTTACAGTAATTCGTTAACAGTGACCATCTCCATCACATAGGCTCAGAATCCATCGACACAGCCAAGCTTCCTGGGGGCCTGCCCAGTGCCTTTTACTCACAGGTTGGGGCCCAAAGGACACTGAGGCTCTGATGACAGAGGAGCCGTGGAGGAGAAAGGGCCCCGACCAGTTTGCCCACTTTACTTAAGCACAAAAGCTTACTCTCGGAAATAGTCTTCTTGAAGCTACTCTTTTTCTTTTTACTAATAGGTTCATGAACATATTTTTTTGTGAATATATTTTTACTCACAGCACATAAAGGAATATTTAACTTGTCAACTGTGGGTCATGGTGTAGTTTGCCTTCTAGTGAAATTATTCACAGAGACCGTGACCCCTGGGGGCTAACTGTGGGTGACCCCCAGGAGCAGGGAGGAAGCCCCAGTGGCTCTGCCACCGCCACCAGCCTGAGTGGTCACCGGGTGCCCAGCTCTGGGCAGGGGGCTGAATTTGGGCTTATTCTTCACAAAGGTGGAGGCTCTTTTTATTTAAGACATGAAATGGCATGTGAATTTTTATTAAAGACATGAAATGGCATGTGATATTTTTTTTTTTAGGGAATAATCTACATGAAGAAGAAAAATTTTTTAGCTTCCATTTGAAAACCCTTGATTGGACAGAAGGAAAGTATCTGTTTCTAAATGAAGTGACTTCCAAAAATGAGAAATATTTTCATATTTTTTAAAAAACCGTAGCACTGAAACATGTATTCAAAATTTATAAAGAGGGAAACTACACATAAGTGAAAATCCTAAAAAAGTCACAACACTGACACAAGGGCATCGGTGATTTCACTGATCTTATGCGGAAGGGCTCTGTCTTATATGTCCAGTCAGTCATCACTAAGGCATCCGTGGACATTTCATAACAGAGTTAAGAGGCCCTGCCCCAAAGGCCTGGAGAGACTGAGACACAGGGACTCCAGGGCCATGGGCACGAGTAGCAGCCCTGACATGTCCCCTGGGGGGAGGGGACCTGGCCCCCTCGGCTGGCACGAGAAAGGACCACTTAAGGACACTCTGTCACTGTAGAGTCCCGGCAGAAGGTGAGAGGACACTCTGTACTGTAGAGTCCTGGCAGAAGGTGTCAGAAAAGCCTCTCCCTGCCCCCCTCCCCAGCACCCCAGCATGTTCCTGCCTCATGGGCTGAGAACGCAGGGCCCTGGCCTTCCTCCCCACGGCCAGGCACGTTTCTCCCAGCTGTTTACGGAAACGGCCTCGAAGGACGAGATGATGCCTCCCTCCAGGACCGAGGGCGGGCTTGCGCACCGTCTGCTGAGACGAAGGTGGGCCCCCTGGCCTGGGGCTCCTCAGGTGAGGCCCAGACCCCTCAGGCACAGCACCCCAGGGGCTAGGGGCATCGCCCAGCGGGTCTGGCCCAGGGGATGACGTGCACAGAGACCCTGCTGCTGGCCAGGCCGGGAGAATCATGCTCCCCTGTCCCTGACCCAGGAGGCCCGGGTCCCTGTGCAGCACCCATGGAGCACTAGCAGCTAACTCCCTGCTGCTGAGTGGGTACAGTCTCGGGCCCCGCAGAGGAGTCCTGCTACCGAGCCCAGGCCCCTGAGGCCAGCTTACGGCGGAGTGGACGATGAACTCGCAGGTCTTGGTCAAGTCCTTGGCCAGCAGGGACCGCCGCATGTCACAGCGCAGGGTGTACTGCAGAGAAAGGCAGAGAGGACGTTCTTGAGCAGGTCTGCTCTCATCACAGAATCACACACACAGACAAGGCTCTGTCCCGTTAATGTGTCATATGAAATCAGTGTACGTAACCGGGGAGTTAATGCTCAAAATGAAAGTATTTCTGTAATAGACACCTCAGCCCGTGCCCAGGGCCATCCTATAGCTGGACCCCTGGAACGGGTGCAGAGTCTCACGGAGCCCCACCTGTCACATGGAGAAAGACCTGCGAGGCAGAGCTGGGAATCAGCCTCACTGTGTGAGCCCAGACAGGGAACACAGCCTCTCTGAGCTTCAGCTTCCTGCTCTGGAAGATGGGGACACTGATGCGACTTTAGTGAGGACCCGGTGAGATGACAAGTGGTTAAGTCAGGGCTGGCACGTCGCAGCTCTGGGTGAAACAGCAGCGACTTTGTAGAAAGGATGAGAAAACATGGCAGCAGAACCGCAAACCCTGGGGCATCGAGACTTCACAGGCCAACGAGGCAGACACCGGCCACCCCCCCACCCCATACCTTCTGCAAGACAGGCCCTGTGCCCCGCGAGGTGGAGCCCGCCACAAGCTGGGCACCGAGCTGGGAACTCGGCCTGACTCAACACTGCCCCTTCCCATCCTGTCCATGGGAGTGAGAGACTGGTAACAAGATTCTATGGCGCATTACTGTCTTAAACAAACAAAAATCACCTATGTTTAATAAAGTGTTACTGTTTTAATCATCTGGAGAAAAACATTAAAAATAATTTGTAGAACTGGAACCATATGTGTCAAGAAGTTATGATTATTATGACCGACCTGTCCAGGTTAAACAAGAACTATGTACTTAAGGTACTTACTATGTATTAATGTTCTCCTGGGAGATGAAATGTTAGAAAGGAAATAATAAAGAACACCCTTGTCTACAGGGCCTTTATATATGTGTGTGTATAGTCTCAATCATATATACACACACATACACACACCCACACACCCACACATGTTGCTATTGTTACTTGCTAAGTCGTGTCCCACTCTTTGCCACCCCAAGGACTGTAGCCCACCAGGCTCCTCTCCGTGGATTTCCCAGGGGCAGAAACACACATACATTCTCTATCGAGATTTCAGTCTGGTTGGCCTCCCCAACCAGACTAGCTTAGCAAGGACTGCACTACATGTGCATGTGCTCTGCTTGCATATGTAACACACACACGCATGTATCTGTGTAATCGTCTCTCCCGTGCAGCCTACACGCTACGGGCAGTATTTTGTTGGGGCCTGCCTGGTCTCCTTGATTCTTTTCCCCATGGGAATGACCCTTCCTCATTTTCAGTCTCAGGGGTTTGGGAGGGCTGGCTTCCCCCAGCCCACCCTGGTTTGGAAGTGACCAGAAAGCCAGGAACGCTGCTAGACCATGGGAAGAATCCTTTCTGTGGGGGTGGCCAAGCCAGGAGAATGTTCTCTGCCACCAAGAACGACAAACTGGGGGCGGACTGGTGTCCCCCCCACCCCGGCCTAGATAGTCCCCTGGAATTGTGAGTTCCAGGATCCAATGTCCCTTTCTTGGCTAAGCCAGTTTGAGTGAGATTTCTATAATTTGCAAATGAAAGAGTCTGAATAATGGGTACCAACTTTTGGTCACTAAATGTTATTTTTAAGTGTGAAAGCAGTAATTGGTAATATAAGGCAGCTGGTGATGAGTGGGAGCTGGCAGAAAGATGGAGAAAACAGGAAAACACTAATGTGTTTTAGGAATCTCATGGAAACCTGGGTTCGATCCCTGGGTTGGGAAGATTCCCTGGAGAAGGGAATGGCTACCCACTCTAGTATTCTTGCCTGGAGAATCCCACGAACAGAGGAGCCTGGCGGGCTACAGTCCATGAACTCACAGTTAGACATGACTGAATGATTTTCACTAAATTCTTTTACAGCACTTTCTTAATTAATTCTGACAATACAAAGGTAAGGATGGTTGACATAATATACAGATAGTCACCATGAATTCATTTATTTAATCCTTCAGCAATTATTTACTTGGCATGTTCTGGGTGCCAGGAACTAGGCTGAGTAAGCACTTCACAAAGAGACCTCATCAACCCCCAGGAGGAGAGGTCATGAAGGCCGTCTGGGTCACAGAGGTGGGATCTGAGTTTACACCTGCCTGCAGCCGACACCCACGCGCCGCATCTTTACGCAAGACGGTAACTCAAGCCCAGTCTGTCTGCTGCAAAGCCCTGGATCTTTTCACTCCGTCCGGATCTTTCCCAATTATTAATGAGTGATCTACATGGCAAGACCTA
Organism: Cervus canadensis; assembly: GCF_019320065.1. Lineage (NCBI taxonomy): Eukaryota > Metazoa > Chordata > Mammalia > Artiodactyla > Cervidae > Cervus > Cervus canadensis. Next base: position 26,480,142 of record NC_057392.1, read on the forward strand.
CAGGAGGTCAAGGAGGGTGAGACAGGAGCAGGGCTCCCAGAGGAGGTGTAAGACTCGATTTCATTTTTGGCCATTCTGTGTGACATGTGGGACCTTCGTTCCCTCACCGGGGATGGAACCCAAGTCCCCTGCACTGGAAGTGTGGAGCCTTAACCACTGGACGGCCAGGGAAGCCCCAAGATGCGATCTCTTCTGACTGACAGTAAACACACCATGGACAGGAAGGAGGAGAGAAGACACAGGCCAACAGATTTAAAGCAGACTCCTAAAAGGGATATTTTCACCGTGAACAAGGAGGACAGGCATCTCGATCATTTACTTCTGAATAAACCATTTCAGCAGACGTGCTGGTACCGCTGTACTTTGTGTTAAGAGTATAAAACCCCGCTAGTAGGGCCACAAGAGTAGAACAAAAATCAAACTACCCTGTGATTTAAACAACTTTTAAAGGAAAAGGTGGTCGTACAGAGGACAACTAGAAAGACTGACAGCTTCCTGTATGCTCTATCTACAAATAAGAATGAGAGACGGATGCAATGTGGCTGAGGAGAATCAGAGCAAATAGGATCGAGCCCTCCACCTACATTATGAGGAAACCAGCCCCTGCGAGCTGGCAACCTACTGCTGGCTACATTTTAAATCCTTTATGTTGTCAGGCTTTTTACTATTTTTACATTACGGTACCATAACGCAATTCAAACGATAAATGAAAAGTGCCTCTGCACCCATATGATTTGAGAAAGACGGTTGTTAAGGCTCAACCAGAACACCTTCTCTCCCAAGACACACCCCCGGAATCTTCACGGCAAGTGTGATGAGTCCTGGCGCTGGGAAGGCCACACCCTGTGGGACCACGGTGGGCACTGCGCCTCTGGGTGGTACCTGCTCTACCGTCCAACCGAGGGGCTGGAAAAAGGCCCGTCCAGAGACTGGATGAGTGCATGGATGAATGCAAATGAGATCAAGAAGTCGTAATCCTAGTGTCTCTCAAGACGTATGCTTCTCAAAAGCAGCAATGACCAATTTGAGTTAAGAACTGGGAATTAGATGACACCGGAGAATTTCTGTTCCTACTGATAGGTGTGAAAATGTTAACGCATTATGCAGAAAGAACATCCCTATTTTTTGGTGATTTTGAAATGAAGTGTCAAGATTCTGTAACTAACTTTGAAATGCTTCAGAATATAGATGAAACAAAGGTGGCAAAATTCTAATAAATGTTGAATCTAGGTGATAAGCAAAAGAGTGACCAGCTCTTATAAATATGAGGTTGAGAGGACATCTCTATGGTTTCAGAAATTTATGAGCTATTTGGGGAGGTGCAGAATTCCATGTTGCAGCATTCTAAGGTTGACCCTCAAAGTGGTAAAATCTGATAACCAAAATAAACTGAGGTCAGGGTGATTATTTACTAAAGACTTAACCACATGCTAACTCTCCTTCTGCATTTGAACTGGTTTCCAACTCATACACAGCTGCACCAGGACCCCAAGTTTTGCATGTTCATCTGATGCCCTTCTAGGCAGTATGTGGAAACGGGTGAGACTTCCAACTTTATTTTAAACAAATGAATCTTTTAGTAAGAATGCTAAACACAAGAAAAGAAAGTGATAAGTAAGAAGTATGACCACAGAAAACTGGGTGTTATTGTATTGTCTCTAAGGAATGTGTGCTTCTGTTAGTAAATGGACAGCATCAAAGAAGAGATGTGTAGGTAAACCAGGTTTATGCTGATTCTGGCAAGAGAAAAAAAAATTTTTTGAAAATGCGATGTTTGAGATATTTTCAGCCTTGCTAAAAAAGTAAAAAAAAAAAATGCAGTTTTCATTCACTTTCTTTCATGGTAAAAATATTCTGCACCTTGAAAGCGGGTCAGAGGACTTGGGTCTCTACACCAGCTGTGTGTCTATGCAAGTGGCTCCCTTTGAGTCCAGACACTTGACTGTTCCTTCTTATGAGCGGCCCAAAGCCTTCAGTGTATTTACTGCTGAAACAGGTGCACTGACAAGAAAGGACTAGAAACGTTTTTGTACAGAAAGATATTGACTGCAACAGATTACATCACACTACATGTGTTTCTTTTTGACTGATCTTTCAAGCCATTCATAAAACCCACATGCACACAAACCTTGGGTTAAACTCTCAGGAGTGTGTGGAAGATTTTTAAAGTGTTGCATTTTTAAACAGGGGAATCGTCTCTACCAGAACTAAATTTTCAGCTAAAACTTAATAAATCAAAAAAATTTCCTAACTGCCAGCCCTCTTGCACACACGTAAGACAAAATGCTTTTGTCTCATCTGGCGAGGGACCGGCTGCAAGGCTGATATCACAAAAGTACCTTTCTTTCCAGCGAATAAAGGAAAGGCTCTTTTTCTCTTGCTCTGAGTCATGACTCCAAACTGCGCCTGAGACAACAATGGGGACTGTGACAGACATCCTGAACCAGCAGAGGTGGACAGGAAGTCATAAATCCACCTCCCCCCACTCATTTACACGGGCTCTTCAACAAAGAATACAAGCCTATGTCAGAGCGGTAGCCTTTGGGTATGAAACAAAGAGATATTTATACGTTCGAAACAGACAAGCTGGTGCGGGCACCAGAAAGACGTGAGGGCCTATCTATTACCAACAATAAAAGCACCCCCCCCGATGGTGTCAGCATGGCCTGCACAGAGCCCCAGAGAAACAACGGGATTCCTGAAGAGAAGCTACGGTGTGGGTTCTCCAGGGTCTCCATCAAGGATAATGGTCATATTTCCATATACGCACTATGTTCTGCACGGCAAGATGAGAAATCAGTACACAACATACACGGGAGGGGCTCAGCAATGCCTACGGCGTTAAGTTCTTGGGCCCATTTATTTACGAACTTTCAGTGACACAAAGAGGAAGCTGTTGTGCAGCAGAGAAGTCAGGACACGCACCTGGATGTTGACGAACACGCCATGGTATGTCTCGTACAGAACTCTGTTACTCTTCACGTGCAGCGGAAACTCGAAAGGAATTTCTGTTTTGCCGCCAGGAAATTTTCCTGGCTTCACCATTTCGATGGTGCTGTTGATGACCTGGATGGGCTGCAAGGAAATGCACAAGTCGGTCCATCAGCTCGTGCTCCCGGTCACGTGACTGTGTCTAGAAAATCACTTCCTGGGAGACCCGGCGCTGCCCCCGCCCGGCCCCGCTCAAGTTGGATTCATTTTTAGGACTGGACGCTGTGGTGTCGGGAACAAGTAGGAAATGCACTGATACATTCTCTCTCTTATCCCCAAGTATCTCAGATTGACCGTCCCCTAACAACCCCTCTGAGGTGTACCCCCACCTGCAGCACTGCAAGGAACCTGGGGAGGAGCAGAGCCCCCTCCTCCCCACCCCAACCCCCCGGGCCCCAGCTCCGGGCACCCGGGCAGGCCTCCTTGGCCGGGCCCTGGGAGCCAGACTGTTCTCACACGAGCCTCGACGGCAGGCGCTACACCCTCCTGAGGGAAGGCACGCTGCGCCTTGGTTTACCACCACACGGAGGAAATCCACAACTCCGGAAGTGAGTCTCTCAAGTGCTGACAGAAGAAAAGAGGAAAGCTGCGGGGACACGTGGACAGGCCCTGAAATCTGCATGCCCTCTAGGAACCTTCTTTCCCCTTAACACCCTCCTCAGAACTTAAAAAAAATCTGTCAGAAAAAGGAAACTAAGTCCAGCAGAAAGTTTGCCTCCTAGAACACAGAATCTCAAGCGACAGGAAAGAAGGGGTCCACCGGCATCTTACCTGGACACAGCTGGACTAAAATAACAGTTATAGTAACAGTTTTGCTTTAGGAAGGGGAGAGGGGAGAAGGCCCAGGCACAACCTCCCAGAGCGCTCTGGGCTCTGTGAGGGCTGACGGTATCCCCCTCAAGTCCCCCTAACCCTGTCTAATGGGAATAAAAACAAGCAGACTTTCAATAACAGCATATATTCAGAATCAAAATATCTGCATGTGTTTTTCCATTTGATTAGTGAGTCGCAAAAGCACGCCTGCCACCATTCCTGGCAAAATAACAACAGAGAAGCTAGGACAGCACGTGCAAACCAACCCCAAACATTTGGAAAAGGAACTAAAGATGTGCAAGTTGGGCACTCTTACCTTCACGGAATTATAGAAGGCTTCGAACACCCCCACGCTCTTGGCACTGAGCTGCAGGTTCACGGTTCCTTCCACCGTCAGGGAGAGGCCCTGGTGCTGGACCGAGTCCTTCCCAGATATGACCACCACCCCGGAGAGCATTTCCTGGGGAGGGGAGACAGCCACCCAACACGTTAGCACGGCTCTTTCATCCGCCTGGTTCACCAACAAAGTCGGCCTCTGGAACCATCCATGTGGTCCAAGATGAAGACGCTCAGTGGGCACGTGTCACAGACAGATGCCTGGATGTCACAGAGGGGAAGGCCCGGCCCTGGGGGGTCCCGGGGGTAGGAATCTCATCCCCCCACCACCTTCCAGACACAGCTTGATTCCCACTGGAGAATCCCAACACAGGTCCGGTTTCAAAAGGGCAAAGAGCAGGGCCTGGGGGATGGCAGATTCAGAGCTGCCAGGCACAGGCGTGTGTACGAAGACCCCCTCAGAAGGAACGTGACTCCGGGAAGACCCTCTTCTTCACCTTCTTTCTCAGTGACCCTAAGATGACGACACGCTGGCAAAGGCATGAGCAGCTCAGAGGGATGTCCTCTGCCCAGCGAGCCCGGCGGCCACCCCTCAGCACCCACCACCCCGCCCCACCATCCTGCTTCGCACGCTGGTGGATGGTCCAGCACAAGAAGGATTCCGCAGCAGACCATCCTTCAGTTCTCCAAAGACCCTGAAGTCGGAGAACACCGACATTAACCCCACTCCTGCCTGTCACCACAGACATGACAGTCTCCACCTGCAATGGGGGTTTGTGTGCAGCAGAGAGCTGAGGACTGTGGTGTTGGAGAAGACCCTGGAGAGTCCCTTGGACTGCAAGGGGATCCAACCAGTGCATCCTAGAGGAGATCAGTCCTGGGTGTTCATTGGAAGGACTGATGCTGAAGCTGAAACTCCAATACACTGATCACCTGATGTGAAGAAATGACTCATTGGAAAAGACCCTGAAGCTGGGAGGGATTGGGGGCAGGAGGAGAAGACAGAAGGCAGGGGACGACAGAGGATGAGATGGCTGGATGGCATCACCGACTCAATGGACATGAGTTTGAGTAAACTCTGGGAGCTGGTGATGGACAGGGAGGCCTGGCGTGCTGCAGTCCATGGGGTCGCAAAGAGTCGGACACGACTGAGCAACTGAACTAAACTGAACCGAAGAGAATCCACAGCAAATACAAAACGACTCCTTCCTGAAATGACCTTCAGATTCGGGGCGTGATTGCTGTCACATGGTGATGTGATAGCAGAAAAAGAAAAAAAATGCAAAAATTAAAAATGGCCCCACAAATCAAAGTATTAAAAAAAAAATCTGTCCTACTGGCATTTAAATCTGTTTACCTTTTATTTCCTGTAGTCATTGGGTGAAAAAACATTCACTGAGTTTTCACATTCTGTGAAATTAGGGGAGACGGGGATATTCTATGTATCTTGAAGTGAAGTGAAAGTTGCTCAGTCATGTCTAACTCTTTGCAACTCCATGGACTATACAGTCCATGGAATTCTCCAGGCCAGAATACTGGAGTGGGTAGCTGTTCCCTTCTCCAGGGAATCTTCCCAACCCAGTGATTGAACCCAGGTCTCCCACATTGTAGGCGGATTCTTTACCAGATGAGCCACAAGGGAAACCCTCTGTCTCTTAAATATTCTAAGTATTTTGGTTTTGTTTACTGCTCCCCACCCCAAAGCCCTGAAATCTAAATTAAAACAAAGAGTATCAGCGCCATTTTAAGCAGAATTCAAGAGGTAGAATGCATTTTGTTCTTAAAGTTAAAAAACTCATAAACAAATTTAAGTGAAAACTCTTCTGAAATACTAATTTAACTTTTAAATTTTTAATTAAAATTAGTTCTATTAACTTTTGTACAACAGAATGAAATAAAAACCTTATTTTTCATCATTTAAATCCATGAGTATATTTTTTAAAATATACTTAAGTGTCCCAGAATTAAAATCGGACAAAACAATTTCACAAACTTTATCAATTAAACAACACATTAGCACTTGGTTCCGCTTCTATTTAATTGTAACATTTTCAGTTAATCTCACGGGAACAGAATCTGAGTTGACCGCTGAATGCCATAGAATAAGCACAACATCAATAGAACGGTTTCCTTCCTTAATCCCTATGGCAGAAGAAGGAAAAAGCGGTGAAGTACCTGGGAAATATGCAGAGTAAAAATTTTATGGCTCTCTTGTCATTCTTTGATTTCAACTAAGAAATGACAGTAGAGAGAACACAAATTAAGAAAATGTGTGTGTGCTAGTTGCTCAGTCGTGTCCGACTCCTTGCGACCCCGCAGACTGCAGCCCACCAGGCCCCTCCGTCCAAGGGATTCTGCAGCAAGAACACTGGAGAGGGGAGCCATGCCCTTCTCCAGGGGATCTTCCTGACCCAGGGACTGAACCCAGGTCTCCTGCACTGTAGGTGGGTTCTTTACTGTCTGGGTCACCAGGGAAGCCCACGGTACAGTCACAAAAACTGGACAAATTAGCCTGTAAATGAGGCCAATAGGTCTTTCTTCAGGGAAAAAAATAGCAAAGCAAATAACTAATCGAGAAATAACAAATATCAAGGACACAGCAGTAATTAAAATAATAACAAGAGAACACATTGTTTAACTGCATACAAGTAAATTTGTAAAGTCAATAAAGTGAATTATTTTCTAGGAAAATACAATTTATCCACACTAACTCCTGAAACTCCAACATTTTGGCCACCTGATGCGAAGTGCTGACTCATCTGAAAAGACCCTGATGTTGGAAAAGACTGAGGGCAGGAGGAGAAGGGGATGACAGAGGATGAGATGGTTGGATGGCATCACCGACTCAACGGACATGAGTCTGCGTCAACTCGGAGTTGGTGATGGACAGGGAGGCCTGGCGTGCTACAGTTTATGGGGTCACAAACAGTCGGACATGACTGAGCTACTGAACTGAACTCCAAAGGAGATGGGAAAGCTAAACAAATAAGTTAGAAAAATTGGAGAAAGTTGCATATGAGTCCCCCACACCCACAAAGCACCAGGCCTGGAGAACTTCACAGATCATTCCCAAATGTATAAAGTACAGAAAACGCCAATATTAAACTACTCCAAAACACAGAAAAAGAATTTTTTTTAAAAAACTAAGCAAATACAACAGTGACACCAAAGTAAGACAAAATCTATACACACGCCCATACACACAGAAAACTAGATTTTTCTCATAAATACCAACGTATAAGCCCTAATGATATTAGCAATACAATCCAGTATCAATGTAAAGGAATACTACACTATAACTCTGTGGAATGTACGGATAGCTCAACTGTTAAAATTATTAATGCAACTCACTACTAATAGCTCTTTAGAGAAAAATCATACAGTCATCTTCACAGATGCTAAAAAGTCACTTGCTAAAACTAACATCCATTCCTGATAAAATTCCTAGTAAAATAAAACCAGAAGGCTATTTCTTTACCCAGAAGCCAGCATCAAACTTAATAGGAAATGAGATACGAATTTAAGCTAGGAGTAAAACAAGGATGACTACTATCACCACTATTAACATACAACATATGCTGTGCTGAGTCGCTCACTCATGCCTGAGCAATTCAGGGAAGCCCAAGAATACTGGATTGGGTAGCCTATCCCTTCTCCAGAGGATCTTCCCAACGAGGAATCGAACCAGGGTCTCCCCCATTGCAGGGAGATTCTTTACCAGCTGAGCTACCCGGGAAGCCCACAACATGTGCTACTTAATGCAATAAAAGTAGAGGAAGAAGTATGAGAACTAAAATGGAGGTGAAATTATCACTACTTGTGGATGACATGACTGAACGCCTGAAAGAGCCCAAGAGGTTTACTGCAAACCATCAACATGAAGACTTCAATTAGCGAAACTAGGGAAAACCACCAGACCACTCAGGTATGACCTAAATCAAATCCCTTACGATTGTATACTGGAAGTGAGAAATAGATTTAAGGGACTAGATCTGATAGACAGAGTGCTTGATGAACTATGGACAGAGGTTCATGACATTGTATAGGAGGCAGGGATCAAGACCATCCCCAAGGAAAAAAGAATGCAAAAATGGAAAATGGCTGTCCAAGGTAAAGAAAAGATGTGAAAGGCAGATATACCCATTTGAATGCAGAGTTCCAAAGAACAGCAAGGAGAGAAAAGAAAGCCTTCCTCAGTGATCAATGCAAAGAAATAGAGGAAAACAATACAAGGGGAAAGACTAGAGATCTCTTCAAGAAAATTAGAGATACCAAGGGAACATTTCATGCAAAGATGGGCACAATAAAGGACAGAAATGGTATGGACAAAACAGAAGCAGAAGATATTGAGAAGAGGTGGCAAGAATACACAGAACTATACAAAATAGATCTTCATGATCCGGATAACCACGATGGTGTGATCACTCACCTAGAACCAGATATCCTGGAATGTGAAGTCAAGTGGGCCTTAGGAAGCATCACTACAAACAAATCTAGTGGAGATGATGGAATTCCAGTTGAGCTATTTCAAATCCTAAAAGATGATGCTGCGAAAGTGCTGCACTCAATATGCTAGCAGATTTGGAAAACTCAGCAATGGCCACAGACTGGAAAAGGGCAGTTTTCATTCCAATCTCAAAGAAAGGCAGTGTCAAAGAATGTTCAAACTGCCACACAATTGTACTCATCTCACACGCTAACAAAGTAATGCTCAAAATTCTCCAAGCCAGGCTTCAACAGTACATGAACTGAGAACTTCCAGATGTTCAAGCTGGATTTAGAAAAGGCAGAGGAACCAGAGATCAAATTGCCAACATCCGCTGGATCATCGAAAAAGCAAGAGAGTTCCAGAAAAACATCTACTTCTGCTTTATAGACTGTTTCAAAGCCTTTGACTGCGTGGGTCCCAAAAAACCGTGGAAAATGTGTGAAGAGTTGGGAATACCAGACCACCTGACCTGCCTCCTGAGAAATCTGTATTCAGATCAAGAAGCAACAGTTAGAACTGGACATGGAACAACAGACTGGTTCCAAATTGGGAAAGGAGTATGTCAAAGCTGTATATTGTCACCCTGCTTATTTAACTTATATGCAGAGTACATCATGAGAAACACTGGGCTGGATGAAGCACAAACTGGAATCAAGACTGCTGGGAGAAAAATCAATAACCTCAGATATGCAGATGACACCACCCTTAGAGCAGAAACTGAAGAACTAAAGAGCCTCTTGTTGAAAGTGAAAGAGGAGAGTGAAAAAGTTGGCTTAAAACTCGACATTCAGAAAACTAAGATCATGGCATCAGTCCCATCACTTCATGGCAAATGGATGGGGAAACAATGGAAACAGTGACAGACTTTATCTTTTTGGGCTCCAAAATCACTGGAGATGGTGAATGCAGCCATGAAATTAAAAGACACTCCTTGTAAGAAAAGTTATGACCAGCCTAGACAGCATACTAAAAAGCAGAGACATTACTTTTCCAACAAAGGTCCGTCTAGTCAAAGCTATGGTTTTTCCAGTGGTCATGTATGGATGTGAGAGTTGGACTATAAAGAAAGCTGAGCACTGAAGAGCTGATGCTTTTGAACTGTGGTGCTGGAGAAGACTCTTGAGAGTCCCTTGGACTGCAAGGAGATCCAACCAGTCCTGAGTTCCTAAAGGAAATCAGTCCTGAATATTCATTGGAAGGACTGATGTTGAAGCTGAAACTCCCAATACTTTGGCCACCTGATGCAAAGAACTGACTCACTGGAAAAAACCCTGATGCTGGGAAAGATTGAAGGCAGGAGGAGAAGGGGACAACAGAGGATGAGATGGTTGGATGGCATCACCGACTTGATGGACATGAGTTTGAGTAAACTCTGGGAGTTTGTGACAGACAGAGAAGCCTGCTGTGCTGCAGTCCATGGGGTCGCAAAGAGACGGACACGAATGAGCAACTGAACTGATCAATATGAAGAGCATTTTAGGAAGGAAGATAGTGGGGTAGAAAATTAATATACAAAAATCAACAAGGCAACAAGTGCACAACAAAAATCAATGAGAAAACATGTTGGAAAAAAATACTTTCTTTTCAAAAGCAAAAAAAAAAAAAGGCTTCCCTGGTGGCTCAGTGGTAAAGAATCTGCCTGCCAATGCATGGGTTCAATACCTGGTCCAGGAAGATCCCATATGCTGCAGAGTAACCAAACCTGTGCACCACATTATTAAACCTGTGCTCTAGAGCCCAGGAGCTGCAACTGCTGAGTCCTCGAGCCACAATTCCTGAAGCCTGCTGGTCTAGAGCCTATACTCTGCAACAGGGGACATCACCCCAATGACAACCTCACACCGCAACTAGACAGTAGACCCCTGCTCACTGCAACTAGAGAGAAGCCCAAAGCAACAAAGACCCAGTGTGGCCAAAATAAATACAGAAGTAAAATTATTCTTTTTAAAGGCAACAGAAAGTTAAAATATGTAAATCAATTTAGCAGGAAATGAATAAAACCCTGATAAGATGAAAACTTCGCCATACCCAGTTTTTGAAGTTTTATTACTCTTAATGTGTCTTCTTTGAATCTATAAAGGTAACATAATCCAAAGAAAGCAACATCAGAATTTTTTCTCTCTTTTTAGAAGGGCATGGTGAGGCAGGGTAAGATAGATTAGAAAGCCGATTTTTAAATTCATCTGGAATAATAAATAGGTTCTAAAATGAGGAGGAAAGAGGGGGACTAGCCCTGTGAGATACTGTAATGCCACAATAACTTACAAAGTGTGGTGCAGGGCGTATGTGGGCTGAAAGATCAATGGGACAAGAGGGAAGCCCCAGAAATAGACCCAGATTACAGAGGAATTTAATAGACGGTAAAGGAAGCACTTTAAATCCAGAGGGATTTATTCACTAAATAATACTGGAAAACTAGCCAGAGATCTAGGATAAAAAGCAGCCGCCAGAAAACTGGCGAAATAAAAGAGAAAACACTAAGTTGGATTCATACTGAAAACCTTTGTAGTCAAGAAGTTCTAAATACAAACACCTGAATAACCAAAAGTTTAGAAGAAACCAGAGAATGATTTTTATCACATCAAAGTGGGGGGAAAAAAAAAAAGTGGGACACACCTTTCTAAGAATGATTCAAAACTCTGAATAATAAATATGACTGCCGAACCAAAAATAGTTGGTTACATAAAAGTGATTATGAGCACCATTGCTTACATAAATGATAAACTAGGGAAATAATGCAACTTAATAGGCAAAAAGCTAATTTCTCTAATATTTTAAGAAATGAAAAAACAAACCACCTTGGGCTTCCCTGGTGGCTCAGTGGCAAAGAAAGAAACTGCCAGCCAATGTAGGAGACACAGGTTCGATCCCTGGTCTGGGAAGATCCCACACGCTGCAAAGGAAGTAAGCCCAAGCGCCACAGCTATTGAGCATGCACTCGGAGCCCAGGAGCCGGCACAGCTGAGTTCACACGCTGCAACCACGGAAACGGGAGCGCCAGAGAGGCCTTGCTCCCCCGGGGAACCCACTGCAAGGAGAAGCCCACGCACGCAACTCGAGGGCAGCCCTGTGGCAAGGAAGACCCAGTACAGCCAAAACAAATAAACAAAATCCTACAACCCAAACCCAGCTGCGTAGCCTCACAGAAAAGTATTCCATTCTAAATATCATGAATATAGTTCATAAGAAACGCAAATTGCTCGTAAGCCCATGAAAAAAATGCTCAATGTCAAAAGTAACATTTTGAGAAGAGATCATCAAAGCTATCCTAAGTACCATTTCCCCCCATCAGATTAGCAAAGATAAAAACGGAGGTCGTAATGTGGCGGGGAAGGGTGCAACAGGGAGGGAGGAGCTGAGAGGCCGCTAGACCAGCCACTGGGCAATTCCAGAAACACTCTGTACACAGTGGGCGCAGCAACTGCACTCTCAGGAGCTTTCTTCAGATATATTTGCAGAGAAACGACTGAAGAGTAGTTACTCACTGCGACATTGTAATAAAAAGAATGTAAACAACCTAAATTCCAACAACAGGAGAACAGTGGGTTGGTTTTTTTTTTCTTTCCCTTTAATGATATCTCAGGAGATCATTCACATTAGTACATGTATGCTCTTCAAGGTTACATATTGCACCACCGGTTCGATCTCCGGGTCAGGAACATCCCCGGGCGAAGGAAATGGCAACCCACTCCAGTATTCCTGCCTGGAGAATCCCATGGACAGAGGAGCCTGGTGGGCTACAGTCCATGGGGTCACAAAGAGTCAGATACGACTGAGCGACTACACCACCACCACTTCAGAAAGGCACTTTCTCCCTGCCAGACCACCTGTCTCTTTAAATTAAGAGAAAGGTCATGGGTCATGGTTTTCGGGCTTCCCTTGTGGCCAAGCTCCAAAATCACTGCAGATGGTGACTGCAGCCATGAAATGAAGACGCTTGCTCCTTGCAAGAAAAGCTGTGACCAACCTAGACAGCATATTAAAAAGCAAAGACATTACTCTATCGACAAAGGTCCGTCTAGTCAAAGCTATGGTTTTTCCAGTAGTCATGTACGGATATGAGAGTTGGACTATAAAGAAAGCTGAGCACCAAAGAATTGATGCTTTTGAACTGTGGTGTTGGAGAAGACTCTTGAGAGTCCCTTGGACAGCAAGGAGATCCAACCAGTCCATCCTAAAGGAGATCAGTCCTGGGTGTTCATTGAAAGGACTGATGCTGAAGCTGAAACTCCAATACTGTGGCCACCTGATGTGAAGACCTGACTCATTGGAAAAGACCCTGATGCTGGCAAAGATTGAAGGCAGGAGGAGAAGGGGACGACAGAGGATGAGATGGTTGGATGGCATCACCAACTCAATGGACATGAGTTTGAGCAAGCTCTGGGAGTTGGTGATGAACAGTGAAGTCTGGTGTGCTGTAGTCCATGAGGTTGCAAAGAGTTGGACACAACTGAGCGACTTAACTGTGGCTCAGCTGGTAAAGAATCCGCCTGCAATGTGGGAGACCTGGGTCGATCCCTGGGTTGGGAAGATCCCCTGGAGTACAGAAATGCTACCCACTCCAGTATTCTGGCCTGGAGAATTTCATGAGTCCATGGGGTTGGGCTGCAAGGAGTCGGACACGACTGAGCAACTTTCACTTTCACATTGCACCACTGTGAAAAAGGGGTAGGAAAAGAACCTTTATATGCATTTACTTGTCTACGCCTAAAATACCTCTGACCAAAATCACTAAACATCAAAAGGCTTTAATTGCCCCATAGAAGAGGACCTTGATGGACAGTGGAGGGCACAGACATTTCTTTTGGAACTCATGGAAGCGGGTTCGATCTCTGGTTGGGGAAGACCCCAGATGCAGCAGAGAAACTAAGGTTGAGTGCTGCGACTACCTGAAGCCCGCACCCTAGAGCCGGCGCTGGGCAACAGGAGAAGCCACTGCAGTGAGAAGCCTGTGCTCCTCAGTGAAGCGGAGTCCCCCTTGCTGCAACTAGAGAAAGCCCGCACACAGCAACACACACCCAGCACAGACAGAAATAAATAAGGCAAAGCCCCTGTTCTCAGGGGTCATATATTTCAGTACTGCATTCTGATGGTGTAGTAATAAGGGTGGGGGGAAAAGCAGGTTTCTTCTTAGTTCAGTAGGGTATAAATACAGGTCTCCATACTTAGGAAAATGGGGTGACAAAAAATCACAGCTATTGTCTAATGAGGCCATCTCTGAAATTTCAAGTGTGAAATTTTCTTGAGAATCTGGAAAAGAAACCCGAGTCCCTGAATAAAAGTTTAGAAGAAAGGGGCAAAATGAGATTGCCAATACCAGTTAAAAAAAGGAAAAATCAGTTATGGGTAAGTAAATAACAAGGTCCTAAGCACAGGAATATTAAAATCGAATCATGGTGTATGCTGTGGCTTCGGGGCCACATACTGCATACTCGCAAAATTATGAGTTAGTAGAGATGACTGGCTTTCAGATGTCAATAACATAAAAACTCAGAGAAACTCTATAGTGTTGACACTTCGTTTGGAACTACCGGCCTAAGTGAATCTAAAGACTCCAGACTACATAACCCAAGAGGTTCAGGAGAACTCTGACCGCAGAGGCGTCTGAGAGATGGCTTAATTACAGGGCAAAGTAATGACTGGAATACAGGCAGCTGGCCACAGGCAACGCTCTGAGCAGCCAGCGCTCACTTCTGTAATGAACAACAGCCACCAAACTGAATCCCAGTCCAAGGGAAACGCATGCATGAGTGAGGACAGTATACCATCCAAACCCACGCAGCAGGCAGACTCCAGGACCAGAGGCGGAGGGGTGCGCCCACGGCCCAAGGACTGTTGAGGACAGGGTGGGTGCCTGGTGCCCAGGAGAGGAGGGGCCGTCCCCACCCCCGCCCCGCTTCAGGCGGGCCCTGCAGCTCCCGGGACCACCGTCCATCCTGTGGAGGAAGCTGAGAGCGTGGCGCGTCAGTCCTGGGAACTGCGCAGGAGCAGTGAAGGGGCGCGGAGAACGTTCCCTCCCATCTGCTAGTCCCTGTTACTTGTTCTCAGCAAGTTAAAACAATTTTTTTAAACGTGTGAAACAAACTCTTTTGAAATATACGAAACAAAAAAAATTTTTTTAATTTTAAGAAGGTTGTCCCCCCCCGCCCCCGATTATTATTGAAGGAGGGAATTTCTATCCATCGACACCTTACTTTCCCACTGATGGGATTTCTGCTACTTTCCAAAAGGGGATGGTTTGCGTTTTAGAGTTAACAGCCTTTCTTCTTATGAAACAAAACGCAGCCCAGTTTCTGGCAGATATCAGGCCTGCTGTGGAACTGCTCAGTCATGTCCAACTCTCTGTGACCCCGACCCCATGAACCGTAGCCCAACAGGCTCCTCTGTCCATGTGATGCTCCAGGCAAGAATACTGGAGTGGGTTGCCATTTCCTTCTCCAGGGCATCTTCCTGACCCGGAGATCGAACCCGGGTCTCCTGCATAGCAGGCAGGTTCTTTACCATCTGAGCCACCTGTGTCCTTCACGTGGCTGCGGTCTGACACTGAGCCCATGAGCATGGGTAAGAACACCACGGGGGGACAGGGAGGTGAGGATGAATGGAGCCCAGCCGTCACGAGAAAGCACGAACGCCAAGGTCACCAAAAGAACCTGCCCGACAGCTGGGAGGACAGCTGGGGTAACCCTCCCAGTTCCTCTGGGGAGAGCCCTTTCTGAGCTCAGAAACCCCTTCTGAGCATCAGTCAAAAGAGATAAATCAGGTACAGGTTCCCATCAAGAGTTAAAGGCTACCGACAACCTCCCACTGCCCTTCCCTGGGTACGTTTGAACACCAGGGAGAACAGTGAGGTGGACAGAGTCTGCCAGCCTCTGCTGGGTCTCCTGGCCCAAGAACCTCAGGTCAGCAGGATTCAAGAGGGAAACTGGCAGAAGATTAACCAAGGATGGTCAGTCCACAGTTAACCGTGGTAATCATGGATCGTGGGCCAATAATCTGTAGGGTGTAGGGGGCTACCTTCTTTTTGTTGTATTTTTACTTTAATCCTCCAGTAAATAAAAGCAAAGTGTTTTAAGCCTGGGTGCACTGCACTGCACTGTTAAAAAAGTTAATAGGGCCTACAGGTTTTGGGACGAAACAAAATAAAATGAGTTGATATGAAAAATTTCAAAAAACTTCACCCTTGTTGGCTTTGGCTGGTCATTACATCCTACAACTAGTACTTTTCACAGTGAAACAGTGGGCCCCTGCTGTGTGGAATGCTTCAGCAGCCACTTTGGGAACTGAGGAAGTGTCAGGGAGGGCAGAGTGGGAAGCCCACTTCAAATGAAAAAGCTCTGCTATTATCTGCTTATAAAAGGAACTATTTTCATGGGTATTAGATTTATTAAAACTGATGTATTAGAATGCTAATTTGATAAGATTTCATTTAATAGAAGTCTCATTGCTTAGAACTGGGAGGAGGGGGGTGGACTCTATATTCTAAACAATGCTCATTTGCTTGAGCTGTTTATGAGAAAACATTCACTGTAGTTTGTGGGATGAAGGGTAAGATATAATTTCCATCACTTTGAGAAAAGCACTGTTTCTCTGAGCCTGAATTTTCTCCAGCCTATGAATGAAGAGTAGACTGTCTGTTCCATGTAGACAATAAAAAAACGAAGACAATATTTTAAAAAAATTTTTATTGAAATGTAGTAAGTTCCAATGTTGTGTTAGTTTCAGATGTAAAGTGATTCGGCTATATATTTATATTCTTTTCTTACATTCTCTTCCATTATAGGTTATTACAAGTTAACTGAGTGTAGTTACCTGCCCTATACAGTAGGTCGTTAGTTATTAATATCTATTATATCTATATTAGTATATTTCCATCCCAAACTCCTAATTTATCCCTCTGCATAAACTTTAACAGCCGTAAGTTTGTTTTCTGTGAGTCAGTTTTGTAAATAAGTTCACGTGTATCATTTTTCTAGATTCCACATATAAGTGGTATCACATGATATCTGTCTCTGACTGACTTCCTTCACTCAGATGACAGTCTTCAGGTCCATCCATGTTACTGCAAATGGCATTCTTTCATCCTTTTTTATGCCTGAGTAGTATTTCATAGTTATATATCCACCATGGTTGATGAACATTCAGGTTGCTTCCATGTCTTAGTTACTGAGAAGAGCGCTGCAAGGAACGTTGAGAGGGCATGTATCTTTTCAAATTGTTTTTCTCTGGATATACGGTTGGGAGTGGGACTGCTAGATCATCAAATAGCTCTATTTTTAGTTTTTTGAGGAACCTCCATGCTGCTCTCCATAGCGGCTGCACCAACTTACATTCCCACCCACAGTGTAGGCGGCTTCCCTTCTCTCCACACCCTCTCCAGGTGTGCTCTTTGTGGACTTTTGAGGATGGCCATTCTGATTGGCGTGAGGAGGAATCTCATTATAGTTTCAATTCACATTTTTCTAATAATAAGCAATGCTGACCATCTTTTCACGTGCCTTTTGACCCTCTGTATGTCTTCTTAGGAGAAATGTCTATTTAGATCTTCTGCCCATTTCCTGGTTGGGTTGTTTTTTGATAATGAACTGTATGAGATGTTTGTATATTTTGGAGATTAATCCCTTGTGATTCGCATCATTTGCAAAGATTTTCTCCCATTCTGTAGGGTTTTTTTTTGCAAATGGTTTTCTTTGCTGTGCAAAAGCTTTTAAGTTTAATTAGGTCCTATTTGTTTATTTTTATTTCCATTATTCCAGGAGATAGATCCAAAAAGATATTGTTGACATTTTTGTCAAAAGAGCATTCTGCCTGTTTTCCTCTAGCTTTATAATATCCAGTCTTACATTGAGGTATTTAATCCATTTTGAGTTTCTTTTTGTGTATCACATTAGAGAATGTTCTAATTTCATTCTTTTACATGTAGCAGTCCAGTTTTCCCAGCACCATTTATCAAAGAGACTGTGTTTTCTCCATTGTATATTCTTGCCTCCTCTGTCATAGATTAATTGACCATATGTGCGTGGGTTTATTTCTGGGCGTTCTGTCCTGTCCATTGATCTGTATTTCTGTTTCTGGGCCAGTACCACACTGTTCCAGAGCTTTGTAGTATAATCTGAAGTTAGGGAACTTGATCACTAGTACTCAGACCAGGACAGAATTTGCTGTAACAAGCACCAAATGGGCAACTAATGAGCACTCTCACTGCGGCCCAGGGTTCAAATAGCCTTGGGTAACTCTGAAAATACGTCTCATGCGTTATGTAAGGGTTGGGATATGATTGAGAAGACAAGCCTTTTCGGGAGCATCAGATAATTAGTGAGAAAAAAGACTCACTTAAGGTTTGGATAACTCCCACAAAATTATCCTGAGATTCCTCCTAGGTCAAAGTCCTACCCTAAGGATCTGCACCAGCATTCACTAAAACTGACCACTCATGTATCAAGAATCCAGTAGAATAAAGCAGAACAGTGAGGCTTCCTTTTTTCACAACATCCTAGCTTTGCAATTTTTTTTCAAAATAATGAATTGGCATATAAAGGATTTTTCCTTTTTAATGTTTTTTTTTTAAACAAGAAATTACATGAAAGCCAGTAAGACAAAATGCAAACCTAGATGTTCTTGCAGTAACAGTAATCAGCCCGCTGTGCACAAATTCCTCATCACCACAACCTGGCTATGCTGGACGGTAAATCTCCCATTGATGTTTTTCACAACCCTAATATTGAACAGTGTCATTTTCATGAGTATATGGGCCAGGATTTCAGAATGTAAAACATTTCAAATTTACAAAGACAAATGAACCATATTTACATTACAAAAATATTTACTGCAGGGTTCTTTGAATCAATAAGCTCCTCTAGTACACTGAAAATACAGTGTAATGTACAATGCATTTGAGTCAAACTTTTGGTTCAAGAACACACCTACCGCACGGAGCAAAGAAATACACGGGGATGCCAAAGTCACGCCCGGTTTGCAGCACCCAAAATGCTATCATCTCTATTCGCTCTCCTGGGTTGCCAGTACCCTCTTTCTCCAAGTCCAGTATGGGAAAATATCCAGCAATCACTACAGCAACTGACAAGCACATACCATGCCATTTGTGAGGTGTAGGAACAATGTAATTTACATCAGCGACTGTGAAGTCATGGAAAAGCGTAGTGCTACCCCCACCTACCACTTGACCCCTCCCTCACAGCTCAGCTGGTAAAGAATCTGTCTGCAATGCAGGAGGCCTGGGTTCAATTCCTGGGTTGGGAAGATCCCCTGGAGAAGGGAAAGGCTACCCACTCCAGTATTCTGGCCTGGAGAATTCCATTATAGTCTATGGGGTCGCAAAGAGTCGGATATAACTGAGCAACTTTCACTTCACTTCACTTGGGTCTGAACCTATAGTAAATATCTTGAAACATTATCTCATGTAATTCTCATGACAAAGTCTCTGAGCAGGCTCAGACTCATCCTCCAGATGAGAATTAAGACCTGGAGAAGTTGCACTTAGAAAATAAAAGCCTACTTTTTTCAAAAGGGCTACCATTTAGTAAGCCAAACAGCCGATTTATGAAGTTAAAATAAAAAAACGAACAAACAATAAACACGAGAGTGAGTGAAGTTGCTCAGTCGTCTCTGACTCTTTGCGATCCCACGACTGTAGCCGCCAGGCTCCTCCGTCCATGGGATTTTCCAGGCAAGAATACCGGAGCAGGTTGCCATTTCCTTCTCCAGAAGATCTTCCCAACCCAGGGATCGAACCCCAGTCTCCTGCATTGGAGGCAGACGCTTTACCGTCTGAGCCACCAGGGAAGTCTAAACATTAGAAGAGGGGAATAAACCCAAGGAAAAGAAAACATATACTCCGGAAAGTTAAGATAGCAAAGTGTCTTTAAAAAGTCACTGACAAATGAGATGAGGGTGAACAGCTGTAAAAGGTGGGGAAATAAGAATAAGAGAAGCCAGTCTGTGGACTTGGGATGGCTTTGCCAGTGTCTCCTAGGTCCTGCTCTCTTTGCTTCTATTGTCTGTTCCTTCTGCTGGAAACAAATAGGACTGGGACCAGGGGGTGGGGGTGGGGGGTGGAGCAGAGAGAGACCCTGGCCCAGCACTTAGCTTTCAACACTAGGTTGGAGCATCACCATCTCAATGAAGCTCCAGAAGGGCCCTGGCCCCCACCCCCACAACTACATCTCACTCTGTGCTCCCTCACCACAGAGACGCACTCACTGGGGCATAAGTGAGGGTAGGTTTACATCTATCAGGAGGTCCACAGACACGGGATGAATAAATTTGCTCTAAGTTAACAGTCTAAAAAGAATGAACTGATGACAATGTGATGACACGGAAAAGCGTGCACAGCAAGGCTACACGGTTCAGCGAAAAGATTTAAGTTTTGCATCTGGGGGCGTGTCCGCGTACACATGCCGCTGCTGCTCACGGGGAATTTCTGGCACAAGGACACACACAGTCAGCAGATCCCTCCAGGGACAGAAAGGGGATGAGAAAGAGGAGGAACCTGACTTTTCACTTCCCAGCCTTCTGTAAAATCCTGTGTTTATGTTTAAAAAAAAAAAAGATGATTCAATTGTGATTTGAGGGGGGGGAAAAAAACAAACACCACCATCTTGAATGTGCATCCTTTTCTAGGAAAACAACCTAAATGACAATTTTAAAACCCCAGTATAACTTAGGTTCTCTGGTGTCCACAGAATCAAAACCATTTTCACATGCTTCCATAATAACTAAGATCCTGAAAAGCACAGAAACAGACTCGCCTGCCCATGTTCCGAGGAATTTCTGTTTCACACGATCTCTTGATTTTTGATGTCTGGTATTCAGTCAGTTCAGTAGCTCAGTCACGTCTGACTCTTTGCAACCCCATGCATCGCAGCAAGCCAGGCCTCCCTGTCCATCAGAAACTCCCGGAGTTTACTCAAACTCACGTCCATCGAGTTGGTGATGCCATCCAACCATCTCATCCTCTGTTGTCCCCTTCTCCTCCTGCCCCCAGTCCCTCCCAACATCAGGGTCTTTTCCAATGAGTCAACTCTTCGCATGAGGTGGCCAAAGTATTGGAGTTCCAGCTTCAGAATCAGTCCTTTCAATGAACACCCAGGACTAATCTCCTTTAGGATGGACTGGTTGGATCTCCTTGTAGTCCAAGGGACTCTCAAGAGTCTTCTTCAACACCACAGTTCAAAAGCGTCAAGTTTTCGGCGCTCAGCTTTCTTCACAGTCCAACTCTCACATCCATACATGACCACTGGAAAAACCATGGCCTTGACTAGACGGACCTTTGTTGGCAAAGTAATGTCTCTGCTTTTTAATATGCTATCTAGGTTGGTCGTAACTTTCCTTCCAAGGAGCAAGCTAGTAATTCATATACCATCTATAGGAAGGATTGATTCTAAAGCTGAAACTCCAATACTTTTGCCACCTGATGCGAAGAACTGACTCATTCGAAAAAACCCTGATGCTGGCAAAGATTGAAGGCAGGAGGAGAAGGGGATGACAGAGGATGAGCTGGTTGGATGGCATCACCGACTCAATGGACATAAATTTGAGTAAACTCCGGGAGTTGGTGATGGACAGGGAGGCCTGGCGTGCTGCGGTTCGTGGGGTCACAAAGAGTTGGACACGACTGAGTGACTGAACTGACTGAAATAATCTACAGCGTTTTGGACCATATGAGACAATACTGATGCAGATGCTGACAGGTGATTCACTTTGTAAAGAGACAAACTATGGTATTGATAAATACAGTACAACACCTTATAAATGTATTTTCTCTTCCTTATGATTTTCTAAATAACATTTCCTTTTCTCTAGCTTGCTTTATTGTAAACATACAGTATATAATACCTACAACATACAAAACATGTGTTAACTGTGTATGTTATCAGTAAGGCTTCTGGTCAACAGCAGTTTATTGGTGGTTAAGTTTGGGGGGAGTCAAGAGTTATATGCAGATTTTCGATTGCAGGGGGGAGTGGTCAGCAGCTTTACCCCTCGCTTTGTTCAAGGGTCAAATGTACACTGCAACCTCTATTAGGAGAAGCGACACTGGCTTTTCTTTCACACTCGCCATATGAGGTCTCCTTTTATAATGCACTTACTGTAACACACATTTAAGTGTAAAAGTGACCGAAGACTGGGAAGTCATATGCCAACAGGTGCAGAACCTGTCCCTAATCCTCACACGAAGGGGTGTGCACAGGAGGGGCGGGGCTGGCACCACCTTCCACCCAGCACCCCCCCAGGAGAGGTCCTGGGTGCCTTAGACTTCCGGGTGGGTCAAAGGGATGATTCCAGTTCTTCATCTTTTTCAAATGTACTTTGCATCACTTGTTTTCATTCCTTTGCCAACAAAGGCCCATCTAGACAAGGCTATGGTTTTTCCAACGGTCATGTATGGATGTGAGAGTTGGACTTTAAAGAAAGCTGAGTGCTGAAGAGTTGATGCTTTTAAGCTGTGGTGTTGGAGAAGATTCTTGAGAGTCCCTTGGACAGCGAGGAGATCCAAGCAGTCAATCCTAAAGGAAATCAGTCCTGAATATTCATTGGAAGGACTGATGCTGAAGCTGAAACTCCAATACTTTGGCTACCTGATACGAAGAACTGACTCCTTGGAAAAGACCCTGATGCTAAAATAGAAGGTGGGCGGAGAAGAGGATGACAGAGGATAAGATGGTTGGATGGCATCACCAATGCCATGGGCATGAGTTGGAGTAAGCTCCGGGAGTTGGTGATGGACAGGGAAGCCTGGTGTGCTGCAGTCTGTGGGGTCACAAAGAGTCGGACAGGACTGGGCGACTGAACCAAACTTTTATTACTTCTACCATACTTTAAAACACAGAAAACATCTCAGTTGCTGTAACATCTTGGAATAAAATGTGTTACCTTTTGAATGAAAATAATAAGTATTAAAACTAAATATACATATTGCCTGTCACTGCCTCCCCCCCCCCCTTTTTCTGATTCATTTATTTTTTCACCTTTTGGCTTCACTGTACAGCATTCGGGATCTTAGTTCCCTGACCAGGGACTGAACCCTCGGACCCCTGCAGTGGAAGCATAGACTCTTAACGGTTGGACCACCAGGGAAGTCTTCCCAATTCTTACTTTTGGTATTTTCCAAGCTACAGAAAAGTTACGAGAATACAAAGTACCGAAACCCTCACACACTAACGGTAAGAACGTAAAACTGTGCAGGTGCTTCAGAAAACTATTTGGAAGGCCCTCAAATACCTAATATAAAGTTAGTGTTGTTGAGTCACTAAGTCACACCCAACCCCATGAACTGTAGCCCGCCAGGCTCCTCTGTCCATGGGATTTTCCAGGCAAGAAGACTGGAGTGGATTGTCATTTCCTTCCCCAGTGATCTTCCTGACCCAGGGATTGAACCCGCATCTCTTGCACTGATGGCTGGGTTCTTTACCACTGAGCCAAAGTTAGCATATTACCCAGCAAATCCACTCCGAGGTATATATCCAAGAGAAATGGAACATATGTTCACACAAAAACCTGTATTAGATTAATGCTGTTCACGGTAGCATTAATCATAATAGTCAAAAAATGAAAACCACCCAAATGTCCATCAACAGATGAATGGATAAATAAAATGTGACATATCCACACAACGGAATACTACTGAGCCATGAAAACAAATGAGGAACTGATACGGGCTACAACAGCATAATGTATTCAAAGTTCATGCATAAGTGAAAGAAGTCCGTCACAAAAGACCACAGATTGTACAATCCTATATACCTGACCTTGTCCTAATTAGGCAAATCCACTGAGACAGAAAACAGATCTGTGATTGCCTGGATCTAAGAGGGAGAGGGAATGAGGAATGAAGGATTCTGGGTGCGGTGTTTCTTCTGGGGAGGGGGTGATAAAAATGTTCTAAGATTAGATGGGTGTGACGGTTGCACAACTCTGAATATACTAAAACCATTGAATTATACACTCGAAAAGAGTGAATTTTATGGTATTAGATCTCAATAAAGCTTTTTTTTTTTTTAAAGGCATTAAATTAGACCCACAAGGCTTTCAAGCAGAGTCAGCAACTGTTAACATGTTGGCGCTGTTGCTTTCTTTCTCCCCACATGCACACACACACACGTTATGACCAGGCCATTTAAAATTTAGTTATTATTACACTTCACTCCTAAATACTTCAGCATGTAGAGCATTCGCCCACATAACCGAAATATGAACATCAGACTGGGGGAATTTAAAGCTCTTACTTAACATATACCCCATATTCAAATTTATCAAAAATTAGGTATCATATTCGGTTGTTATATCCCTGTCATCTCTTGAATCTTAAAAAAAAGTTGTCCTGTCTTTTTAATGACACTGACATATTTGAAGAATCCAGGCCAATAAATGCACAGAATGTTCCTCAGTTTTGAATACGCCTGTTTCCCTATGAACCGAGTAAAGTGATGCAGGTTGGGCAGAAACCACAGAGCTGAGCTGTGTCTTCCGTGCTTCCTACCAGAATCCTCTATTATAGTCCGAGAATGTGTCAATTGTGGCGATAAGGTGGTATCACCGCTGGTCTCGGTTAGGACAGGGACTGGAAGATTCCTGCACTATAAACGTAGCTTTTTCCCTTTGTAATTAATAATCTAGAGATGACCAAATTATCTTGCATCTGTGTAAACGTGAGGTTTCCTCAATGGTCTTGCCCCCAAAGAATTTAAGCATCCCTTTTGAGCCCTCGCTGCATTCACCTGACCAGCCACTCCTCTCAGTTTTATTCCACACTCTCTCAGAGGTGGCTGCGATTTCAACCCTGGCTGCACAGGGGCCAGAATCACAGGGGTCTCTAGGTATGAGACTCCGGTCAGTGTAAATTGCCAGGGCGATGGATTCTGATTTAGTTACAGTAAGGGCTGAGATTGCCCGAGTTAGTGGGAGAAAAACCTTGCATTTTCCTTTGGCAAACAAGCAAACGGGCGCCCGAGGAGATAAAAGTGGCCAGTGGCACAAAACTTGTTCATGGCATCGTTAAGATTTTTTTTTTTTAATTTGCATTTTAACATGCAATTCCTTCCGTCCCCAAAACCAGAGAAACGAGTAACTTTTGTATGGCCTACGGTGTATTTCTGCTTCCAAGGTTACATCTGCCTTTCTGGCCCTAGACCTTTGCATTCCTCTTACTAGCGAGGAACCGAGCGTCTGCTGGTCGAGCTCCTCCGACCGCAGTGCTAAGTCACCGCTCAAGCCCCCAGCCGGGCTGGATGTCCAAGGGGCCAGACGGTTAAGCGCTGCAGCCCAGGCGCCCTACACGCCCCCCAACCGCGGCGGCGACCCCGGCGGACGCCGCTGCAGAGCAGTCAGCCGTGCAGGCGAGACGCACCTGGCGGGGGACGCACCTGGGGAGGATGCACCTGGCTGCTCCCACCTGACCCGGACGCACCCGCCCAGGAAAACTCAGAAGTGTGCCAGACCCGGGGAGACCACAGAACCTGCAGGCCCGCCCACCCCCCTACTTACCCCAGCGTGATAAACCTTGTTCGCTCTTTTAATCTTAATGTCCAGGGTGGTCCCCATCGCTAATACTCCGCCTGGCGCACCACTTCCTGCCGCGCGTGACCGAACGGCGAGGAGGGCTCGCCCCGCCCCTCCGCCCGGGGCCCCACCCCTTTCTTCTCCCCGCCCGCAGCTGTGTCACGTGACCCCCGCTCCCGCGGCCAGTACGACTTCCCCCCTCCCCCATCCTTCTTCCTTCCGGCGCAAGGGCGGGCCTTAGCGCGGGTCGAGGACTGTCACTCTTGGCCCGGCCTCCCCCGGGCGTGAGGGGCGGGATCGAGGAAACCCCACCCCTTCCGTAAAGACCAGCCTTGAGGCCGGAAATGCCTCTTCTTCTCGCCCGTTGACCAGGGGGAGGAGGTAAACTCGGCTCTCCCGGCGTGCCCCGCGGGAGGGGGCGGGGCCGGAGGCGCGCCGAAGGCGCAGCCCGTACCCGCAGGCTGAGGCTCCCGTCAGGCTGTGCGGCGCGAAGCGGAGCTACGCTACCGCGTTGCCTTTAAGGAGGTGATAATGGAGACTGCCTTCTCTTCTAATCCTTTCCTCTAGTTGCCTCTAGTCCCCCCACCCCCCGCTTCCTTCCGGCGGTGCTGAGGACACAGGCCTTGTGTCCATCCTCGATGAGGCCGTCCTCCCCGCCCTTTCCACAGCCCCGCGCTTTCAGCCTGCAAAGCGCTGATTGGCGGGCTTCCACCCCGCCGGCGGGCACCGAGGTCTTCAGGGAGCGCGGGCGGCCTGGCCCCGCCCCGCCGGGCCGCGGGGGCTTGTGGGTACTCCCACCGACGCGCGCCCTGGACGAGGCGTTGAATATTCATATTCGTGCCGCGCGTCTCGGCGGTGCGTGGAAATGTATAACCTCGAAGCTGAGAGGGACCTGCCTAGTTTTTTCATTCTCAGCGAGCCCCCTCACCTGGACACAAGAAACGTATGGCTTTCCGGAAGGACTGCCTCCAGGCAGAACAGCCGACTACGTTTATTGACATAAAATTCCAAGGTTTTAAACAGGGGGCTTTCTAATAAGACAGGCGTATTTTTAACTGTTTTGGTCCCTGACTTAATACAGCGAAGAAGTGCTTTTTGATTTTTAAGATTCTTCGATTCCGATTTTCTTTTTTTCTTAAAAGTACGTTACTTTCAGGATCATGTGAGAATTTTTCTGTAAAACGGTTTCCTGACTCTGACGAGTACTTCACTCATGAAAATGTAAGGTGTTTTCTAGGACAGCCGTGACGGTGCTATAGCTACAGTTGCTTTTGAAGGTTGATAACAGGTATTTCCCAATATTCAGATCTCAGTTTTCAGCTCCTCTCTGCCCCCCAGGGCTTCGGTTGTGGTCTGGGGTAACTTCCCTGGCAGCTCAAACTCAGCAATTCTAAAGACAATTCATTAGGGACTTACTAATCGCTGTCTAGTCTATTTGCAATTCAAGAAGTGGGACCTTCTCTGCCAGTCTCACCCAGCATTTCCAAATGGTAAAGTGTTAATCCCAGTAGACAGTACAGGAAAACAAACAAAAGATACACATTCCAGACTTGTTGGCTTCAGCAAACCTGCTTTATAGTTGTTGCGCAACCCAACATTTCTGGTTCACAGAAGACAAGTGGACTGTGTTTCACTCGTCTGTGTGGGTTGTACACAATCTTCACCCAACCCTGCTGCACTGTGAAGTGCTCTAGCTCCAGCAGTTATAAGTATAATCAGTTCGTTGAACTGCTCTCAATGTGATGGCTTCCGAAAAGAACAGTCCATTTTTTTTTCTCCAGTCACTGCTCTTTTGAACCTCTTCTATCCCTTAAGCACCCCTTGGGTGACACCGTGACCTGGTCGGTTTCAGTTACTGAACATCAGACCCTGTCAAAGTGCCAATCTCCCGGCTTGAGTGGGACCTTAGATTCTGAGGGTATAAAGGTACAAGTCATGGTTCTGACTCTTAAACACTTCCTTAGTATCTCTTCAAGGCCTGGCTTCTCTGTTGAGGCAAATATCTAATCTTCCACTGCTAGAGTTATTTTTTAGTGGATCCTTGCTTCTCTGAATAACTGGCCCTTTGGATAACACATATGGGAAGGCCTGAAGGGCCTTGTCCTCTCTGTATGATTTCATGGAAGATCTACTTCCAGCTTGATCTTGACCATCACCCCACTGCCAACTCCCAGCAGGATACCAGTCTTCTGGGTGAGGGTCCAGCAAGGCAGCCAGAGACCATTTATCTGCCACTGAGTCCCTCTGACTCTTGAGAAACACACATCCTTGCCACACAACAGGACCAGACTGGAAGCTGCCCCGCGGTCTCTGGTTTCCACCTTGCCATCTCCCTTCAATCCTCTTCCTGCCTTTTGAAATACAGACAAATTAATCAGCAAGAATGCTGCCTAGACAGGTTTGCAAGTAGGGAGTGGAACACCTGCCTCTCCTGCTGGGAGCCCCTGCTGGTATCAAGGAGAGGTTATCTTACAGCCTCCCCCATTACATCTCTTCCCACCAGAGACTCTGTGTGTTCCACAAGGCCAGCCACCTCCTTTGATTCCTTCCCCTGCCTTCCTATATAAACTGCAGAGAGGATTGAAAAAGTGTTTCATGGAAGCTGGGCCAGATCTGAAGCTGTTATTAATCCCTGGGGAACGTGCTTGTCTCTGATTGTGGCATCTTTTGTTAGAAGATGGGGTAAGGTGTTGTTTTCAGCCGTGACCTTAGTGCCTCTCTGGGACTAGAGGAGAGGGCTCACTGAACATCTTTTAGTGGACGCTGTGATGCTCTGTTCAGACCCTTCTTTCAGGACTGAAGGACATGTTCCCTGACTTAGAGTATTGCTTTCAGCATCTCTCATTTAAGTCACTCTTCAATACTTACTCTCAGTTGGAGAAAACTGCTTTCCCCAAAGTTGTGGTCCCTTGGATGGTGGTGGGGACAGCCCATATGTAAAGACTAGTCAATTTGGGGCATAAAGACCTCTTTCCCTCACCCCAGTTTGGGACAATTGCAGCTCCAAAGCTCCCTATATTAGTATCTACTGTACATAACAAATTACCCCAACAGTTAGTAGTTTAAATTGGGTCGTGAACTTAGGAGCAGCTTCATTGGATTTTTCTGGCTTAATGTCTCAGGTAGTAGAAGTCGTGATGTCAGGGCCACAGTCATCCGAAGACTTGACTAAAGCTGGAAGATCCAAGATGGCTCCCTCACGTGGCTGTGGGCTGGAGGCCTCATCAGGTAGGACTCTTCATAGGCGGCTAGGGAGCCCACACAGCTGACTTCTCCCAGAACAGATGAGAACTGGGAGAGCAAGCATCGAGCCAGAGTGGCTTGTGTGGCCTGACTTCTCTCATTACATTTCTTCTGTCCGCTAGAAGAGAGTCGCTAATTCTAGCCCACACTAGAAGGAAGGGGAATTAGGCTCTACCTTTGACTCT
Source organism: Cervus canadensis (assembly GCF_019320065.1). Lineage (NCBI taxonomy): Eukaryota > Metazoa > Chordata > Mammalia > Artiodactyla > Cervidae > Cervus > Cervus canadensis. Next base: position 26,508,714 of record NC_057392.1, read on the forward strand.
GTGACACCATGGACTGTAGCCCGCCAGGCTCTTCTGTCCCTGGGATCCTCCAGGCAGGAATGCTGGAGTGAGTTACCATGTCCTCCTCCAGGAGATCTTCCCCACCCAGGGACTGAACCTGTGGCTCCTGCGTCTCCTGCATTGGCAGGTGAATTCTTTACCACTGTGCCACCTGGAAAGTTTTTTTAGTAAAAAAAAATATGTATACCACAAAAATATTTAGGGTTATTGGAACTTTCCTGGTGGTAGAGTGGTTAAGACTCTTTATTGGGTTGTTTGCTTTTTCAATATGGAGCTGTATGAGCTGTTTGTATGTTTTGGAGATAAATCCCTTATTAGTTGCTTCATTTGCAAGTATTTTCTCGAATCCGGAGAGTTATCTTTTCATTTTGTTTATGGTTTCCTTTGCTGTGCAAAAGATTTTTAAGTTTAATTAGGTCCCATTTGTTCATTTTTTGTTTTTGTTTTCATTACTCTTAGAAGATGGGTCAAAAAAGATCTTGCTGCAATTTATGTCAGAGTGTCCTGCCCATGTTTTCCTTTGTAAGTTTTGTAGTATCCAGCCATACGTTTAGGTCTTTAATCCATTTTGAGTTTCTTTTTATGTATAGTGTTAGGGAGTCTTCTCATTTCACTCTTCTTTTTTTAAACACTTTAAAAATTTTTTTATTTATTTTACTTTGGCTGTGCTGAGTCTTTGTAGCTGTGTGGGCTTTTCTCTAGTTGTGACAAGCAGGGTCTCATTTCTTGTGGTGTGTGACGAGGTGCTTCTCATTTTGGGGGCTTCTCTTGTGGAGCACAGGCTCTAGGGTGCTCAGGCTCAGTCACTGTGGCTCCCAGACTCTACAGCACAGGCTCAGTAGTTGTGGTGCTTGGATTTAGTCGCTCTGTGGCATGTGGGATTTTCCCAGACTCAGGGATCGAACCTGAGTGTCCTGCATTGGCAGACAGATTCTTTACCACGGAGCCACCAGGGAAGCCCCTAATTTCACTCTTTTACGTGTAGCTGTCCAGCTTTCCCAGCAGCGCTTATGGAAGAGACTGTCTTCTCTGTTGTGTGTTCTTGTTTCCTTTGTCATAGATGTGTGGGTTTATTTCTGGACTTGCTCTCCTGTTTCAGTGATCTGTATTTCTGTTTTTATGGGTACAGGGTGTTTTTGAACCCATGCCTCTTTCATCCCAGGGAAAAGACTTCAGCAGGAACGCAAGAGGGAGATGAGAATGTGAAGGGAGAAGGCAAGACACTGTCAGTTGAGTTCCAGCTGAATAGTGAGACTGATTTTTTTCCCATCCTCAGTAGAAATGATTGCTAGAGAGCTAAACTGGGTTAATTTATAGAGAAATGAAAGTTGTCACTTTTTTGGCCATTTGTATGTTGTGCCTGTAAATTTTCAAACAGCTACATATTCAAAAATCTATAAGCATTTCTACTTAACAGCAATAACCAGTTAGAAAATAAAATGAAAATAGGGATTATATTCTCAATAGCAATAAGAACCTAAAATACTTGAAATGTAATATACACTTGAGTTACATGAATAAAGCTATAAGGCTGAATTAAGATATAAGCATTTTGAAAAATGGAGAGATGTATAGTATTTCTGAATAGGAAATCTAAATACTTTAAAATGTCCAGTCTTATAAAAACTAAATTTTAGGTTTAATTCGTTCCTCTCAATACAGTTTTTAATGAGGAAACTTAATGAACCTATGAATTTTGGGAAAAGAGCCCTACTTAGCACAAAACATAACAAAGCTATAAGAGTTAAAACCACATTATTCTGTCATAAGACCTATTGGACAGGATAGCTCAGAATGGATCCCAATATATTAGTACATAATATTATTATATCACATACTCTATTAGTATATAATATTTTAATATATGGTAGAATACGTATCACAGATCTGTAGAGACCAGAGGATTATTCAGTAAATCATATTAGGCTAAATGACTTGATATTTATAAGAAAAATTTATTTAGATTTTGCTATCTCCCCATAAGTCCTCTTATCCCATCGTCTCCAAAAAGCCATGTCAGGATTAAAGAGCTCAGGAAATGATAAAACAAGTCGGGCATATACATTTAAAAATATGAAAAATCTATGTGAGGAAAACTAGTAATATCTTGCAAAAGATTTACCAGTAGATTTGAAGGAAGAAAAAACATCATGGGCTTGAATAGGAAGGTTCAACATCACCAAAATGTTAATTTTCTTCTATTTAATTTACAATTTTAAAGCAATGCCAATAAAAATACCATCTTCTCTTTATTTTGGGAGCCAGGCAGATTTATTATATAGTTTGTTTGTAATAATTAATAGTCAAGAATAGCCAGAAAAATCCTGACAAGAAATCAGCAAGTGGGAAGGGCAGACCTAGGCTGTATTTTACAGGTGTTCGCACATGTGACTCGCTTTAACTGTAAATAAATAATAACTGTAAATAAATAATAAAGCATGGGGTGGGAATTCCCACCCCATGGCGGGGAGGGGGAGGGACAAAGTTTTTTTCTATATTGCTTTGACTTAGTATAACAATGTATCTTGCCTGAGGACTTGTTTCTCCTTAGCAAGAACCTTCTGACTAATCTTGTTATCTCCAGGCTATGTTGTGGGAGTGGGTCTGATAAAACCTTTCTGTTGTTAGTTCTAATCTTATTAATTTAAGATGTATGTTGGGGCAGTTTAGTTCAGTTCAGTCACTCAGTCCGACTCTTTGCGACCCCATGAATTGCAACACACCAGGCCTCCCTGTCCATCACCAACTCCCGGAGTTTACTCAAACTCATTTCCATCGAGTCGGTGATGCCATCCAGCCTTCTCATCCTCTGTCGTCCCTTTCTCCTCCTGCCCCCAATCCCTCCCAGCATCAGGGTCTTTTCCAATAAGTCAACTCTTCACATCAGGTGGCCAGAGTATTGGAGTTTCAGCTTCAGCATCCTTTCAGCTTCAGTCCTTCCAGTGAACACCCAGAACTGATCTCTTTTTGGATGGACTGATTGGATCTCCTTGCAGTCCAAGGCACTCTCAAGAGTCTTCTCCAACACCACAGTTCAAAAACAGCAATTTTTCGGCACTCAGCTTTCTTCACAGTCCAGCTCTCACATCCATTCATGACCACTGGAAAAACCATAACCTTGACTAGACGAACCTTTGTTGGCCAAGTTATGTCTCTGCTTTTTAATATGCTATCTAGGTTGGTCATAACTTTCCTTCCAAGGAGTAAGCATCTTTTAATTTCATGGCTGCAGTCACCACCTGCAGTGATTTTGGAGCCCCCAAGAAATAAAGTCCAACACTGCTTCCACTGTTTTCCCATCTATTTCCCATGAAGTGATGGGACTAGATGCCATGATCTTAGTTTTCTGAATGTTGAGCTTTAAGCCAACTTTTTCACTCTCCTCTTTCACTTTCATCAAGAGGTTTTTTAGTTCCTCTTCCCTTTCTGCCATAAGGGTAGTATCATCTGCATATCTAAGGTTATTGATATTTCTCCCGGCAATCTTGATTGCCAGCATTTCTCATGATGTACTCTGCATGTAAGTGAAATAAGCAGGGTGACAATATACAGCCTTGACGTACTCCTTTTCCTATTTGGAACCAGTCTGTTGGTCCATGCCCAGTTCTAACTGTTGCTTCCTGACCTGCATATAGGTTTCTTAAGAGGTGGGTCAGGTGGTCTGGTATTCCTATCTCTTTCAGAATTTTCCACAGTTTATTGTGATCCACACAGTCAAAGGCTTTGGCATAGTCAATAAAGCAGAAATAGATGTTTTTCTGGAACTCTCTTGCTTTTTTGATGATCCAGCGGATGTTGGCAATTTGATCTCTGGTTCCTCTGCCTTTTCTAAAACCAACTTGAACATCTGGAAGTTCACGGTTCATGTATTGCTGAAGCCTTGCTTGGAGAATTTTGAGCATTACTTTACTAGCATGTGAGATGAGTGCAATTGTGCGGTAGTTTGAACGTTCTTTGGCATTGCCTTTCTTTGGGATTGGAATGAAAACGGACCTTTTCCAGTCCTGTGGCCACTGCTGAGTTTTCCAAATTTGCTGGCATATTGAGTGCAGCACTTTCACAGCATCATCTTTCAGGATTTGTTGGGGCATGGATCTGGTAAAAGTATAGAAGGCCTTGATAAGAGTAGCGAGTGGGGGCACTCTCTGTCCCCCTTCTGATGTCTATATCAAAAGCTTTCTCTCTCTTTTTTCACTTTAATAAAATTCTGCTAAACAATAGCTCTTGAGTGATCAAGCCTGGTCCCTGGTCCCAAAGCTAAATCTTCTTCTTTGGAGATCACAAATCCAACATCTTTCACCATAAGCTATCAAAAGTAATAGAATAACCAAATTGATGGAGAAATTTTCCATGTTTTTGGAGTACAAGACTAAATATCATTAAATGTCCATTCTTCTACTTGATGCAACCCTCTTCAATAAACTCAGTAGCCTTTTTGATAAAAATGGACAAACTAATTAAAAAATTTTTATGATAACACAAAGAACCCAAAGTAGCCAACATAATTTTGAAAAAGAAGAACGAAGTTGGAGGATTTGTATTGCCTAACAAACAACCATATTAATAAATGGTCAAGAAACTTCAGTAGGCACTTCACAAGAGAGAAAATATGAATAGCCAATAAGCACACTTAAAGATGATCAGCATCTTGGGACTTCTCTGGTGGTCCGGTGGCTAAGTCTCTGTGCTCCCAATGCAGGGGGCCCAGGTTCGATCCCTGGCCAGGGAACTAGATCCCACATACTGCAACTAAGACCCAGCGCAGGCAAATAAAAATAATTATTAAAAAAAAAAAAAAAAAAAGATGATCAGCACCTTTAACTATTAGGGGAATGCAAATTAAAATCATGCCAAGAGAGACTTCCCTGGTGGTCCAGGGGTTAAGACTCCATGCTTCCAATTCACCAGGCATGGATTCCATCCCTGGTCAGGGAATGAAGATCCCACAGGCTGTATGGCATGACCAAAGAGAACCAAAAAAAATCACACCAAGATATACTATGCAATAAGCATGGCTAAAATGAAAGAGTTCGTCTATACCAAGTGTGGGTGAGGTTGTGGAGAAACTGGGACCTTCACTTGCTGATGGGAATGCAAAATGAAACAAACATTTTGTAAAACGGTTTTAAAACAATTTGGCAATTTCTTGTAAAGCTAAACATACACTTCTGATATGGTGTAACATGATCCTAGGTGTTTACCCAAGAAAATGAAAACGTGTGTTTACACAAAGACTTGTACTTGCATGTTCATAGTAACATTATTCATAATAGACAAAAATTGGAAGTGACTGAAATTTTCATTAAGTGATGAGTGGACACACAGATAGTATGTCAGCACAGTAGACCACTACTTATCCATACAAAAAAACAAGTTATTGACACAAGCAACAGCAAGGATGAATCTTAAGACACGCTGAGCAGAAGAAGCCGACTCTTAAGACTACATACTTAACATAAGTTGCACACAGGCAAAAACCAAGCAGTGGAGACATAAAATGGATCAGTGGATACCTGTGAGGTGATTGGGGGGCTGACTACAGGTAGGAGGGACTTTTTAAGATGAAGGAAATAATCTTTATCTTGAGTGGGAGATAGACGGGTTATTCATGTTAAAGCTTTAAAGCTCCTCAAACTGTACATCCATGGTGGTGGTTCAGTCGCTCAATTGTGTCCACTCTTTGCGACCCCATGGGCTGCAGCACTCCAGACTTCCATATGCATGGTGGATATGTTTTATTTTATATAAATTATGTTTGCAGAAATTGATGTCAGAAGCTAAATAATATGGTTATGCAGATCATATGCTAACATAGAAAAATAGTTGTGCTCAAATGAAAATTGAAGAATTCAGAATTTTATCTGTAATATGATTGCAGCTGTGAGAAACAGGCAAACAAAATACATGCAAGATAAGTCTCTAAATTAAATAAACAAAAAACGTGCAGAAAGTCTAGAAGAATGTGTTACCTGACAGAGAGACTTTTCAGCTGTCATTAAGTCAAGCAAGTTGAAGCAGGGAGATTAGCCTGGATTTCCCAGGTGGACTCAAGGTAATTAAAAGGGTCCTTAGAAGAGGGAGGTCAGAACCTCAGATACTGGAAAATGGGGTGCACTGATGGAAGCAGCTAAGGTTGGAGAGATGCACCTTGAAAATGGAAAAAAGAGCCATAAACCAAAGAATATAGGCTCTAGAAATGCCCATAGAAACTGGAAAAGGCAAGGAAACAGTCTCTCCCCTGGAGCCTCCGGAAGGAGCTCATGAACTTGGATTTTAGTTGCAGAATTCTCATTTCAGACTCAGAGCTCTGGAACTGTGTAACAGAGTGAATGTGTGTTGTTTTAAGCCAGTCGCTGAGATTGTGGTAATTTGCTACAGCAGTCGCGAGAAAAATAACACACTTGCCTTGTTGTTTTTCAGTCGCTCAGTGGTGTCTGACTGTTTGCCACCCCATGAACTGTAGCCCACCAGGCTCTTCTGTCTGTGGGATTCTCCAGGCAAGAATACTGGAGTGGCTTGCCATTTCCTTCTCCAGGGGATCTTCCCGACCCAGGAATCAAACCCTTGTCTCCTGCATTGGCAGGTGAGTTCTTTACTGACTGAGCCACCAGGAAGGCCCCACTACGATTGCTGAAGTGTCTGTTATTTTGTGCTTTCTGGCACTGGCAACTGACTCTGGTCATACCTAATACAGAGTTGGGTACCTGGAAGGAAGATACGGGTGACAGGACCTAAGGAAGCTCAACTGCAGCACTGAGGTAGCAATGGGATGGTGAGGACTCGGTTATTGCAGGTAGGAAAAGCGACAGCTCTTAGTACATGTCAACCAGACATTTGGTTGCATGTTCCCAGTATTACCTTTACTTATTTTTTTTTAATATTTATTCGTTTGGCAGTGTTGGGTCTTAGTTGCAGCACATGGGGTCTTTGCTGCAGCACACAGACTCTCTAGCTGTATGATTCATGCGCTCAGCAAACTGAGGCATGGGGACCCAGCTGCCCTAAGGTGTGTAGGATTCCAGTTCCTCCAGCAGAGATCAAACCCATGCCTCCATGCTGCAAAGTACCTCCTCCACCACTGAACCACCAGGGAAGTCCCCCAGTGTTACCTTAGAAGGCATACTGCCTGCTGACCAAGGCTGAGTGTTAGGAAAAATGGTTTAAAAATTCAGAATGTGGAGCACCCTGAGCTGCTTCCTTTTTACTTCCTGCAAAGTCCAAGGGGGAGGTGAACTGGGAGTGGGGGTGGGGAAGCCAACCAGTCTGTAAATGGAGTACTGTGGTGCCAAGGAAGCCCTCTCTGATGAACTGATAATCTGGGGTCCGCTTCCGTACCCCAGGCAAAGGCAGCCCCGCCTGATGGTTGTACTTAAGTCTCCAAGTTTTACAAATGGCCTCATGTTTTAATTTTTCTGCCTGAGGGTGAGAGCCAGTCAAGAGGTGAGCCTGAGTGTAAGGGCGTGCCCTTCCCGACTAAGCCCATCATTTCATGTGTCCTCGCAGTATCAAATTGTAGAGAATTTTAAAATTTTTATGATTTTGGTGTTTTATCATGGTTTGTTCTTCATAAAGACTTCATCCCAGGTTTTGTAGTTATCTAAGAAATTTATCATTAAACCATAAAGGATGAACAAATACTACTTTTTACATTATGAAGACAGGGATTTTTATCTTTCCTTTATTTAATAACAGCAAGGCACTGAGACATAGTATAATCTGTTACCTTCTTCCTGGTCTACCAGTCTTGAAACTGAAGGTTGGCAGAGAATGGAAGAAATGACACTGAAACCCAAAAGTCTTCTAATTTGCCTACGTTAATGGCTTGATTTTCTCATTTTCATGGTACAAAGGGATATATGTATGTCTATGGACTTCCCTGGTGACTCAGACGTAAAGAATCTGCCTGCAGTGCAGGAGACATGGGTACGACCCCTGGGTTGGGAAGATCTCCTGAAGGAGGGCATGACAACCCACCCCAGTATTCTTGCCTGGAGAATACCCATGGACAGAGAAGCCTAGTAGGCTACAGTCCATGGGGTCGCAAAGAGTTGGACATGACTGAGCGACTAAACCATGAAATATGAAAGTTAATTTTCTCATTAATACCCCCATCAAAGTCAGTATTTAAGACTTCAATCATGTCAATGTGTTTACTTTGCTCCATTACTAACTGATGGAAAGAAAAGATGTATAAAACCCAACGAATGGAAAAGTCATAAAGCCTTAAAGTCAAAGTGAAAATCACTCAGTCGTGTCCAACTCTTTGCGACCGCATGGACTGTATAGTCCATGGAATTCTCCAGGCCAGAATTCTGAAGTAGTTAGCCTTTCCCCTCCCCAGGGGATCTTCCCAACACAGGGATGGAACCTGGGTCTCCCTCACTGCAGGCGGATTCATTACCAGCTGAGTCACAAAGGCTGTTATTGTGTAATCACTAAGTCGTGTCTGACTGTTTGTGACTTCATGGACTACAGCCCATCAGGGAAGCCCACTTAGGAAGCTTACCTGGCAGTAATTATTAGACATGGGTTAGACAGGAATTTGGGTCCTCAGTGAAAAAAGCCTCATGGTATCCTCTTGCTATAAAGAACCTAAAGTCTTATTGACATGCCTTTCCTCCAGATGAAATAGCCAAAGCCCCAGGGACATTGAAGTAGGTGCCAAAGGTCACCTTGCTAGTTAACAGCAGAGGCATAATCAGCCCCCAAGTTGTTCTCAATATTTGGTGTGTCCTCTGTGATGGTTACAGAAGTTTTGTATCATCAAGGTTAAGATGAAAGATCTCCTAAACTGCAAACATGTCTAGATGCATCCTCAGAAAACAATGGGATCCACTTAACTTGTGCTCTTCTGATTGCAAAGAAACTTGTATTCTGGTGAAGCAAAAGATTTCTGTCTCTAGAGTAATGCAGAAACTAAAACCAAAGCAAACCTTGGACAGCAAGATCAAACCAGTCCATCCTAAAGGAAATCAACCCTGAATATTCATTGGAAGGCCTGATGCTTAAGCTGAAGCTCCAATACTTTGGCCACCTGTGGCAAACAGCAAACTCATTGGAAAAAGCCCCTGATGCTGGGAAAGATTGAGGGAAGGATAAGAAGAGGGCAACAGAGGATGTGGTTGGGTGGCATCATCGACTCAATGGACATGAATTTGAGCCAACTCTAGGAGATAGTGAAGGACAGGGAAGCCTGGTGTGCTGTAGTCCATGGGGTCACAAAGAGTGGGACATAACTAAGCAACTGAACAACGAAACCAAAGAAAGATCATGTAGATGTTGAAAGTTCATGAGCAAACACAAATCAGCTAAGGAATAACACTGAAGTCACATCTCCTCTTGTATGCTGTCATTCCTTGAATTTGAGAATCACTCAGCTTTGTGTCTCCTACCCCACTGAGCACATAGTTGGTGCTGAAATTTCTTTTTAATGAATGAAGTATATAAATCTTTGCTTTGTTACCTTAGCATTGTGCCTCTTTCAAAAGAAGCACCTAGTAAACATGTGTCTAATTTCCTGTGTTGTCAGAAATATTGTTAATCATACTGTTAAAAATAAAGACCTCCAGGGCAAACTGAACTAAATTCTCTAAACCACTAGATGCTTTTTCCTCTTTGGGCTGCTCAGCTGTGCAGCTGGAAATGGATGGTGGGGTGAGGGCTTCAGCTTCAGCTCTCCCTCAAATACCCCGGAATGTTGGCTATGTCAGAAAGTGTTTGGAGAATGCCTCGGAAGCTGAGTGGATAATTCCAAAGCAGTATACTCACAAAGATATCTGAACCAGAGAATATGCACTCGAAAATAGATGCATAGAGCACGTCCACAGAATATCAAGTTTTTACCAGGTTTAGGGGCTGCAGCCCGATCTTGTGAACTGAACAATCAAAGTAACTATAAAATATGTGGCACGTGGTTTTATATTGATCTTCTTATGGTAAAATACATATAAAATTGTGATCAAATTCATAGGCATGTTATAAGTGCTATGACCTGATAAATGACACTAGCATGTTTCAGAAAAAAGCTTGTGGAAACAATGATGTCTTTAAAAAAAAGATATACAGGACTTCCCTGGTGGTGCAGTGGATAAGAATCTGCCTGCTAACGTGAGAGACACTGGTTCGATTCCTGGTCCGGGAAAATTCCACATGCCGAGGAGCAACTCAGCCTGTGCTCCACCACGGCTGAACCAGCACTCTGGAGGCCAAGAACTGCAACTACTAAACCTGCGTGTTGTAACTACTGAAGTTCGTGTGCCTAGAGCCTGTACTCCGCAACAGGAGAAGCCACTGCAATGAGAAGCCAGCACACCACAACGAGGGGGTAGCCCCTGCTCGCCACAATTGGAGAAAACCTGTGAGCAGCAACAAAGACCCAATGCAACCAAAACTAAATAAATAAAAAATAATTGGAAAAAATTTAAATAAAAAAAGACATACAATGATTTTTCACTGAATATTAGATATCTTTAGTTGAAATCTGAGAACACCAGCTGAGTATTGAACCCACACTAAGAAAACCATCCTCTCATATTCTCTGCCAGCTCGCACAATCAAAGGGATGTGCGGGTTTACTCAACTGACAACGCAGAGGCAGGAAGGAATTGTCCAGGCTTGGAGTTTCTACTCCTGGGAAGCCTCCAACCATACCAATGTGAAAACATTCTGTTTCTGAGAGTTGAGAGCAAATCAAGAGACTGAGTGGATCTGCCTGGTGGAATACTACTCAGCAATAAAAAATAGCAAACTTCTGATCTACAGAACAGCCTATATGGATCTCAGAAGCTTTCACTAAGTGAAGTAGTCAGATGCAAAGACTGCACACTGGATGATTCCACTTAGACAAAATTTCTATCAAATGCAAAATTATAGAGACAAGGTGGATCGGCATTGCTGGGGCCACAGGTGGGAGTAGGAAGCAAACAGGCAAAGGCAACTTTTCAGGTCAATGGAAGTGTTGAAACACCAGATTGTGCTGTTGGTACATAAATGTATAAATTCACTAAAACTGAAGTCAACTGTATCCTTATAATGAGTGACATTTATGATACATAAATTGTATTTCAACAACTCTGTTTTTGTCAAAAGGAGAAATTATAAGAGATAATTCTTTCAGGACCAGCCTGTTGCACCAACAGATTGCCTCACTTCTGATATTCCTTGTAGCCATCGTACTTTTTTTTTTAAGATTTCTTATACAACCATTTTTAAAGTCTTTATTGAATTTGTTACAATATTGCTTCTGATTTTATGTTTTTGGTTTCTTAGCCTTGGGGCATGTGGGATCTTAGCTGCCTGATCAGGGACTGAACCCACACCCCCTCCATTGGAAGGTGAAGTCTTAACCATTAGACCACTGGCTACAAAGACCATTGTACTTTCTAAATGTGAGAGAATGTTTCCCAAACAAGGTGCTTTGATATACACATCAAGATACTGTTACATTAACTCAGGTTTCCAAAATTGCAATGTACAATTTCAAAGCATAATTATTCTATTCGTCTACTCACAATACCAATGCCATGTCCAAGAATATTAGTATGTCAGATGGAGGGGAAAAAACACACTGGGGGGATGGTGGTGTGACTGGGAGCCCAGGAGAACTTCCTGAGCTTTTCTTGAGACAGACAGCTGTTTAGGGCGGCTCCCGGGGCAGGAGGAGGGGTATTTAGGGTGTAGACTTAAATGCCTTCACTGACAACTGTGGCGTGCTGGTTACACTCATCACCACCACCACCACAGACATGTGAGCAATTATATTGGGAAAAGTCATCTTGGTCAAAGGCAGAAGAATGAATGGAACATTCTGGAGGCAACTTGACTGGGGTTCCTGTCCACAGCAAGCAGTTCTCATACTCGTTGCGCGTCAGAATCTCCCGACTTGTTAAAAAAGCAGGTTCCCAGGCCGGGCCCCAACGCTGCCAAACTGAATATCCAGGAAGGAAGTTTAGAGTCTGAATCTTCAATGAGCTGACAAGTGATCTTTATGCCGAAGGTCCTCAAAACACAGGTTAAGGAACACTGAAGAAAGAAGGGAAAAAAAAAAAGGAAAGCAGGGAGGGAGGGGAGAGGGGGAGGCAAACAGGGAGGGAAAAAGGAAGGAAGGAAGGAAGAAGTAGGAAGGAAAGAAAGATCAAGATGAAGGCCTTGCTGTCTAGTTACTTCCGCTCAATTAGTTTTAATTCCTTCTAAGCTTCCCGCTGTGTTTCATCTCCACATCTGACACTGTGCCCTCATCTTTACCTGTCTCAGCCCTGTTTTCATGTCGAGGAGTCTCACCTGTGTTGGGCTGGAGACATAGCAGTTGAAGTATTTTCTCCTGCACACACCCCCCACTGCCCCGCCATGGGACAGGACTGAACTAGAGGCAGATCAAGCCTTTGCTCACAGGCTCACCTTGGGATCCCCGGAGAAGAAACTGCAGGTGATTCTTTGTTCTGAAACCCTGCTGAGGGGGAGGGAAGCGAGGATCTGTTGGATCTGACAGCCCAGCCCAAACGGCACCCTTCCCCTGGGGAGGACTACCTGCCCTGTGGTCACGTGGGGAGAGAGACCTGCCCTCCCACCTGCGGGCAGTGGTCCACGTGGATCCCTTAGCTCTAGAGATACCCTTGCTTTCCACACCTCTGGGCAATGACCCAGCCCGTGGGTAGTGGTCCTTGGCCACCTCTCAGAGATTCTGCCCACCTGCCAGACCCCATGGGTAAGCCCTGCTTAACAAACACACGGCCCATGTCTGTAACGTGCGTCCCACTGCCTCAGCCACTGGTGTTTGGACCGAGAATGGCCACTTAACCCAAACTGGCCCAATTGGAGCCCCTTTTCCTGGAAACTTGCAATGATAATTAACATATTCCCATCTCAGTGTGAGCTGCCTTTCTAGTACAGAGAAGGAGGAAAACAAGAACTTTAGCGTTGCGTGTCTTTACTCCTGAGGAAGGAGTAGCCTAGAGGTCTAGCGGGGAGAGAGGAGTTGTCTGAGAAAGAGGACACCCTGGAGTGACTCGTTTTGTTTCCCAGTTTGGTCCCCTCTGGGGCCAAGCTCACCTCCTCAGCGCCATTCAGTCTCCTGAGACGCTCCACTACTATTGGGATACAGGGCCCTTCTATGGTTGTTTAATCTACCCTTGACCTGCAATCAGAGTCCTCACAAATTGAGATACAATCATATTCTCCTTTGGCCACCCTTCTCCTCATTTTGGGCTTTCCAGGTGGTGATAGAGGTAAAGAACCTGTCTGCCAACGCAGGAGACATAAGAGATGTGGGTTCGATCCCTGGGTCGGGAAGATCCGCTGGAGGAGGGCATGGCAACCCACTCCAGTATTCTTGTCTGGAGAATCCCCAAGGATAGAGGAGCCTGGTGGGCTACAGTCCATGGGATCGCAAAGCTGGACACGACTGAAGTGACTTAGCATACATGCACCTCCTTGTTTAAACTTGTATCCCTTCCTTCGGCAGACAGGAAGGCAGACCACATTGTCTTACTGTTGGTGCAAAATGAGAGCTTTCCCCAAAAAGTGATCTGGTTTGAATTACTGACTATACCATATGCTGACTGTATTTGAAATTATGAAATAACCTTTAGGAACAAAAATGGAACTGTGGATATGTTTTGTTTTAAAAAGAGTCCTTGTCCCTACAGTGTAGCATGTGGAACTCTGCTCAATATTATGTGGCACCTGATGCAAAGAGCCAACTCATTAGAAAAAACCCTGATGCTCGGAAAGACTGAAGGCAGGAGGAAAAGGGGAAGACAGAGGAGGAGATGGTTGGATGGCATCACCAACTCGATGGACATGAGTTTGAGCTAGCTCCGGGAGATGGTGAAGGCCAGGGAAGCCTAATGTGCTGCAACGTACAATATGCTGGGAAGGACAAATGTTTGCAGAGCTGGACACAACTGAGTGACTGGACAATAACAGTCTATAAAAGTATTGAATCACTATGTTCTATACCTGAAACTAATGTAGTATTGCAAATCAACTATAGTTTGATAAAAGTCTTTTAAAATGAAAAATACTAAAATTCTTGTCTTTATACTAGGCACAATAGGCTATTATTAAAGTGTTTTCAAGATTGAAAAAAAAATATTATGTGGCAGCCTGGATGGGAGGGGAGTTTGGCGGAGATTGGATACATGTATATGTATGGCTGAGTCCCTTCACTGTTCACCTAGAACTATCACAACACTGTTAATCAGTATACCCCAATACAAAATAAAAAATATTATTATTTTAGAATAATATTTTATTTAAAAAATAATTTAAAAAAGTCTCTGTCTTTAGAGTTACATATTGAAATATTGATGCCTGAAATGATATGGTGTCAGGATTTGCTTCTAAATGATGCCACAGGGTGGGAAGTGGGTGAGGGCATAGATGAAACAAGTTGACCTTGAGCTGATAATTGTTGAATCTGGGTCACTGGGGTTCATCGTATGAGTCTGTGTACTTTTCTACATATTTAAATTTTCCCATGATAAGTAATTCTAAAAATATCAATAGGAATTTTTTCAAGGGATTGCCTTGGAAATAACACGAAACTCCTGCTGCTGCTGCTGCTGCTGCTAAGTTGCTTCAGTCGTGTCCGACTCTGTGTGACCCCATAGACGGCAGCCCACCAGGCTACCCCGTCCCTGGGATTCTCCAGACCAGAGCACTGGAGTGGGTTGCCATTTCCTTCTCCAAAGCATGAAAGTGAAAAGTGGAAGTGAAGTTCGTTAGTCGTGTCCGACTCTTCGCGACCCCATGGACTGTAGCCCACCAGGCTCCTCCGTCCATGGGATTTTCCAGGCAAGAGTACTGGAGTGGGTTGCCATCGCCCTCTCCTATCAACACTCAAAAGTAGGAAGACGCTTCTTAAATTGGAGATCCAGAAGTGTCACTCCAAAGGCAGTCACCACTAATGGGAGCAGCTTTTGTGTACCGTGCGGCTAGTGTGTGCATTAAAACATGGCCAGGGGTGTATGTCCCCACCTTCCCTTGAATGAAACTAACAACCCTGTGCTTGTGTTCGATTTATCTCCAAAGGTGCAATCCAAAATAAAATATCCTAAGATCTGTAGCTTTCTTTTATATTAGAAAACAATACTACAGGACCTCCCTGGAGGTCCAGTGGTTAAGACTCTGAGATTCCACTGCAAGAGGGTGCAGGTTTCATCCCTGGTTGGGGAACTAAAACCCCACATGCAGAACAGCGTGGCAAAGCAAAAACAGACAAAGAAAAACTACACACAACTATATACTGAGTGGTTTTTGTTTTATTAAAAATTATGTGGTAGATTTAAAAGTAAGAAACATTCTCTCAAAGTAGAATATTTTCCAAATAGGTTGAAAGCATGTGTGCAGGAAAATAAAGCATCTTGGGTGCTCTCCAACAGCCCCCAAAGGCTCTGTATATCCATGCATGCCTTCTTATTTAGAGGAGTGAGTAGGAGGTGGAGGGGGAGGGCGCTTGTTGAGTGTTCAGAGCATCTGATTTCATTCTTTATATATTCCCTATGCTTCCAGTGGTCTTTTCTGGGGACATGGATTTGTGGAGAAGTATCTAAAGTTTAAGTTGTAATTGTCCATTTCACCTTCATCCCTATCTGTTTTCAAGGTGGCCAAAGTCAGTTCTTTGCAGGAGGACCCAAGGGGACCATCTGCTCCCTGTATGATCCATCACTCTCCTGTTTGTATGGTTATCCTCATGCTTAGAGACATTTGGGGGCCCACCTCTGAGACCAGGAACCCTAACTGCCCGTTTAATATCCAAATGTCCATTTCTTTCCATCGGTCCTTTCCTGCCTCTGCCTCCCTTGCTCCTTCTTCCCGTTCATGTTTACTTTGATTGAACTTTGCAATACTCCTCTCCTGGCTGATCTTTCTACTGCCGGTTTTCACGCTTGTAACACGTGTGTATTCAAACCAGTTCATACTGCCTTAGTTGTGGCTCCTTTGATTTCAAGTGCTGAAGGCCCACTCTACCTCACGGAAACAGAAGTTCACTGCAAGGACATTTCCAATCAAAACATACTGGGATCAAAAAAAGGAAAAAAAAAAACCAACCAAATCCATTTCTACACTGAAGGGCTCAATGACTACCTTCATTGCACCTCCAGGTATTGATAAATGAGACTAAAGATTTAACATCACAAAGAGAGCAACTAAAAATTTCTTTGTTCATGTGAAATACTTATACCACAGAATAAAGCTAATAATATGGCTGAGTCAATGAAGCCATTAATAGTTGACATCAGTTCTCCATGGAGCCATGTCCTTTTGCAGTGAGGGTGATAATAACGAGAAACAGAATCCCACACGAGGCCTCACCTCACCACATCCCCAACCCAGGCTAACTTTTAGTCCATTGCAAACTTCAGCTCTTAAAATAGTATTTAATTTGAAATATTTTAAAGAAAAATGCAAAGGCCTTTCAAAGTATAATTTCTTCTCTGGATTGTATTTCTATAGCCGTGACTGACTATGAAATGAAGTATCATACTGTGTCCTGTAACTGTTTAATACTAACACAGTAAAATCACTTAAGTACAGACATAAGAAGAATTTTGTTAAACCTATGTAATATGTTTGGACAATAACTTTGTATACGTATTTTAAAATGATTTTCCTTATTTATTTATGGCTGTGCTGGGTCTTTTCTCTAGTTGCAGAGAGCGGGGGTTACTCTCGTTGCGGTGCATGGACTTCTCATTGAGGTGACTTCTCTTGAAGCAGAGCATGGGCTTTAGGGTGAGCGGGCTTCAGTAGCTGCGACGCGGCAGGCTCAGTAGTTGCAGCACACGGGCTTAGTTGCTCCACATCTTGTGGGATCTTCCCGGATCAGGGATCAAACCCACGTCTCCTGCGTGGGCAGGCGGATTCTTTACCACTGAGCCAGCAAGGAAGCCCCAATAACTTTGTATATTATATTTTTGTGCAGAACCCTTAGGGAGAAATATATTTTATACAGCCATACAGTAAACCCTGAATTAAAAGTTATACAAAACAATATTTAACTTTTCCTCTAAGTATTCTACTATTTTCTATTATTTTCTCTTTTGTTTTGTTTTTGGCTGCACTGTGTGGCATACAGTACTTCCCCTACCAAACTGGACCACCAAGGAAGGTCTCCCTCTCTTTTTTTAAAAAGGTTTTGTTATGGGGCACATAGCTGACTTGAAGTTTGGAAAACATCGCTTTATTAACAAATAGTGACATAGACTATTTAGTGATAACAAACACCCATGCAGTCACTCTTGACAGTCTCCGGAACAGCAAGATCAAACCGGTCAATTCTAAAGGAAATAAAATCTGAATATTCATTGGAAAGGCTGATGCTGAAGCTGAAACCCCAATACTTTGGCCACCTGATGCAAACAGCTGACTCTTCAGAAAAGACCCTGATGCTGGGAAAGACTGAAGGCCAAAGGAGAATGGGGTGACAGAGGATGCGATGGTTGGATGACATCACTGACTCACTGGACATGAATTTGAGCAAACTCTGGGAGACAGTGAAGGACAGGGAAGCCTGGAGTGCTACAGTCCATGGGGTCACCAAGAGTCAGACACGACTTAGTGACTGAACAACAACAAATGTAGTCACTGCAGGGCTTTGAGAAATCCTTAAATTTTGCTGTATCTCCTTTCAATTATTATTTTTTTTTTATTAAAATATCATAGTTGTTGCTCAGTAGCTGGAATCAAAGGTCTCCGTGTACCCCTCTCAGGTCCAAGACATCTCTGCCTTCCCAGGGGCAAGAACTATTCTGGGCTTGGTGATTATTGTCCCCAGGCCTGCTTTTATGCGATTACTACAAATGTGTGGATCTGTAGCAACTTACAAAGTTGATTTTAAGCCTGGAACTGGTGCTGTTCCTTCCCCAAGACCAAACAGGCACCAGAAGAGGCAGATTTGTCAATTTTTTCTTTTTCTTTTAATGTCATACGTGACAAAGTAAAAAACGAATTTTAAAAAAATTTTTACTGAGGTATAGTTGATTTATAATGTGTTAATTTCTACTGTATAGCAGTGATTCAGTTATACATATAGACATTTTAAAAAAATATTCTTTTCCATGATGGTTTATTGGAGGATGTTGAATATAATTCTCTGTGCTATACAGTAGGACCTTGTTGTGTATCCATTCTATGTATAATAGTTTACATCTGCTAACCCCAACCTTGAAAATACCAGACCATTGTGCTCGCTTCGGCAGCACATATACTAAAATTGGAACGATACAGAGAAGATTAGCATGGCCCCTGCGCAAGGATGACACGCAAATTCGTGAAGCGTTCCATATTTTTAAAAAAAAAAAAAAAAAAAAAAAAAAAAAAAAAAAAAAGAAAATACCAGACCATCTAACTTACCTCCTGAGAAATCTGGATGCAGGTCAGGAAGCAACAGCTAGAACTGGACATGGACCAACAGACTGGTTCCAAATCAGGAAAGGAGTATGTCAAGGCTGTATATTGTCACCCTGCTTATTTAACTTATATGCAGAGTACATCATAAGAAACGCTGGGCTGGAAGAAGCACAAACTGGAATCAAGATTGCCAGGAGAAATATCAATAACCTCACATATGCAGATAACACCACCCTTATGGCAGAAAGCAAAGAGGAACTAAAGAGCCTCTTGCTGAAAGTGAAAGAAGAGAGTGAAAAAGTTGGCTTAAAGCTCAGCATTCAGAAAACTAAGATCATGGCATCTGGTCCATCACTTCATGGCAAGTGGATGGGGAAACAGTGGAAACAGTGGCACACTTTATTTTCTTGGGCTCCAAAATCACTACAGATGGTGACTGCAGTCATGAAACTAAAAGACACTTACTCCTTGGAAGGAAAGTTATGACCAACCTAAACAGCATATTAAAAAGCAAAGACATTACTTTGCCAACAAAGGTCCATCTAGTCAAGGCTATGGTTTTTCCAGTAGTCATGTATGGATGTGAGAGTTGGACTATAAAGAAAGCTGAGTGCAGAAGAATTGATGCTTTTGAACTGTGGTGTTGGAGAACATTCTTGAGAGTCCCTTGGACTGCAAGGAGAGCCAACCAGTCCATCCTAAAGGAAATCAGTCCTGAATATTCATTGGAAGGACTGATGCTGAAGCTGAAACTCCAATACTTTGACCACCTCATATGAAGAGTTGACTCATTGGAAAAGACCCTGATGATGGGAGGGATTGGGGGCAGGAGGAGAAGGGGACGACAGAGGATGAGATGGCTGGATGGCATCACCAACTCGATGGACATGAGTTTGAGTAAACTCCAGGAGTTGGTGATGGACAGGGAGGCCTGGTGTGCTGCGATTCATGGGGTCGCAAAGAGTCAGACACGACTGAGTGACTAAACTGAACTGAACTGAACTGAAAAGAGAAAAATTTGGAAGAGACTAGTCTAAACATCTCATGGTTATATCACGGATTTCTTATTATCCAGATGTTAGATATTACTTATCTGCTGCTTATATTTAATTTCAAAATTTAATGAAGGATCAAAAGAAAGTGTGGGCAGGTATTGTGTACACATATAGATGAAAAATCTACAACTACCACCAAATACAATTCAGGACCATACAATTCAGGCTCATATGCTCTGAGCCTCATGACTATATGATAAAATATTTCTGTGTTACATATTATCCTTTTTATGTATTTCTGGATAACATATGCATATTATCTTTTCAGAGAATTCTTGAAGGTTGCTATCTTCATTTTGAACTTACTTCAGTCCAACTTCACATGACGCTATCCCACTTCACCTATAAAGTAAAAGTCTTACAACGGTAAACTCCCAATTCTTCTACTTCTGTGATATCAGTGTTATATATTTTACTTCTACATGTATTATTAAGTCCACACTACATTGTTATTGTTATTGTGCTAGAGCATACATTCTTAACACAGATGACGTTCTCGCTTATCATGGGGGAATATTAGATTGAAATGCCTAAAAAGGTTGCTTAGGAGGACTGTTGGAGAAGAAAATGGCAACCCAGTCCAGGATTCTTGCCTGGAGAATCCCGTGGACAGGGGAGCCTGGTGGGCTGCCGTCTATGGTGTGGCACAGAGTTGGACATGACTGAAGTGACTTAGCAGCAGCAACAGCAGGAGGATTGTGATGAAAACCTTGAGAATCTCTACTCTTGGCAGTCAATTATCTTGTAATGAAAATTTAATCATAAAGTAAAGTCACGTTTGACTCATAAACACATATTTACCATTTCCGGAGCTTTTAATTCTTTTGTGTGGACCCAAGTTTCCATCTGATATCATTTATCTTCAGCCTGAAGAACTTTCTTTGATATTGTTTCTCTGATATTTGACACCAGTGCAGGTCTGATGATGACAAATTATTTGTCTGAAAAAGTTTTATTCACCTTAATTTGATGGGAGCGGGGGAGGTGTATTTTTGCTGGATGTAGAATTCTAAGTTGCCAGTTTCTTTTAACACTTTAAAGATATCTTCCAGTTGCCTCTGGAAGATATATTTCTATATTTTTCTATATATATGTTTCTATATATTATATATTTATTTATATTTATATATTTATTGGAATATATATTGGAAGGACTGATGTTGAAGCTGAATCTCCAATCCTTTGGCCACCGGATTCAAAGAACTGACTGCTTGGAAAAGACCCTGATGCTGGGAAAGATTGAAGGTGTGAGGAGAAGGGGACGACAGAGGATGAGATGGTTGGATGGCATCACTGACTCAATGCACATGGTTTTGGGTGGACTCTGGGAGTTGGTGATGGACAGGGAGGCCTGGCATGCTGCGATTCATGGGGTTGCATAGAGTTGGACACTACTGAGCGACTAAATTGAACTGAACTGAACATTCAAGATATTCCCACTATCAATCCAGAGATGAAAGCAACTAAAGTGTCCATCAATGAGTAAATGGATAAAGGAGATATATATGTATAATGGAATACTGCTCAGTCATAAAAAGAATGAAATAATGTCATTTGCATTAACCTGGATGAACATGGAGATTATCATACTAAGTGAAGTAAGTCAGATAGAAAAAACAAATATCATTTGATATCACTCTTATGTAGAATCTAAACATTTGATACAAATGAACTTATTTACAAAATAGAAATAGAGACATAGGAAGCAAACTTTATGGTTGTCAAAAGGGAAGGGTGGGGGAAGGGATAAATTCGTAATTTGGGAGTAACATAGATACAACTATATATAAAATAGATAAACAACAAGGACCTATTCTATAGCACAGGAAACTATACTCAATATTTTGTAATAACCTTTATGGAAAAATACTCTGCAAAAGAATGTATACATGTATATAACTGAATCACTTTGCTGTACATTTGAAACTAACACAACATTGTAAATCAGCTGTGCTTCAATTTTAGAAAAGATATTCTGTCATTTATTTTTAGTGATTAGATTTTGATGCATTTGAATAGGTATGTGTGTGTGTGTATGTGTAAGTGAATTGTGTTTGGAAGCCACTGAGCTTTTTGGGTCTATATGTTTATAGTTTTCAAATTTGGAAAAATTTTCAGCCATCAACTTTTCAAATGTATTTTCTCCTCCCTGCTCCTTACTTGCTTTGGGGCCTCTAATTAAATGTGTGTTAAAGCAGTCTATATTTCTTGCAGATTTATTTCCCACCAGTCTTTCTTGCTATGTATTTATTTTAGAGAGATTCTATTTTTATACCTTCAAATTCTTTGATCTCTTGTTATGCAGTGTCTAATCTTGTGCTATTAATACAAACAAGCGATGTTAATTTCATATATTGCATTTCCATCTGTAGAAACGTCTTTTGTTTCTTTTTTATTTCTCATTTAATTCTATACGTTTCATTTAAATTCTGAAACATAGGGTTATAGCACTTGTTTTAATGTTCTTGTCTACTAGTTCCTTCATAGCTGTCATTGCTGAGTCCCTCCCATTGGCTGATTTCTCATCTGATTATCAGTTCAGTTCAGTTCAGTCACACAGTCATGTCCGACTCTTAGTGATCCCACGGACTGCAGCACGCCAGGCTTCCCTATCCATCACCAACTCCTGGAGCTTGCTCAAACTCATGTCCATTGAGGTGGTGATGCCATCCAAACATCTCATCCTCTGTCGTCCCCTGCTGCCCCCACCTTCAATCTTTTCCAACATCAGGGTCTTTTCCAATGAGTCAGTACTTCGTATCAGGTGGCCAAAGTATTGGAGCTTCAGCTTCAGCATCAGTCCTTCCAATGAATATTCAGGACTGATTTCCTTTAGGATGGACTGGTTGGATCTCCTTGCAGTCCAAGGGACTCTCAAGAGTCTTCTCCAACACCACAGTTCAAAAGCATCCATTCTTTGGCACTCAGGTTTCTTTATATTCCAACTGTCACATCCATACACGACTACTGTAAAAACCATAGCTTTGACTAGATGGACCTTTCCTGGCAAAGTAATGTCTCTGTTTTTTAATATGCTGTCTAAATTGGTCATAGCTTTTCTTCCAAGGAGCAAGCATCTTTTAATTTCATGGCTGCAGTCACTATCTGCAGTGATTTTGGAGCCTAAGAAAATTAAATCTGTCACTGTTTCCATTGTTTCCCCATCTATTTGCCATGAAGTGATGGGACCAGATGCCATGATCCTAGTTTTTTGAATGTTGAGTTTTAAGCCAGCTTTTTCACTCTCCTATTTCACTTTCAGCAAGAGGCTCTTTAGTTCCATTTTGCTTTCTGCCATAAGGGTGGTGTCATGTGCATAACTGAGGTTTTTGATATTTCTCCTGGCAATCTTGATTTCAGTTTGTGCTTCATCCAGTCCAGCATTTCACATGATGTACTCTGCATATAAGTTAAATAAGCAGGGTGACAATATACGGCCTTGAAGTACTCCTTTCCCAATTTGGAACCAGTCCGTTGTTTCATGTCCTGTTCTAACTGTTGCTTTTTGACCTGCATACAGATTTCTAAGGAGGCAGGCAAGGTGGTTTGGTATTCTCATCTCTTGAAGAATTTTCCACAATCTGTTGTGATCTACAGAGTCAAATGCTTTAGCATAGTCATTGAAGCAGAAGTAGATGTTTTTCTGAATTCTCTTGTTTTTCCTATGATCCAATGGATGTTGGCAATTTGATGTCTGGTTTCTCTGCCATTTTAAAATCCAGCTTGAACATCTGGGTTCTCGGTTCATGTACTGTTGAAGCCTGGCTTCGAGAATTTTGAGCATGACTTTGCTAGGGGGAGATGAGTGCAATTGTATGGTAGTTTGAACATTCTTGGGCATTGCCTTTCTTTGGGATTAGAATGAAAAGTGACCTTTTCCAGTCCTATGGCCACTGCTGAGTTTTCCAAATGTGCTAGCATATTGAGTGCAGCACTTTCATAGTATCATCTTCTAGGATTTGAAATAGCTTAACTGAAATTCTATCATCTCCACTAGTTTTACTCATACTGATGCTTCTTAAGGCCCACTTGACTTCACATTCCAGGATGCCTGGCTCTATGTGAGTGATCACACCATCATGGTTATCTGGATCATGAAGATCTTTTTTGTATAGTTTTTCTGTGTATTCTTGCCACCTCTTCTTAATATCTTCTGCTTCTGTTAGATCCATACTGTTTCTGTCTTTGTTGAGCCCATCTTTGCATGACATGTTACCTTGGTATCTCTAATTTTCTTGAAGAGGTCTCCAGTCTTTCCCATTCAATTGTTTTCCTCTTATTTCTTTGCATTGATCATAGGAAGGCTTTCTTATCTCTCCTTGCTATTCTTTGGAACTCTGCATTGAGATGGATGTATCTTTCCTCTTCTTGTTTGCCTTTCACTTATCTTCTTTTCTCAGCTATTTGTAAGGCCTCCTCAGACAACCCATTTTGCCTTTTTGCATTTCTTCTTCTTGGGGATGGTTTTGATTAATGCCTCTTGTACAATGTTATGAACCTTTGTCCATAAGCACTCTATCAAAGCTAATCCCTTGAATCTATTTGTCACTTCCACTGTATAATCCTAAGACATTTGATTTAGGTCATACCTGAATGGTCCCTTGGTTTTCCCTCCCTACTTTCTTCAATTTAAGTCTGAATTTGGCAATAAGGAGTTCATGATCTGAGCCACAGTCAGCTCCCGGTCTTGTTTTTGCTGACTATATACAGCTTCTCCATCTTCAGCTGCAAAGAATATAATCAGTCTGATTTCGGTATTGACTATCTGGTGATGTCCATGTGTAGAGTCTTCTGTTCTGTTGTTGGAAATGGGTTTTTGCTATGACCAGTGCGTTCTCCCAGCAAAACTCTGTTAGCCTTTGCCCTGCTTCATTCTGTACTCCAAGGCCAAATTTGCCTGTTACTCCAGGTATCTCTTGACTTCCTACTTTTGCATTCCTGTCCCCTATGATGAAAAGAACATCTTTTTTTGATGCTAGTTCCAGGTCTTGTAGGTCTTCATAGAACCGTTCAGCTTCTTTATATCTCTATTTCTTATCTAATATTTTTCTACTGAATAACAGACATTGTGTGTGTTACAAACCAGAATGTTTGGATTGAGTTTTCATCTTTTAAAGACTGTTTCAGCTGACAGTTGTTTTACTTGAGGCTATCAATTTGATACCTTCAAGATCTATTTTTATTTTTTTAATTACTGTATTTTTTGGCTTTGCCATGAAGCATGCGGGATCTTAGTTCCCTGACCAGAGATTAAATCCTGGCCTCCAGCAGCTGAAGCATGGAGTCCAAACCACTTGACTGCCATGGAATTCCCAAGGCCTGTTTTTAAATTTTGCTGGACCCACTGAGTGTAGCCTCATTGCAGAACCCTTTGCCTTTACACTGACCATTTCTCCTCTTGCGTCTCCATTGAATGTTGCCTATATTTCTGTTCTGGCTGGAAAGATGCAAGTGTCTTCCTGCTCTGTGTATGTTCTGGGCATTCCTTAGACTACAATTCTCTGGTCACTCTTTATAGAGCTTCCTGGGGATTCACTCTCCCCACATGCAGTCGAGTACTCTGCAAAGACTCAGTGGCACCTTCACACGGATTGCAGGAGTTCTCTCTCTGCATTGTATCTTCCTTTCCAGAACTCTTTCCTGGCCTCAGCCTTCCTGAACTATAATCTCTGCTTCCTTCAACTGAGAAGGCCATCATAACTGGCCATTCCCCCTTCTCTGTATCACACTTCAGAACAAGTTAGTTTCCTTCCTCAAACAGCTCACAGTTCTGCATTGTCTGTTTTTTGGTATTTGTCAGCATTTGGTTTATATATCAGGCTGTTGTTCAGTTGCTCAGTCGTGTCCGACTCTTTGTGACCCCATGGACTGCAGCACACCAGGCCTCCCTGTCCTTCACTGTCTCCCAGAGTTGGCTCAAACTCATGTCCATCGAGTCAGTGATGCCATCCAACCATCTCTTCCTCTGTCGCCCCCTTCTCCTCCTGCCTTCAGTCTTTCCCATCATCAGGGTCTTTTCCAATGAGTCGGCTCTTGGTATCAGGTGGCCACAGTATTGAAGCTTCAGCTTCAGCATCAGTCCTTCTAGTGAATATTCAGGACTGATTTCCTTTAGGATTGACTGGTTTGATCTCCTTGCAGTCCAAGGGACTTTCAAGAGTCTTCTCCAACACCACAGTTCAAAAGCATCAATTTTTCAGTGCTCAGCCTTCTTTATGGTCCAGCTCTCACATCTGCATTTGACTTCTGGAAAAACCATAGCTTGACTATACAGACCTTCATTGGCAAAGTCATATCTCTTCTTTTTAATACACTGTCTAAGTTTGTCATAGCTTTTATTCCAAGGAGCAAGTGTCTTCTAATTTCATGGCTTCAGTCAGCATCTGCAGTGATGGTAGCCCCAAGAAGATAAAATCAGTCAGTTTCCACTTTTCACCCCATCTATTTGCCATGATATGATGGACCAGATGCCATGATCTTCATTTTTTGAATGTCAAGTTTTAAGCCAGCTTTTTCACTCTTCTCTTTTACCCTCATCAAGAGGCTCTTTAGTTCCCCTTTGCTTTCTGTGATTTGAGTAGTATCATTTGTATATCTGAGATTGTTGATATTTCTCCCAGCAATCTTGATTCCAGCTTGTGATTCATCCTGCCTGACATATCACATAATGTACTCCACATATAAGCTAAATAAGCAGGGACACCATATAGAGCCTTATATATTATATTTAAAGCTTTTTAGTCATTTATGGAGAAATATGAAGACTAGTATGACACCATTCACTCCATCAGGGCAGAAAGTATAAGTATTGTGAATTTTAATGTGCCATTTAAAAAATTATAACTCATACAGCATGGGGAATATTTATCAGTTCAGTTCAGTCACTCAGTCATGGCCGGCTCTTTGCGACCCCATGAACTGCAGCATGCCAGGCCTCCCTATCCATCACCAACTCCCGGAGTCCACCCACACCCATGTCCATTGAGTCGGTGATGCCATCCAACCATCTCATCCTCTGTCTCTCCCTTCTCCTGCCTTCAATCTTTCCCATCATCAGGGTCTTTTCAAATGAATCAGCTCTTCACCTCAGGTGGCCAAAGGACTGGAGTTTCAGCTTCAACATCAGTTCTTCCAATGACTGATTTCCTTTAGGATGGACTGGTTGGATCTCCTTGCAGTCCAAGGGACTCTCAAGAGTCTTCTGCAACAGCACAGTTCAAAAGCATCAATTCTTCAGTGTTCAGCTTTGTTTATAGTCCAACTCTCACATCCATACATGACTACTGGAAAAACCATAGCCTTGACTAGACGGACCTTTGTTGGCCAAGTAATGTCTTTGCTTTTAAATATGCTGTCTAGGTTGGTCATAACTTTTCTTCCAAGGAGTAAGTGTCTTTTTATTTCATGGCTGCAGTCACCATCTGCAGTGATTTTAGAGCCCCCAAAAATAAAGTCTACCACTGTTTCCACTGTTTCCCCATCCATTTGCCATGAAGTGATGGACCAGATGCCATGATCTTAGTTTTCTGAATGTTGAGCTTTAAGCCAACTTTTTCACTCTCCTCTTTCACTTTCAGCAAGAGGATCTTTAGTTCTTTTTTGCTTTCTGCCATAAGGGTGGTATCATCTGCATATCTAAGGTTATTGATATTTCTCCTGGCAATCTTGATTCCAGCTTGTGCTTCCTCCAGCCCAACATTTCTCATGATGTACTCTGCATATAAGTTAAATAAGCAGGGTGACAATATACAGCCTTGACGTACTCCTTTTCCTATTTGGAACCAGTCTGTTGTTCCATGTCCAGTTCTAACTGTTGCTTCCTGACCTGCATACAGGTTTCTCAAGAGGCAGGTCAGGTGGTCTGGTATGCCCATCTCTTTCAGAATTTTCCACAGTTTATTGTGATCCATAGAGTCAAAGGCTTTGGTGTAGTCAATAAAGCAGAAATAGATGTTTTTCTGGAACTCTCTTGCTTTTTTGATGATCCAGCGGATGTTGGCAATTTGATCTCTGGTTCCTCTGCCTTTTCTAAAACCAGCTTGAATATCTGGAAGTTCACGGTTCACATATTGCTGAAGCCTGGCTTGGAGAATTTTGAGCATTACTTTACTAGCGTGTGAGATGAGTGCAATTGTATGGTAGTTTGAGCACTCTTTGGCATTGCCTTTCTTAGGGATTGGAATTTGGGGGGATATTTATAATAACCTTAAATAGGGTATAATCTATAAATTTTTGAATCACTATGTTGTACACTGGCAGCTAATAATACTTCAACTGGAAAACAAAAATAATAATAAAAAGCATGATTTAAATAATCATTTAATTTACAATATTTTCTAATTTCCCTTGGAATTTCTTTTTTGACCTAATTTTTAGAAATGTGCTTATTTCCAACACAGGAAGATGTTTTGCTTACAATGATGTTACTAATTTCTAGGAAAATTTCACTAGGGCCAGAGCACATTCTCTTTATAATGACTATCCTTTGAAATTTGTTGAGATTTGCTTTATGCTCAGCATATTATCATTTTTGGTAGAGATATTGTGAACACATCAGAAGAATGACAGTTTTATATGTATAACACACATGCACACACAGAGACACATATGCATATATATGCATGCATGCACATGTGCTCAGTCACTTCATGTCCGACTGTTTGTAAACATATGGACTCTGGCATCTCCCTGATCAAAGGGTACAAATATATATGTATATACAAAGCATGCAAATAAGCTGATGTAATTAACTTGTGTAGATCACTGTATATATATTTGCATTATTTGCATTGATCAGATAATCTCTACTGTTGCTGATTTCTTATGTCACATGTTGTATTTTCCAAAGATAGTTGCAAAAATACCTTCCACCATACAAGGTATTCAACAATGTGTCCTGGCTACTCTTCCCTCCAGAGACGAGGTTGATTGCTCCCTTTGAACCTAGTGGGTTTGGGATGACTTCAACAATAGAGAATGGGAAGAATTCAACCGTGTGACTTCCAAGGCTAGGTCATAAGTGTGATTTGGTGTCTGTCTTGTTTGCTGGCAAACGCGCGCTTAAGAGCCCTCAGCTGCTACTGAAGAAGGGCTGGATCAGAGCACTGTGTCATGGGGTGGACACGTGGAAAAAGACAACATGCAGACATTCTGGTCAGCAGTCCTAGCCTTCCTAGCTTCACCAGACTTTGAGTGGGTCTTCAGGTAACTCCAGCTCTTAGTCACAGAATCACTTTAGCCTTCACATCTTCCCAGCTGAGGCCTCACACATCATGAGGGAGACACAGCTACTCTTTCTTATTTTTTAGTTGCTCAGTCGTGTCGGATCTTTGCAACCCCATGGACTGTAACCCTCTAGGTTCCTCAGTCCATGGGATTTTCCAGGCAAGAATCCTGGAGTGGCATGCCATTTCTGTTTCCAGGGTTTTTTTTTTTTCCAATGCTGGGATCGAACCCACGTGTCCTGCATTGGCAGGCAGGTTCTCTACCTCTGAGCCACCAGGGAAGCCCCACGGCTATCCCTACTGTGCTCCATCTGAATTGCTAACCCACAAAATCTGTTAGCATTACAATATTATTGTTTTAAGCTGTTAAGTTTGGGGCTCATCTGTCTGGCATCAGTGGTGACTGGGGTAGAAATGTAGGATCTGGAAATAGGGTGCTACCCATGACCAAAACCTAACACAGCCAGCATGGGTCTCAGGACCAACACGGAGCAGAAGCTGGAAAGGCCAGTGAGGAGGCTATTAGTGTAAACTTGAAATCCCTTGAGAAGATGTTATCGTAGGCGGGAGAGCAGTAGGACATTATTAGTGGACTGAAAGAAGGTAACCCTTTTATGTCATGCCATGAAGTTTGGCAACTATTCTCCATGGTGTTATAGAAAATGCATCTAATGAATCAATGGATTTGCATAAGGAGTTACCTGGGCAAAATCTTAAAAGTGCCAAGTCTTTTTACTTGGTCACAAATAATAAGATACAGATAGAGAGCAAAAAATTTTCAAGACAGTTTTTAAAAACTATAAAGGAGTCAGGTTTTTAGAGTTTAAGAATAAAACTGTTCTTATTCCAGTCAGAGCAAAAGATTCTCAAAGTAAAAAAGATAATTTTAAAAGATACATGCACCCCTATGTTCATAGGAGCACTATTTACAGTAGCCAAGACATGGCAACAACCTATATGTCCATCGACAGGTGAATGGATAAAGAAAATGTGGTGCATATATACAATGTATATATACTACTTAGTCTTAAAAAACAAAACAATGCCATTTGCAGCAACATGGATATAAATAGAGATTATCATACTAGGTGAAGTAAGTCAGAAAGAGAAAGACAAATACAATATGATATCCCTGATATGCAGAACCTAAAAGGTGAGACTGATGAACCTATCTAAAAAACAGAAACAAACAGACGGAGTGAACAGACTTGTGGTTGCCAAGGAGGAGGGGGGTGGGGGAGGGATGACGGGGATTTCGGGATGAGCAGCTGCCAACAGTTATATAGAATGGGTAACAACAAAGTCCTACCGTACAGTGCTGTGTATTCAATATCCTGTAATAAACCTGCAATGAAAAAGAATATATATTTTAAAAATATAAATTAAAAGAGGACAGAATCTCTGGGCAAATATCAAATATAGGACTTTGTCAGGAAAACATCTCAAAGTTTAGCAGTGATTTTGTTAAATTCCCAATTGACCGGAATGCCTAAGGATTTAATCTTATGCCTAAATCAATGTTAAAAAATTAAAGCTCAATTTTAAAAACCAATGATTTTTAAATCAAAGTTGTTCAATGTTTCCAAATTAGATTACTCATTTTTGTACATGTATATGCATAAGAAATTTCTAGAGGCCTATAGACTGACATGAAAACAAAGGATCCCTCTGGGACACAGAATGAAGAATATAGGAAGGGGGAAATTTTTCTTTATGTTTCTGTATATTTCTGTATTTTCTGTTTTTTTTTTTTTCAGTGAGAACGCATTGATTTTATAAAGGTTAATTTGAATTTCTCGGTGAATATAGCAACATGTGTGGTTTTATGTTCTTGCCTCAGTTGAATCTACCAAGCATAGTTTAATCTTCATTTGATAAATTGTCATTTTATGCTCTTCATAGTTTCATTATTTGCTCAATACAAATGTAGATATGTGATGGACTGAATCTATTCTTATGTGGAACATAATTTCATAGTACTTTTTGCAACTAAACCCTTTATATATAATGTTTATTGATTTTCTCTTGGTTTCTCTTCTAAATGTAAAGTTGTTTTCTAAAAAAGAATGTAAAAACTTCCCAATGAAGTCGTGAGAACATAAAGACGTCCTCGACTACAGGCATTATTTGAAATCATTCTGAAAGTGCCAACCAATGCAAAAGGGGAAAAGATATAAGAGGAGAAAACAAACAATTATTTGTGGATCATAGTGTTGTCTATACAGAAAACCTGAAAGAATAAAAATCTATTGGAACTGGTAGCAGCGGTCATTAAGGTACCAACTTCTAGATAAATATGTCCCCATACCAACTGCTAAGAGAAAAAAAAAAGCTTTGCTTCATTAAAGATAATATTTGTCTATACTAGCAATAACCAACTAGAAAACATTCTTAAAAGGAAGAAAAAATTCCATTCCCGATAGCAACAAAAAACTAAAATATAGTAGAAGTTCAACAACAAATGTTCGATACCTTTTTGAAGAAAACCATGAACATTACTGAAAGACATTTGTAAGATATAACCACGGAATTTCTTGAGTATGAGAGTGATACTCATTGGACACGTACTACGTGGCAGGCACTATGCTACTCTCCATATGTGTTATATATAATTCTCGTAAGAGTCCCATGACATGGGTTCTATTATTACCTCTGCTTGAAAGATGAGGACACTGAAGATTCACAAGATGAACCGACTGGCCAAAGGAGAAACGCTGTCTTTGTTTCTGTTCTGTTCAGTCGCTAAGTCGTGTCCAGCTCTTGAGACCCCATGGACTACAGCACAACAGGCTTTCCAGTTTCACTATCTCCTGGAGTTGGCTCAAATTAATGTCCACTGAGTCAGTGATGCTATCTAACCATCTCATCCTCTGCCGCTCCCTTCTCCCACCTTCAATCTTTCCCTTCATCAGGGTCTTTTCCAATGTGTCAGTTCTTCTCATCAGGTGGCCAAAGTATTGGAGCTTTAGCTTCAGCATCAGTTCTTCCAATGAATATTCAGGGTTGATTTCCTTTAGGATTGACTGGTTGGATCTCCCTGCAGTCCAAGGGACTCTCAAGAGTCTTCTCCAGCACCAAAATTCAAAAGCATAATTCTTCAGTGTTTAGCCTTCTTTATGGTTCAACTCTCACATCCTTGTAGCTTTCCTTCCAAGGAGCAAGCATCTTTTAATCTCATGGCTTCAGTCACCATCCACAATGATTTGGGACCCCAAGAAAAGAAAATCTGTCACTGTTGCCATTTTTTCCCATCTATTTGTCATGAAGTGATGGGACTGGATGCCGTTATCTTCATTTTTTTTTTTTAATCTTCGTTTACTGAATGTTGAGTTTTTAGCCAGCTTTTTCACTCTCCTCTTTCACCCTCATCAAGAGGCTCTTTCGTTCCCCTTCACTTTCTGCCATTAGAGTGGTATCATCTGCATATCTGAGGTTGTTCATATTTCTCCTGGTAATCTTGATTCCAGTTTGTGATTCATCCAGCCCAGCATTTTGCATGATGTATTTTGCATATAAGTTAAATAAGCAGGCTGACAATATATAGCTTTGTCATACTCCTTTCCCAATTTTGAACCAGTTCACTGTTCCATACCTGATTCTGTTGTTTCTTTGTCCTCATATAGGCTTCTCAGGAGGCAAGTAAGGTGGTCTGGTATTTCCATCTCTTTGGGAATGTTCCACAGTTTGTTGTGATCCACACAGTCAGAGGCTTTAGTACAGTCAGTGAAGCACAGGTAGCTGTTTTTCTGGAATTCCTTTGTTTTCCCTAGGATCCAATGAATATTGGCAAGTTGATCTCTGGTTCTTCTGCCTTTTCCAAACTCAGCTTGTAATCTGGAAGTTCTTGGTTCATGTACTGCTGAAGCCTAGCTTGAAGGATTTTGAGCTTAACCTTGCTAGCATGTGAAATGAGTGCCACTGTGCGATAGTTTGAACATTCTTCGGCATTGCCCTTCTTTGTTGAGTGCCTGTTTAATCATTGTTTCCTCATGGTGCCTTGTCATTTCTTTCCAAATGGTTATAGAGTCAATGCAATTCCAAGCAAAATCTTAAGAGGAAGATTTTTGAAACTTAAAACTTCATCTGGAAGAGTAAATGTTAAAAACTGCTTAAGGTGTTCTTTTAAAAGAAGACTAATGAAGAAGAAATTGCTCTAGTAGGGCTTAAAATAGTGTCATTAAAGGGGTGTGATAGAGGCAGAGAAATCAATTCATGTACTGACAATGTTGTTATTTCAAATTTGGAGTGAAGTGAATTCAATAAGTGGTATGGGAACAACTGGATATCCAGTTGCAAACCGTGAGACTAGCTAGCTTCTTCAAAAATAATAAATAAAATGAAATGAAAATGAATTGAAGTTCTCAATAAAGTGATAAGAATACCAACAGAAAATATAGGAGAATATACATAAGGATGGGCTTCCCAGGTGGTGCTAGTGGTAAAGAACCCTCCTGCCAATGAAGGAGAGCCGGGTTCAGTCCTGGGTCAGAAAGATCCTCTGGAGGAGGAAATGGCAAACCCACTCCAATATTCTTGCCTGGAGAATTCCATGGACAGAGGAGCCTGGTGGGCTACAGTCCATGGGGTCTCAAGAGTCAGACACGACTGAAGTGACTGAGCTTGCACACACACATACATAGGACCGTCTTTCTAAGTAAGACATTAAATGTCTGAATTCTGAGCACTTCTCTAGCAAATTATTGGAATCCAAGGAGAGGGGTGTTGGAACCTTCTGCCTATAGCCAGTGGGTCAGAAACAGAAGTGACAACTTGGACTTGCCATTGGCCTTGGCCACTGAACTGCCAGGGAAGTCCCCGATTATTTAATTTAATTCTTACAACAACTCCATGAGGTTGGTTTTAATTTTCACACAAATTTTCTGTTTTAGAGTAATTTTGGATTTAAGAAAAATGGCAAAGACAGTACAGAGAATTCCTGTTTCCTCCATACTCAGTTTCCTTTCTTATTAATATTTTCCACTAATATAGTACATTTGTCAAAATTAAAGATCTAATCTTGATACATTTTATTAATTGCCTATAGACTGTGTGTGTCTATATGTGCTCAGTGGAGTCTGACTCTTTGCGACTCAGCCAGGCTCCTCTGTCCATGGGATTTCCCAGGCAAGAATACGGGAGTGGGTTGCCATTTCCTTCTCCAGGGGATCTTCGCAACCCAGGGATGGAATCCAAGTCTCTTGCATCTCCTTCATTGGCAGGCAGATTCTTTATCATTAGCATCACCTGGGAAGCCCTTATTAACTAAAGTTCATATTGATTCATATTGTACGCAGATCAGGTAGGAAGCTCTGGGGAAGGAGAACCAGGCATGGCTTTCTTGACAGAAGAGAAACCATTTTTGGTGTAAGCCATTCTGTGATTTAAGCCCAGCCACAGTGCTTGCCCTTGAAAGGTTTCAGGAATGAATGATCGTAAGGGAAATGAGAGAACGCAGGAACTATGGAAAAGCAGTCAAGAAACAACAGTTCAGTGATTAAAACAGAGTCTTACTTCCTCCTCAAGGTATGTAGTAGGTAACAATCTGATACATACCTTTGAGGTCTTCAGGAACTGAGGCCCTCATCCTGCTGGAGGGTGGAAAGATGATGCTGACTTCTGACTTTAAACTACTAAAGCTTGGCTTCTGTGGACTCTTGCCCCAATTCTATGTTGAATTCTCCTCTACACCAGCCGCTTCATGAATGTGCATATACCATCCAAGCCCTACCATGAGTATTCATGAATCCTTAGCTTAAGACTTCTCAAAACTTTGCTGTTTAGAGAGACACTGCTTTGGAGAAGATCCCCAGTGTGCTCCTTCCTTGCTACAGATATAGTAAATCCTTCCTTCTGCTCTCTGCCTTGGTCATGTCTTTCGGTTCAACACCCACCGAGAAGCAAACTCAGGTTTCCGGTAACAATATGATTTTTATCAAACGTCCTTTATCTGCTCCAGGATACGTTACATTTAGTTGTCATATCTTCTTATGCCCCTCTTGGTTGCAACAGCTTCTCAGCCTTTTCTTGTTTTTGCTGACCTTGACCATTTTGAGATGTCCCTTGAATTTACTAAAACCTTTTAAACGTGCTTTTCTATGAGAATTTAGAATGAATCAGTATAACTTTTCCCTTTGGAGCCAGGTAAGATCCTAAGGATTTCATGTTTGTAGCAATATTTTGAAATTTGAGTTCTAGTTTATCATTAACCTTCTCTTTATATGCTTCTGTTTTATCTCTTAAAAATTCTTTCTTAAATGTCTTAACATTAAAATATAAGTGTAAATTTTACTAGGATTTTTTTTCACTACTTTTACATGTTTTTAATATCCTTTTCTTTCTTGGATTCCTTGTTCTTTCCTGAAGGAAAAATTTTCAAGAAAAATGAATAGGTGAGAAACTTTCTAAGTCGTTTATGTTCATGTTTTCTTTAACCTGCAAAGTGAAGATGATATCTATCCTGTAAATAGTTGAAGATTAGGTGAAGCAAGAGTTAAACTTTTAGGAATGTGTCTGGCACGTTAGAAGCAATCAATGTTAGCTTTTGTTACTATTGCAGTGACTATGAATTATTTTGTAATTATAAAGAAAAATATACACAGACAAATGCAAATAAGGAAGTTAGTGGCAAGATAGTAGAGAAATATAACATATATATATATAAATATATAATCTATAATAAAGAAGGAGATTAGGTAGAGCAATAGAATAGGTGACGCAACCCCTGTAATCAACATGGTAAATATGGAAAAAGCCTGATCATTTTTGCCAGCCACTTTAACCTGGGTTATGCGGTCAGCTATAGTCCAGAAAGCCACGTGGGCATTCAAAGCCACACAGCCCATCTGTCTCCTCAGAGGTCACTGGAGTTTATCAGCTGTTGTGTACCCTTAGCATGAGTCAGGAGGGTGCCGGGGAAATGTCTTTCTAGTTACAAGGACTGACAATTTAGTTCAAAGATAAATAAACACAAAATAACACTTGAGAAGCATATGTCATGTCCAATGCAGACTGAGTCTTTCAGAAGAAGGTAAAAAGCATCTAGCGTATTCTTTACACAGACCAAAATTTCTTCAGTCGATTCTTTGCTGTTCATGAGCAAGGAGAGAGAACAAATTGTTATGCCCGATACCAGATTTCAGGGCTGGAATTTTGTAGTGTGATTCATGTGGCTATATTTAATATTTGCAGAGTCACAGAGTAACTCCAGTCGGAGTTCAGGGACGCCTTCACCCCAGGGATCCCTCTCTTCCAGGGCCCTGCTTAGAAACCCTTCGAGGGTGGTCTTGATCCAGCATAGAAACTCATTCCCCCTTAAACGGCTGTCCAGTGATTCCTTCAGGATCAATGCTGGCAAAACACATCTGAGTCTTTCGTGTTAACCTAAGGACGCGTTGCCCTTATAAATATAAAGTGTTTACCTCTCTTGATCTTGTTAAAGGTCTGTGATCAGTTGGGAATTTTTAACACCAGGCCTCTGGTAGTTTCCTGCGCTGGGCTAGTAGAATCCTGGAATGGGAGGAATACACACACAAAAAAAGAGAAAAGAAGTCAGATTTTTAAAAATGTGTGGGTTTGTGATCATTAGGGTAGGATATTGTGCTTGAGTCTTCTTAGGATGTACTTGTAAATATTGATAGAATAATATTTAAATAACAAAAGACGTGGCTTCATCAATTGGTACTTTAAAATCTTTCGCAGGAAAGAGAGAAAGGATAATGTGGCTAATAAAGGAAATGCTGATAAGTATTAAAAAAAACAGAACACTTCTGATGGCTTCACACTCCAAATGGAAGCCTGGGAAATAAGGAAACACAAAATAAAACAGCTGGGTGGACTCAAAGGAAATAAGAAAGGTTTTCTCCCCAGTACATTCCTCCAAACAGAAACTTCAGAGGAAAAATAAAATTGCTCCCAATCATTACAGGGGAACATTTAAGAATTCTAATATTGTAAATAGACATCCAGGCTGAGTTTTCCATGCAAAGCTAGAGCAGGAAATAAATCCTTAGGTATCAACTAAGAGACTAATACAGCAATAAGAGTATTTTCAGAGGTTTAAAGTAAATCACTAAAAATAAAATTGCAAAAACAACATAATGAAGACATTTTGTTAGATGTCACACATGACAACATATATACATACCCGGCTTTTTCTGAGATTGAACGAGATATAAAGTGCTTTGAAACTGTAAAACATTACTCAAATGTGTGGCAATATTAGGGTTATATGGGAAATAAAAGCATCAGAACTCTTCACCCTTCTCCCATTTCCCATTCCTTACATTTACCTTAAAATGCAAGAGTTTATTTCTAACCAAGAAACTAGAGAGGCTGCCTAATGTAAAATGGAATGCACAAAATCTGGCTTTTCCTTATTCTCTTATTGTTCAGTTGTGATAAGATTTGTTTTCCCAGTTGATATTTAAAAATAGTTTTGGAGAATTTCAAGCAGACACAGAGTTAGAAAGAATCGTATCATGAAGTCCAAGTTCTGTCTCATCCCTTAGCTTCAGCGCTTATTCATTTTTGCCCAGTCTTGTGTGTGCTGAGTCACTCAGTCCTGTCTGACTCTTTGTGACCCCATGGACTGCAGCCCACCAGGCTCCTCTGTCCACAGGATTCTCCACACAAGAATACTGGAGTGGGTTGCCATGCCCTCCTCCAGGGGATCTTCCTAAGCCAGGGATTGAACCCAGGTCTCCCGCATTGCAGGTGGAGTTTTTACCATCTGAGCCACCAGGGAAACCTGTCCTACTCCATCTCTAATCCTCCCTCCCTCAACTCAGGCTATTTTGAAGCAAACACCAGACATCATTATCATTTCAGTCAGAATTCCTAAAAGATAAAAACCATTCAAAGAGAACGTGAACCTCAATATCATGAAGTGAAAAATGTCTGACTCTTTAAGACCCCCTGGACTGTGGCCCTCCAGGCTCCTCTGTCCATGAGATTCTCCAGGCAAGAATTCTGGAGTGGGTTGCCATCCCCTTCTCCAGGGGATCTTCCCAACCCAGGGATCGAACCCAGGTCTCCTGCATTGCTGGCAGATTCGTTATTGTCTGAGCCACCAGGAAAGCTTAATATCACAATGGCACCTTAAAATAGGAGCAATTCTTTAATTTCATCCCAAACCAGTCAGTGCTTCATTTCCTTGATTGTCCTATAGTTTTTTTTTTAACAAGTGGTTTGGATCAGGATCCAAAAAGTGGCTTATCATTGTGGTTGATTGATTACCTCTTAAGACTAAAAACTCATGGGTGCCATACAACATGGCACATTAACAATAGCCCCAATTAAAAAAAAAAATCTATGGGTGCTGCAATGATCTCCCCACCACCCCCCTAGGTCAGCAGGGCTGACCTAGGACTCAGGACCTCACCCTCTGCCTGAAAAGGGCTCTTCCTTGAGTTCCCCTCTTCTTCACTTATCTCCAGGCTCCACAGGCTCTGAGGATCTAGCAAAGATGTTAGGACCTACAAGTCAATGAGAAAACTGTTTTTAAAAGCCTCCGACATATACTTGTCCTTGATCCTTAAAGCCTGCGTTGGTCACTGGTTTAAGAAACGTGGAGAACAGTCTCGTAGAAATTTCTGTGTAAATGTAAAGCGGTATCGTTGTCCTTGTAGAATGTTTTAGAGGGGAGAGCGTCACACAGGAAGGACACAGAAAACTGAACCATGAGCCGTGGATGTTGCCACCTTCTGAGCATCCTTAACTTAACCAGACAGTTATTCACAGGCTCAGAAACCTCTGGGACAAGAAGCCATGGCTGTAAGTCAAGAGAGGAAAAATTGACTATTTCCTTGATACCCACTGAAGAGAAGAAAGTCAGGTAGAGAGTAGATCATTTAAGTACAGGAAGAGGGAAAGCTCCCCCAAGTCAGTGTCCAGTTACTCAATAGGATGACAGGATAAACCACGCAGTAAATGGAGTCTCTTGCTTAGCCCCAAAGTTTGAGGAATTGTCTCCTTAAGTTTTCAGTAGTAAAGAATTAGGTGAGTGAATCTATCCCTCCCACCTCCGTTCTTCTCCCAGAGGAGAAAATGGTGGCCTAGAGGGGCTATGAGATTTGCCCCAAATTGACCCACTTACCTGCAGAGTGCGATACCTTGGCCACATGAAGCA
Organism: Cervus canadensis; assembly: GCF_019320065.1. NCBI lineage: Eukaryota > Metazoa > Chordata > Mammalia > Artiodactyla > Cervidae > Cervus > Cervus canadensis. Next base: position 26,547,491 of record NC_057392.1, read on the forward strand.
AAGAGCTGACAAATTCCCTCTGTCCACGGGAATTTCAGGAGTGGGTTGCCATTTCCTCCTCCAGGGGATCTTCTCAACCCGGGAATCAAACCTGTGTCTCCTGCATTGGCAGGCAGCCTCTTTACCCCTGAGCCGTTAGGAAAGCCCCATTGGGGAGCTTGCTGCTGCTGCTGCTGCTAAATCACTTCAGTCGTGTCCGACTCTCTGCGACCCCAGAGACGGCAGCCCACCAGGCTCCTCTGTCCCTGGGATTCTCCAGGCAAGAACACTGGAGTGGGTTGCCATTTCCTTCTCCAATGCATGCCTGCATGCTAAGATGCTTCAGTCGTGTCCAACTCTGTGTGACCCTGTGGACAGCAGCCCACCAGGCTCCTCCATCCATGGGATTCTCTAGGCAAGAATACTGGAGTGGGTTGCCATTTCCTTCTCCACTGGGGAGCTTAAGTACTGTCAGTTGGAGAAGAGGAGAGAGGATGTAGCCAGTTCAGAGAAGAGCGAATGATCTTTAGGAAAGGTGAAGGTGCCCTAAGAGGAAAGGATGGGAGACACGATGGTTTGTGAGGAGTCTGGTTTTGGGGCCAACATCTGGTCTCCTGTCCTGGGGTAAGGCTGGATCTTCCCAGCTGACGACCCTCCCGGAGAGGGAATTTAAGTCAATTGAGTTCCTTTTGGAGGATCTGACTCTAGGGAGCTAAGAGGGGATTCAGAGAAAGCCTCTTCCTGGGTGTGCTGCTTTTCCAGTGGCTTTAGCTCAAAATAATTAGTATCCTACCTAAAGCAACATATTTTGGGGTGGTATGTCCTGAACTCCTTCACTGTTTAGTAAATGTTTGTTGAGTATCCCAATGCCACAGGATCAGGTGGAGAGGGAGGTGGGAGGGGGGATCAGGATGGGGAATACATGTAAATCCATGGCTGATTCATGTCAATGTATGGCAAAAACCATTACAATATTGTAAAGTAATTAACCTCCAACTAATAAAAATAAATGGAAAAAAAAAAAGCATACTTGGGGATTTTTTTTTTTTTTTTTTTGTTTTAGCACTAGGCTTGTTTCTGCCTCAATCCTAGAGAACCCAGGTTTGATCCCCGGGTCAGGAAGATCCCTTGGAGGAGGACATGGCAACCCACTCCAGCATTCTTGCCTGGAGACTCCCATGGACAGAGGAGTCTGGTAGGTCATAGTCCATGAGGTCTCAAAGAGTCAGACACAACTGAGAACCTTTCACTCTTGTTTCTCTGAATTCAAGCCTCACAGCGTATCCTCAGGTGGAATACTCTGGAAGGTGGGGGTTTCTGTCATCCACTTGAGCGCTGGTATTCGCATCATCACCCCTTATCTGCTCTTTCCTGCACCGTCTTTACCTCCTCATCTCCCTGCGACAACTGAGGATCAACGTTTTTTGTGCAGAGGGTGTCCACGCCTGGCTGTCAGGAAGGTAAAAAGACGTCTACAAGGTGTGCAGGCGGCTGTCTGCCCTTGAACTCTTTTCTTTTCTGCTCACTTCAGAACTGTCGTTTGAAAGATAACTTTCATTATCACCATGGTCCAACCCCCTCTTTTTCTAGATGAGAACGCTGGAGCCTAGGGAGGCGGGGGTCTGGCTCAAGGTCGCCCGAAGCGTCCATGGCAGAGCCGGGCTCGGAGGCCGGGTCCCCGCCTTGCTCTGTGGATCTTGCTTTATCACACAGGACAATCCAATCTATTCAGCAAAGGAGGGATTTGTGTGGAAATGGCTTCCATTTGTGTGTGAGATAACCGACACGGAATTTCTTGGGTAGTTGAGGGGAAAAAGAAAAAATCCCTACTGGGAACACATTTAAAATGAAAAGCTGTGAAAATGGACGCCTTTCCGAGCAAAGGTGTTTAACCGGCTTCCTGGAGTGACTTGTGTTGGGAACACTTAGGAAGCACATGCTGACCCAGTTAACACAAGGGAGGCATCAGACTCCAGCCAAAGGAGTCCTAAGAGAGAAAGGCGTCTTTTTTGGAAAAGTACACCAATACCATCTTCATTTTTTTCCATTTTACTTTGTTTATTAAGGTAATACGTGCCCATAGGGACAGTTTCAGTAGGAACCTGAATCTAATTATGAGGAAACATCTAGATGCGAGCCATTCGAAGAGCCACCTGGAGTCCTGTCTTCCAAAAAGACAGCATCATTACAGAACAGAAAAAAAGTCTAGCGGGGCAAGGATTCTTCTATCCTTGAAGAGTCCAAAGAGATAGAACATCCAAGTGCCAACTCTGAAATCTGATTAAACCCTGGACGGAATGAAAAGGTATGCAAACAACATTTGGGGGACTATTGAGGAAATTCGTGGATTGTTTATCGGTCCACATGGGAGATCACAGGGGATCACGGTGAATTTCCTGAGATGCGGGGATGACACTGTGTGTGGAGGAGAATGTCCTTGTTCTCAAGAGACACCAGCTGGAGTACTTATGAATGAAGCTTTGTGATGTTTTTCAACTCACTTCAAGCCGTGCAGAGAAAAAATGAGGGAGGGAGAAAGCGAATGTGGAACCCAGGCTAAGAGTATGTGGATACGACTTACTGCACTATTCTTTACCTTTTATATAGATTTGAACATTTTCAAGAGAAAAGTCAGAGACAAAAGTCGTGTGGGAAAAATCTCACTACAAAAAATGTGGTCTCCTGTTTCTGCCCACTTCCTGTTTCCCACGCTATCTGCTTTCAGTGTATTTCTTTGCTTAATCTGGTACGTACCTCCAAATGTAAAAATAAATGCAGATACTGCTGTTTCTTTAGTCTACAATTTTAGATCTGTCTAATAACTTTCTAGGATAATAGGTGACACTTTCAGCTCTTTTGCGGTGAGATCCACGTTTGACCTTTTTACTCTTGTAACTGAATGACGTAAGGCCATACACTGATTAACAAGTGAGTACACAATGATGACAGTTCCTCATTTGTAAAAATGACCTTTTTGACTTAGTTGCTTTATTTCTTCAGTTGCTTTCCTTTTTATGAGCTATTGTTCAGTGTTTTCTCACCTAAAAATAACAGCTCTGTAACATCCCACTCAATGCCATTTCCACATACGTCATCCCTGATAGTTCAGCTGGCAAAGAACCGCCTGCAATGCAGGAGATCCGGGTTTGATTCCTGGGTCGGGAAGATCCCCTGGAGAAGGGATAGGCTACCCACTCCAGTTTTCTTGGGCTTCCCTTGTGGCTCAGCTGGTAAAGAATACGCCAGCAATGCTGGAGATCTGGGTTCAATCCCTGGGTTGGGAAGATCCCCTGGAGGGGAGAAAGGCCAGTATTCTGGCCTAGAGAATTCCATGAATAGTCCATGGGGTCACAAAGAGTGGGACACGACTGAGCAACTTTCCCTTTTCTTCCTTAGGACACCTGATGTGGAGATCTCCCAGCACAGGTCTGGGTCTGGACTGTGCGCTCCTCAGGGTTACCGCCCTACAGTTAACTGACTTTCCCCCACCACCGCCCTGCGAATTCCTACACCTTCTCTCCCAGATTCTGCATCCCAGATTTTCTGGATCCCATGTTTTCTTTGCTTCTTTATCTGATAGCTATCTGTGTTTTGTTGAGTAGTTGAATTCCATTCCAACTCCTGACCCTTTGTTTGTGACCTTTCTCTCTCTAAAAATTCTTGGGATATTTCTTTCCCTCTGACGTCCTGACTCTTTGATGTTGGTCTTTTTCTATTCATCACGCCTGGCATTCCGTGGAATTTTTTACTTGAAGACTTGCGTTCTTCACTTCTGGGAGAATTTATTGAACTATTTACTCATTAATTTCCTTCTTTTCATTTTCTCTGGTCTGTCTTTCTGGGACTCCTGTCAGCCAGATTGGAGCTTCCACATTGAGCTTCTAATTTTGTTACCTTTTTCTTCTGTGGAACATATTCTTTTTGCTCTACTTTGAGAGAGATCTCTTTCAATTCTTTTACTGTTTTTTTCTTTTTTGCTATAATATGTATAGCTATCAGATTTTTAGTTTTCAAGGGCTCATTCTTTTTCTCTAATTTGTTCCATTTTGAGCATACTATTCTTGTTTCATGGCTATAGTATTTCTCTTATTTTTCTGTGATATATTTTTAATTAAAATTTTTTAAATTCAAAAATTTTTTATTGAAGTATGGTTGATTTGCAATATGGGCTTTCGTGGTGCTCAGATGGTATAGAATCCTCCCGCAATGCAGGAGACCTGGGTTTGATCCCTGGGTCAGGAAGATCCCCTGGAGAAGGGAATGGTAACTCACTCCAGTATTCCTGCCTAGAGAATTCCATAGACAGAGGAGCCTGGTGGGCTACAGTCCGTGGGGTCGCAGAGTCAGACACAACTGAGCGACTAACACTTTCACTTTCACTTTGATTTACAATGCAGTTTTTCCTATGCTGTATAATATATCACTTTAACTTATTTATTTTACCCGGAATAGTTTGTATCTGTTAATTCTCTACTTCTATCTCACCCCTGCCTGCTTCTCTCTCCCTGTTAGAAACAAGTAGTTTGTCCTCTATATCTGTGAGTCTGTTTCTATTTGTTATATTGAATCATTTGTTTTATTGTTTATATTTCACACATGAGTGATAACACAGAGTATTTGTTGTTTCTGACTTATTTCACTTAGCGTAACACCCTCTACATCCACCACACTGTTGCGAATGGCAGCTTTTCATGGCTAAGATATATTCCACTGAGTATATATACCATACCTTCTTTATCCATTCATCAATAGATGGACACTTAGTTTGAAGCTATATGTTGTCTATTATTGACAATGCTGCTATGAACCCTGGGGTGCACATATCTTCTCAAATTAATGTTTTCATTTTCTTCAGATACATACCCAAGAGTGGGTTTGCTGGGTCATATGGTAGTTCTATTTTTAGTTTTTTGAGGAAACTCCATACTGTTTTCCATAGTAACTGCATCAATTTACATTCCCACCAACAGTGTACTAGGCTTCCCTTCTCTATCCATCCTCAGATGGAGACTTTTTGATGACAGTCTTTTTGACAGGGGTGAGGTGACAGCTCATTGTGGTTTTGGTTTGCATTTCTCTGCAAATTGGCAGTGTTGATCATCTTTCCACGTGCTGGTTGGCAATCTGTATATTTGCTTTGGAAAAATGTCCTTTCAGCTCTTCTACCCATTTTTAATTGAGTTGTTTGGGGAGTTTTTGATATTGAGTTGTACGAGTTATTTATATATTTTGGATATTAACTCCTTATCGGTCATATCACTTGCAAATATTTTCTCCCTTTCAGTTAGTTGTCTTTTTGTTTTGTCTACAGTTTCTTTTGCTATGCAAAAGCTTTTACATCTAATCAGGTCTCATTTGTTTCTTTTGCCTTAGGAGAAGATAAAAAAATACTGCTTTGATTCATGCCAAAGAGTATTCCGCCTATTTTCGCTTCTAGAAATTTATTCATTTCAGGGCTCATATTTAGATCTTTAATTCATTTTGAGTTTACTTTTGTATCTGGTATGAGAAAATGTTCTAATCTCATTCATTCTTTTACATGTAACTTTCCCAACACCACTTATTGAAGAGACTGCCTTTTGTCCCTTGTATATTTCTGCCTTTTTTATGGTGCATTAATTGGCCACAAGTGGGTTTATTTCTGGGCTCTCAACCTTGTTGCATTGATCTATATGTTTGTGCCAATATCATACTGTTTTTATTACTTTGGCTTTGCAGTATAGGCTGAATTCAGGGAGGGTGATACACTCCGCTTTATTCTTTTTTCTCAAGATTGCTTTGGCAGGGTGGGAAGAAGTAAATTAGGAGTTTGGGATTAATAGATACATACTAATGTGTATAAAATAGACATACTAAATAGCACAGGGAATTATTACTCTATTTTGTAATAACCCTGGACTTCCCTTATGGCTCAGCTGGTAAAGAATCTGCCTGCAATGCGGGAGACCTGGGTTCGATCCCTGGGTTGGGAAGTTCCCCTGGAGAAGGAAAAGGCCACCCACTCCAGCATTCTGGCCTGGAGAATTCCAGAGACTGTATAATCCATAGGGTCACAAAGACTCGGACAGGACTGAGTGACTTTCACTTTCATTAGGGAAAATAATCTGAAAAAAAAAGATATATATATATGAATAACTGAATCACTTTGCTGTGCAGCTGAAACTAACACAACATTTTAAATCAACTATGTGGATGACAGAGGACGAGATGGTTGGATGGCATCACCAACTCGATGGACATGAATTTGAGCAAGCTCCGGGAGTTGGTGATGGACAGGGAGGCCTGGCGTGCTGCAGTCCATAGGGTTGCAAAGAGTCAGACACGACTGATTGACAAACTGAACTGATACATCATTAAAAATAAATTAATTAAAAAAAAGATTACTCTGGCAATTTGGGGTTTTTTGTGACTCCATATAAGTTGTAGGATTATTTGTTCTAGTTCTGTGAAAAATGTCATTGGTGTTTTTACAGAGTTTGCATTAAATCTGCATGTTGCTTTGCATATTATGAACATTTTAACAATATTAATTCGTTCAATCCATGAACACGGAATATCTTTTCAGTTCTTTGAATTGTCTTCAGTTTCTTTCATCATTGTTTTTAGTTTTCAGAATATAGGTCCTTCTCCTCCTCATTATGTTTATTGCTAGGTATTTTTTTTTTTTGGTGCAATTTTAAACCAGACTGTTTCCTTGGTTTTCTTTGTGATAGTTCATTATTAGTGTTTAGAAAAGCAATATGCTTATTTTTACTAATAAAGTATCCTGCAACTTTAATGAATTCATTTATTAATTCTAATAGGTTTTTTGGTGGCGACTTTGGGGTTTTCTCTGTACAGTATCATGTCATCTGCAAATAGTGACAATTTTGCTCTTTCCCTTCTAATTTGGATGCATTTTATTTTTCTTTTCTGATTCTTTCCACTAGGACTTCCAATACCATGTTGAATAAAAGTGGCAAGAGTGAGCATCCTTGTCTTATTTCTCATTTTATTTTATTTTCTTTCGTTTTTTTTCCTTTTAGGCTTCACCTCATGGCATGCAGTATCTTAGTTCCCTGACCAGGGATTGAACCCACACCCTCTGCAGTGGAAGCTCAGAGTCTTAACCACAGGATCACCAGGGAAGTCCTTGTTCCTCATTTTAGAGGAAAGAAACTCAGCTTTTTGCCATTGAGTATCATGTTAGCTATGGATTTGTCACAAATGGCCTTTATTATATTGAAATCTACTCCCTCTCTACCAGCTTTGATGAGAGTTTTTATTATGAATGGATATTGAGTTTTGTCAAATGCCTTTTCTGCATTTACTGAGGTGACCAGTGATTCATATCCTTCTTTTTGTTAATGTGGTTCATCACATTGACTGATTTGTGTATATTGAACCATCCTGTATTGCTGGAATAAATTCAACTTGATCGTGGTATATGATTTTTTTTATGTATTGTTGAATTTGCTTTGCAAGCATTTTGTTGAGAATTTTTGCATCTATATTCATCAGAAATATTGGCTTGTAATTTTCTGTTTTTTGTAGTCTTTGGTTTTGTCATTTAAGACTACTATTTCCTTGTTCATTTTCTGTCTGGATGACCTTTTCATTGATGGGGTGTTAAACTCTTCTATTTTTATTGTATTGTTGTCAGTTTCTCCTTTCATGTCTCTGAATATTTGCTTTATATATTTAGGTGTTCCGGACGTATTAGGTCCATATATATGTTAATAAGTGTTATATCCTCTTGAATCGATCCCTTTATCAATATCTAATGCTCTTGTTTGTCTTATATTATAGACTTTGTTTTAAAGTCTATTTTGTCTGATATGAGTATTACTATTCCGGATTTCTTATCATTTCTATCTGCCTAAAATATCTTTTTCCATCCCCTTACTTTCACTCTGTGTATATCTTTAGCTCTAAAGTGAGTCACTTGTTGGCGATGTATGGATGGGTCTTATTTTTATTCCATTAGCCATTATATATCTTGTGACTGGAGAATTTAGTTCATTGACATTTAAAGTGATTATTGACAGGGATGTACTCATAGACACATTGTTGTTGGTTTTTTGGTTGTATTTTGTAGTTCTCTGTTCTTTACTTCTTTTAATGTATTCCTTTGGGATTTTATGATTTTCTTTAGTGGTATGCTTATCTTCCTTTCTCTCTAGTTTTTATGTGTTTATTGTAGGTTTTTTGTGTATCTTTGAAGACCAGAAATCTTAGAGATTATGTCCTCACATTTATCCTTTTTTGTGAGGTTTTTTCCTGGAACAGAATATTTCCTTATAATCTGCAGATTGAAGTTTTCTTTTATTTTTGGAAAGTTGTCTTGAATTATATCTCTAAGTACTTTTTAACACTCCTTCCTCCCTTGGTTTTTTTTTTTTAATCTTTTTCTAATGGTATGAAGAGTATGCATGTTGGATCTTCTCTGTCTTCCATAAGCAAAACATATTCTCTCTAATCCTTTTAAAATAATTATTTATTTTTCTTTCTCGTTTTTGCTTCTCTCTTTCCTCTTCTCTATGTGTTTCATTATATTTTTCACAGTGCTCATTCTCCTTGATGTAGCTTTCAGTTGAGCCTTCATTTCTAGGATTACTTTTTAAATTTCCTAAGTTTTTACTACTTTAACTTGTCCTGGCATGTCCCTGAGCTCTTATATCTCTATCTGTACTTTGTGTTGTAGAGGGAACAGCCTGATTAGGCTTTTGTAACTCAGTTTTATCTGTTTTCAGAATAAACTTCATCTATACTGTCACAATATTCTTCTGCTGCATCCCAATATTTTTCTAGTTAATGTTTCTTATTTACCATTTTCTTCTTTTCATCATGTACTTATGGCAAGATAATTACAAAGATTCTATTTTAGCTCATTTCTAAATTGTGAATTAAGTAAATAAACAGAGGGTTTTGATGACAAGCAGATTTCAGTAAGCTCAGATGGAGGGGGACAGAGTTCTGTTCCTGAATGTTAGATGAAGTGACATGTGCCTGAGTGCACTCTTTCAGTCTTTGCTTCTCCAAAGCACCAAAGATCAGCTCTGCATTGCAGTTCACAACACCGAGTCTCTGCTCCATGTCTTCACCAACAAATGCCTCCTTCAAATATGATTTTTCCATGTGATTCTTTATTCAGTACCATATTTCTTGCTTATGAAGACTCTGTGTCCACTAAAACTTTTAAAATCATGGGATGATGACACTGAAAAAATGACAGAGGAAATACAACAGAATAATACATTTCTTCGATTTATCCAAAAGAAATCAGTGAAAGGAAAAAAGGAAACAAGGGGACAAGGAACAGATGACGTAAGTAGCAAACAGACAGCAAGATGGAGGCACAAATCCAGTCGCATCTCATTAAATTGTTGTTGTTGTTGCTCAGTCGCTAAGTCGTGTCCAGCACTTTGCAGCCCCATGGGCTATAGGGTGCCTGGCTCCTCTGTCCATGGGGTTTTTCAGGCAAGAATACTGGAATGGATCGCCATTTCCTTCTCCAGGGGATCTTCCTGGACCAAGGATTGAACTCACGTCTCCTGTGTTGGCAGGCAGATTCTTCATCACTGAGCCACTGGAGGAGCCCATTAAGTTAAAATAAAATGGATCAAATCATAATTCAATGGCAAAGACTGTCAGGCTCAATTATATACTACTTCACAGAGTTACACTTTAAATATAACTTTAGACTGAATGTGTGAAGATGGAAAATTACATACTATGTCAATATTAGCTAAATAAGGTTGTTGTGGCAAATTAATTTCACACAAAAAAGATGGAAAGGCAAGAAGTTCCACTGGTGATGAAGAGGAACATTTCATAATATAAAAGGGTGAATTCAAAAGGACAAAATAATCACTAACGTATCTGTATCTAATAACATCTTCTGTACATAAAAAGCAAAATTTAACAAAAATTAAAGAGAAACAAACAAATCCACAATCACCTTTCTCAATAACTAATATAACAGGCCAAGTAATCAGTAAGAACACAGAAAATTTCAACAGCATTGAATAGTCAAGTTGACCCAATTGACGTTTATAAAACACTTCACCCAACAATTATACAATACACACTATTTTCAAGTGTATTTGAAATATTCACCAAAATAAACTATACACTGAGTCATAAAGCAAGTCTTAAAAAATTTTGAAGGATTAAAATCTCACTGAGAATGTTCTCTAACTACAGTGGAATGAAAGTTGAAATCAGTAACAAAAGCTAACTAGTTACCTGTGAATATTAAGCCACACATTTCTAAATAATCCATGTGTTAAAGAAAAAAACACAATGGATTAGAAATATCTTGACTTGAAATAATAATTAAAATATAACCTATCAACATTGTGGGGTATAGTGAGAGCATTTCTTAACAGGGTAATTTATTGTTTTAATGCATAAGCTAGAAGACAAGTTGAAAGTTAATTATCTAAACTTCTATCTGAAAAACTTAGAAAAATAAGACCAAATTTAACCCAAAGAAAGTAGCAGGAAAGAAATACTTTAAATAAGGCAAAAAAAAAAAAAAATCAATGAAATGGAAAAGCAGAACTACAGTAGAAAAGAATCCACATGATCACAAATTGCTCTCCAGAAAGGATTTTTAAAAATAATATAATATTTATAAGATTGATAAGTAAAAATGAGTGAAAACACAAGTGTCAATACCAGTCATGAAAACTAAGATATCACCACAGATCCCACAGATATGGAAAGGATAGTAGGAGGAAATTAAGAACAATTTTATGTCAAGAAATTTGATAGATTAGATAAAATGGAAAAATTGTTTTGAAAAATTTATCAAAAATTGATATAAAGAGTATAATATCTGAATATTTTTATATCTTTTAAAAAATATATGAATCTATCATTAAAAAATGGTCACTTTACAAAAACTTCAGTCCCAACTGACTTCACTGGTAAATTCTTTCAAAAATTTAATGAAGAAATGGTACGACTCTTTCAAAGAAGGAATAAAAGGAGGATATTTCCTCACTCATTTTATGAGACCAGCAAAACTTAGAAAACAGAACCTGATGAAGACATTATAAAAAAGATACAGACCAATATCTCCAATGAACACAAAAATCTTAAAAACTAGCTATAGTTAACAAAAAATCACTAGCAAAATAAAGGACTAAAACCGTATGATTAATCTCAATAAATTCAGAAAAGTCACTCAGTGAAATTCAATACCTGTTCATGACAAAAACACTCAGTGAAGTAGGAATAGAAGGAAATTCCCTCCATTTGATAAAGTATCTGAAAAGCCTACAGCTAATACATGAAATTCAGAACTCTGAAATATTGAATGCTTTTCCCTTTAGGAATAGACAAGATGAAAATGTTTGCTATTACTACTTATATTCAACATTATATTGGAGGTTGAAGTATGTATAGTCATGGGAAAAAAGAAATAAAAGGCACACTGTTTGAAAATTAAAGAAGGAAAAGTATTATTTATGGACAACAGTCTATATACACAAGATTCAAAGGAATCTACAGTCTATGAAAACTAATTAGGGATTTCCCTGGTGGTTCAGTGACTAAGACTGCATGCTCCCAATGCAGGGGGCCAGGGATTGATCCCTGGTCAGGGAACAGGATCCCATGTTCTGCAACTAAGATGAAAGATCTTGCATGCAGCAACTAAGAGCCGACTCTACCAAATAAATAAAAAATAATAAATATATATTAAAAAATCTAATCAGTGAGTCAGGCAAAACTCTAGGATTCATGGTCAACATACAAAAATCAATTCTTCCTATATGTTTGCCACAAATATTGGAAAATGAGATGGTAGAGTTAGAAAACTGCTTTGAGGAACCCCTTCAACATAACTGGGGACATTCACTTGTCCTTTTTCCTTGCTACAGCCTGTATGGATCCTGGTGTATGTAACAAGAAAGATGTTCTAGGAAAAATTTCTGTGTAAATGTAAAGTGATATTGTAGGTAATATTATCATTGTAGAATGTTTTAGAGGAGAGAGTGTTACGCAGGATGTACAAGTAAACCTGAACCAATGTATGTTATTACCTTCAGGGCATCCTTTACATAAACCAGATAACTATTCACAGGCTCAGAAACCTCTGGGATAAGAAACTGTGGCTATAAGCCAAGAGAGAAAAAATTGGCTATCTCTTTAATACCCACTTAAGAGAAGAAAAGCAATTAGAGAGTAGATCATTTAAGTAAGGAATGAGAGGGAAACACTATCAAGTATGTATCCAGCCAGTTATTCAACAGGATGATAGTACAAATCATCATGCAACAAATCCTGTCTCTTGCTCATCCCAAAGTCTCAGGAATTGGCTCACTGAGTTTTCAGCAGTAAACAATTAGAGCAGTGACTCAATCTAGGCTTCCCACCTCTGCCCTTCTTCAGTTCAGTTCAGTTCAGTCGCTCAGTCGTGTCCAACTCTTTGCAACCCCATGGACTGCAGCACGCCAGGCTTCCCTGTCCATCACCAACTCCCAGACTTTACTCAAACTCATGTCCATAGAGTCAGTGATGCCATCCAACCATCTCCTCCTCTGTCATCCCCTTCTCCTCCCGCCTTCAACCTTTCCCAGCATCAGGGTCTTTTCCAATGAGTCAGTTCTTCACATCAGGTGGCCAAAGCATTGGAGTTTCAGCTTCAACATCAGTCCTTCCAATGATTATTCAGGACTGATTTCCTTTAGGATGGACTGGTTGGATCTCCTTGTCCTTCTTACAGATGAGAAAATGGCAGCCTGGAGGGATGTATGAGATTTGCCCCCAAGTTGACCCACTTAACTGCAGAGTGGGGAGAAGGACAGACCACTTGATACCTAATCCAGGGTTCTCTCCATCTCTCCTGCCTTCCTTCTATCAGGTTCTGAGACAGAACTTAGAAGTATCTGCAGCAACGTGAAGGACTTAACAGCAGCACTAAAGGTGGCCTCAGATCACCAACAGTCTTGAACCTGGAGGCTCCCGTGTAGGTGAGGAAGGACTTTTCTTCTGCCTTCTTAGGTTCGATAGGTTGGTTTGTGAAATAAATGGACAGCAGGCAGATTGGACAAAGGAAAAAAAAAGCATAAGAGAAATGCCAGCTCCACTATTTTGTATTATCTTAAGTTCTTGAAATGCCAGGATATATTAAAGTAGGATGTTGTTGTTGTGTCTGACTCTTCGCAACCTTCCATTATATCCAGGACATCATAACATCATATTAGAGTATATTTTCTGATCACTGGATCTCCTAAAGGACTGGAATTATTTGCCCTGGAGAGAGAAAAGCAAGTATGATATACTTGTTCACAACTTTTTGTATTAAAGGGTTTTTTTGTTTTGTTTTGTTTTGCAAGCAGGTCTAGACAGCGAGTGGTCAAACATGACTCAATGGAACAAAAACCAGAGGTCTCAACTTGTCAAACCAGGACTCATCTTCTTTCTTAATGGGCTCTCTTACCTTTTATGAATGCAGCCACCATTTTTTACAAATTGAATTATAAGTTACCCACAGTAAAGGGCATTACCAGTGACTGACTCTGCATGCATTTGAGTGTCTGTTCTGTGTCAGCTGCCCTGATCAGGGCTGGGGATACAAAGATGAATTCAGATTGAGTTCCAATCCTGACAGTCTAAGACCACCTTTTTTTGTGTGATGCCCCACACACATAAGTGAATATGAATATGTGTGTACACCTTTTCTGCTCTCAACCTGCCTGCTGTCTGTTTAAGTCACAGACTCAGCTATCGAACCTAGGAAGGTGGAGGGCAAGTCCTTCCATCCAGGGAAGCCTCCAGGTTCAAGACGATGGGTAATCGGAGACCACCTTTTGTGCCGGTGGTGTTAATTCCTTCAAGTTGCTGCAAACACTTTGTTATCTCTCAAAATCTGATAGAAGGAAGGCAGGAGAGATGGAGAGAGCCCTGGACTAGGTATCAGGGGGCCTGTCTCTCTCCCCACTCTGCAGTTAAGTGGGTCAATTTGGGGCAAATCTCATAGCCCCTCTAGGCTGCCTTTTTCTCATCTGGGAGAAGGATGGAGGTGGGAGGCATAGGTTCACTCATCCCTCCAGTTCTTTACTGCTGAAAACCTCATGAGCCAGTTCCTGAAACTTTGGAGTGAGCAAGAGACAGTATTTGTTGCCTGATGATTTTGCCATCGTCCTGTTGAATAACCGAGTGAACGCTGACTTGATGGTGTTTGCCCCGCTTCCTTCACCTACATGATCTACTCTAATTGCATTTCCGCTCTGAAATGGGTATTAAGGAAACATCCAATTTTTTCTTTCTTTTTTTTTTAAATTTTTTCTTTCTTGTTCTTGGAGCTGGTGTCTATCAGAGACCTGCCTCCCTCCCAGCTCAATCAACAGCTTGGACAGAGCTGGAGGTACAGTGAGTGTCTCTTGGAATATGGATTAGAAATCCAGTCGTAGGACACAGGTGAAGGAAAGTTTAATGAGAAAGGAGCATATGAGAATAGTTCTCAAGAACTTAGGGACATAAAGAAGGAAACAAACATTTTTGGATGTCTGCTAGGCTCCTGGTATTCTGGCCTTCCTGCTACACACTTATCTCTGAAATGACATGTGGCAAGAAGCTTATTTTATGATATTCCCAAGATTTAGAACCTGGGCCATTAGGTTAAAAACTATAGGGACGTAGGGTCTGTTGTTGTTTTTTTTCTCCCAATTACCAGTAATTCATTCTAGAAAATTTGAAAAGAAAGGCACAAACAAGAGAAATATCACCTACCATTGTTCCATCCTGTGACAAATGTTACAAAATTTATTTTAACATATGAAGTTTTAATTACAAAACTTAAATCATACTATATCTACTGCTTTATCTATTCTTTTATTATGTGTTCTATTTTGACATGATTTGTCACATTTTTCAGTTGAGCCTCCACTGCTGGATATTTAGGTTGTCTCCAACATTTCAACTTACAGATGACCTTGAGGGGAGTCAGTCCAAGGGTGGTGGGTTGACCGGGGCAAGTGTTGAAAGAAAAGGAGACATTTAGCCTGAGAAAGACTACATTCAGGTGGGAAAATCATAGCTTTCCTCCTCTATTTGAAGGTCGGTATTTTGAGGAAACTTGGTCTGTGTAGTCCCGAAAGGTACAATTTAGAAAGAGTGGGTGGAAAGTGTGGGGCAATCAATTCATGGTGTGTATAGTTCAGGGAAGTTGAAGGCAGGAGGAGAAGGGGAAAACAGAGGATGAGATGGTTGGATGGTATCACTGACTCAATGGACATGAGTTTGGCAAGCTCTGGGAGATGGTGAAGGACAGGGAAGCCTGGCGTGCTGCAGTCCATGGGGTCACAAAGAGTTGGACATGGCTGTGTGGCTGAACAACAACAGTTCAGGGCAGCTTCAGGAGGTAGTGTGTTTCCAGCTCGTAATACGTTTTAACATAGGCTAAAATTACATTTACAGCGGGAGGACCTGAGAGTTTTGAAAACACAGAAGTAATTTATTATTTTTTGAAGGGGACATCTTGGAAAAAGCTTCAAAAACAAACATTTGCAGGGAAATCTCTTATTTATTATCATTTATATCAGGGCCAGTTTTATATAATGATTTATGGTTCACAAAGTATTAGAGAGAATCCCCCTTTTAAAGA